>NC_135233.1:211095589-211400214 GCF_051348905.1 Ranitomeya variabilis
GTACCCGGCCTTAGGCGAGATTTACACGTGTATGTTACCATCTGACAGAATTGCACCAATATTTTTGTTTGTTTGTTTTCCTCTTATCCATTAATCCATTTTTTTATCCTGACTTAACTAGATTGCAAAGGCGTCCATGTTCAAAATTTGGATCTGGGCCCTCATCTGCATGTTGGTCAGATGTATGGGCCCCTGTAGCGTTATAGATTCTATTAAGTCATATGTGTTCGCCATCATATAACGTCGCCCATCCTGGTCCCTTTTTATAATAATGTCCCCCATCCTGGACCCTGTCTATAATAATGTCCCCCCCATCTTGGCCCCTTCCTGTAATAATGTCCAGCATCCTGAGCCCATTCTATAATAATGTCCCTCAATTTGGGCCCATTCTATAATAATATCCCCCATCCTGAACCCTTCTATGCCCCCCTTCCTGTAATAACGTCCAGCATCCTGAACCCTTCCTTTAATAATGTTCCCCATCCTGGTCCCTTCCTATAATAATGACCCCCATCCTGGACCCTGTCTATAATAATGTCCCCAATCCTGGCCCCTTCCAGTTATAATGTCCCTCTTCCTGTAATAATGTCCAGCATCCTGAGCCCATTCTATAATAATCAGAAGTAGGCGGTTTGGTATTGAAGCCCCAAGAGGTAGACCCAGAGGGGGGAAAGGGAAAAAAGATGCAGAGTCCCCCGCAGCTTCCAGCCGAACACCTCCAATGGAGGACGCGATAGCAAGGAAAGTATAGACCGGTCCTTCTGTTGGGAAGGTACAGAAGAATCGTTTAAGAGAAATTGATAGACTGCCTCAATACCCTTATCATGAGGATGTTTTTATGTTTTTTTATGTGATAGCTCTTCATTGCATTCGTTCTGCTGTCTTTTTAATGCTCTGTGTACTTGCCATTGTGTATAAGCTGTTTTATAATGATCTATTATACCTATTGTAGCATAGCGACTGGTCATGTGAATGATGGATGGTATGTATCGCAGAGGTGGGTGGCCCTGTGATGGAAGCCTGGGTATGTTTTGCTCAAGCAGATCTACTGCTGAGGGATTTGTTTACATTGGGAGGCTTCCAGGTGATTGGAGAGATGGGTGGGTTCAGTCACCTACAAACCCTCCCAAAGAGGCGTGTCTGAACACGTAAGATGGTTTTGTGTGAAAGGACCTGTGGTGATGTCACGCTCACCTGACTAGCCATGTGACAGGTACCTGGGTGGGGTGTAGTTACACCTATGTAAAGGAGGTGTGTGTAGCACATGGTAGGAGAGATTGAGTGAGTGTCTGTCAGGGTGGACACACTTCCGTGTGTCCTGGCAGGACACTGCAGAATGGCCTGTGTGTTGGACGGTTCCAAGTGGGGACGTCCTGGAAGCACACAGAGACCATTCCAGGCTGGAGAGCCTGTGTGCTGGACATAGCACGGACGGTTGGTGTTGGAGACTCCTGGGAGTGGAGTCGTCCTGGAAGCACCTGGAGACCGTAGACCTGGACGGTCTGTGTTGAGGACCTGGGACTGACCTGAAGTCAGTGTAAGGAGTGGAACTTCTGAGAGGTAACCCCGGACAACGGGATCACAATATACAGCAGAGAAGCCTATCTGCTACATGAACTGTCTGGTGTCCTGTAATGTTTCGTGGGTGTAATGAAACGGACTGTACCCTGTCAGGTTTATGCGGAGTTAAAAGAAACCATATGGACTGTTTTGTGTGAGAAACCGTGCCTGTCTATGATGATTCTGCTGCCAAGCGAGTATCCCCAAGACCCGTAGCGGGTGAAACGCTACAATTGGTGTTTCGAATGCGGGCAAAGATCCGAAGAGCACATGTTGCAGCGCTGGCTGGTCTGAGCCAGAAGAGTGGACGGTCTTGAAAACCGTGAGTAATTACTTACCTGGGTCAGTGAGAATTGTTATTGGTGGGATACCTTCGAGGAGAAGAGGGTCCCAGGAACCTGTGCGGCAATGACGGGTAACGGTCTTAAAAACCGCGTGTAAATACTGACCGGGGTCAGTGAGGAACTGCTGTTTATGGGATACCTCTGAGGAGAAGAGGGATCTGGGAACCTGTGTGGTAATGACAGGTAACGGTCTTGAAAACCGTGAGTAAATACTGACCGGGGTCAGTGAGAAAACTGTTGTGTCTGGGCACCTCTGAGGCCGAGGGGTGTCCAGGAACCCGTGAAGTTGCCAACGGGTGACGGTCTGAAAACCGTGTATTATGCTGATCGGGATCAGTGAGAAACTATGTTTGGGCTGTGTTAAAGCCGGGTGTGTAACAGACTGAAATCTGTGTTGTTCTGACCGGGGTCAGTGAGAGACTGAGTTTTTTTTTCCTGAGAGTCAGCTTGCTGTGGCTCGGTGGGGTCACGAAGGTGACAAGCGGCTTGCTGTGGATCGGCGGGTCCACGAAGGTGACAAGCGGCTTGCTGTGGATCGGCGGGTCCACGAAGATGACAAGCGGCTTGCTGTGGATCGGTGGGTCCACGAAGTTTGCGGTGCAGAGCCTTGTGAAGTCTAGCTGCATTTGTAGCAAAGAGGAAAAAAAAAAAGACATTGCTGGTTTAGAGCGTGCAGACTCTTAAAGGGCCAGAGTCACATTGGTGTGCTGTGCGAACTGGGGCCTGAGAGTACTGTGGGAAGTCCACAGGGTGTACCCGAGGGAAGGGGTGGTGTCCCTAAAAGGGGTGGAGTTCCGCCAAAAGGTGGTTTCCAAGAAAAGGGGTAGAGTTCCGCCAAAAGGTGGCTTCCAAGAAAAGGGGTGGAGTTCCGCCAAATGGTGGTTTCCAAGAAAAGGTGTGGAGTTCTGCCAAATGGTGGTAAAAAAGGGGCGGAGTCCCAAAGGGGGCGGTAACCCAAAAGAGCGTAGTTGCCCAAAGGGGGTGGAGTCCCAAAAGGGGGTAGTGACCCTAAAGGGGGCGGAGTCCCAAAAAGGGGCGGTAACCCAAATAGGGATGGCGGAAAAAAGAGGCGGTGGTGAATGCATCATTGGATAGTAGGCCGGACTGTAAGTTATCCTCAGACTTGTGGGAGGAGGGGGTTCCTCTGCAGCTGGAGGATGGAAGTCTCATCACTGTTGCAGGGGCATACGTTAAGTCAGTAATGGGTCCCAAAACTGACGGGCAGACATCGGGGTGACCAGTGTGAAGGGTTCGTCTGCCCAACTTACCGACATGATGTCACCATATGTGTACACCGAAATGACTGACAGTGATCTGGTAAATAGATCCTGTGAAGCCGACACCCTGTTAGAAAGGAACTTGAGGGTTCACCTTACTGTGGGGTATGACACAAACTCCGGGGGGGGGGTGTGACTGTGATGTGTCATTACCAGTAGCAACCACTAGAGCTGAGTACGAGGTTGTGCGGACGGAGGCACTGACACAGGGGAAGGATAGTGCTCCCCAAGGTAAAGTCAGGATGGCAGGGGTAGCCATAACAGAAATTGTGACCTGTGTGAGGGGCGACTGCAGGTTACAGGATGACCGATTGGGTGGTGGTGACTCCCATTCAGATGTTGACGCCAGATGGAAGAGTTAGAGGCAGTGACTCCTCACTTAGCTCATTGCTCAGTGACTAGTGTTGAGCGATACCGTCCGATACTTGAAAGTATCGGTATCGGAAAGTATCGGCCGATACCGGCAAAGTATCGGATCCAATCCGATACCGATACCCGATACCAATACAAGTCAATGGGACTCAAGTATCGGACGGTATTCCTGATGGTTCCCAGGGTCTGAAGGAGAGGAAACTCTCCTTCAGGCCCTGGGAACCATATTAATGTGTAAAAGAAAGAATTAAAATAAAAAATATTGCTATACTCACCTCTCCGAGGGAACCGGCAGCATTGTTTGCTTAAAATTCGCGCTTTTCTTTCCTTACGTGAAGTCCCGGCTTTGTGATTGGTTGCGTCGCAGTCACATGGGCGACGCAACCAATCACAGCAAGCCGTGACGTAATTTCAGGTCCTTAAGGATTTTAAAATTACGTCCCGGCTTTGTGATTGGTTGCGTCGCAGTCACATGGGCGACGCAACCAATCACAAGCCGTGACGTCACGGGAGGCTGGACACGCGCGCATTTTAAAATGCGCGCTTGTCCAGCCTCCCGTGACGTCCCGGCTTGTGATTGGTTGACCGCGACGCAACCAATCACAAGCCGGGACGTCACGGGAGGCTGGACAAGCGCGCATTTTAAAATGCGCGCGTGTCCAGCCTCCCGGCTTGTGATTGGTTGACCGCGACGCAACCAATCACAAGCCGGGACGTCACAGGAGGCTGGACAAGCGCGCATTTTAAAATGCGCGCGTGTTTAGTCTCCCGTGACGTCACGGCTTGTGATTGGTTGCGTCGCCCATGTGACTGCGACGCAACCAATCACAAAGCCGGGACGTAATTTTAAAATCCTTAAGGGCCTGAAATTACGTCACGGCTTGCTGTGATTGGTCGCGTCGCCCATGTGACTGCGACGCAACCAATCACAAAGCCGGGACGTAATTTTAAAATCCTTAAGGACCTGAAATTACGTCACGGCTTGCTGTGATTGGTTGCGTCGCCCATGTGACTGCGACGCAACCAATCACAAGCCGGGACTTCACGTAAAGGAAAGAAAAGCGCGAATTTTAAACAAAGAACGCTGCCGCTTCCCTCGGTAAGGTGCAGGCTGCGTCGGAGAGGTGAGTATAGCAATATTTTTTATTTTAATTCTCTCTTTTACACATTTTTACATTAATGTTGTTTCGATACCGATACCCGATACCACAAAAGTATCGGATCTCGGTATCGGAATTCCGATACCCGCAAGTATCGGCCGATACCCGATACTTGCGGTATCGGAATGCTCAACACTATCAGTGACCTAAGCGGGAGATCCTGTAGCAGAAGAAATGACAAGGGGTCGTCCTTATCAAAGCGTGTGACGGAAATGGTTGACAGACGGTTTGACTGTCAGGGACGACAGAGAAGGGTCTCTGGTCGGGTAATAGAAAGTGCCAAAGCCCCACGGCTTTAGGCAGAGGGGGGGAATATGTAGCATAGCGACTGGTCATGTGAATGATGGATGGTATGTATCGTAGAGGTGGGTGGCCCTGTGATGGAAGCCTGGGTATGTTTTGCTCAAGCAGATCTACTGCTGAGGGATTTGTTTACGTTGGGAAGGCTTCCAGGTGATTGGAGAGATGGGTGGGTTCAGTCACCTACAAACCCTCCCAAAGAGGCGTGTCTGAACACGTAAGATGGTTTTGTGTGAAAGGACCTGTGGTGATGTCACGCTCACCTGACTAGCCATGTGACAGGTACCTGGGTGTGGTTACACCTATGTAAAGGAGGTGTGTGTAGCACATGGTAGGAGAGATTGAGTGAGTGTGTGAGTGTCTGTCAGGGTGGACACACTTCCGTGTGTCCTGGCAGGACACTGCAGAATGGCCTGTGTGTTGGACGGTTCCAAGTGGGGACGTCCTGGAAGCACACAGAGACCATTCCAGGCTGGAGAGCCTGTGTGCTGGACATAGCACGGACGGTTGGTGTTGGAGACTCCTGGGAGTGGAGTCGTCCTGGAAGCACCTGGAGACCGTAGACCTGGACGGTCTGTGTTGAGGACCTGGGACTGACCTGAAGTCAGTGTAAGGAGTGGAACTTCTGAGAGGTAACCCCGGACAACGGGATCACAATATACAGCAGAGAAGCCTATCTGCTACATGAACTGTCTGGTGTCCTGTAATGTTTCGTGGCTGTAATGAAACGGACTGTACCCTATCTGGTTTATGCGGAGTTAAAAGAAACCATATGGACTGTTTTGTGTGACAAACCGTGCCTGTCTATGATGATTCTGCTGCCAAGCGAGTATCCCCAAGACCCGTAGCGGGTGAAACGCTACACTATACATTAGCATATGTAATTGTAATAGCCTTGCGATTGGTTTTTGTATATTTAAATACTGCCTCTTTCTCACCACCAATAAAATGTCCACCTGATAAAGACAGAGTTATCCGTTGAAACGCGTTGTGGTTCAAATATAACCCTGTGTTCAAGTTTCCTTTCTGCGCTCCTGGGACCGATCTATACTTTTCTTGCATTCTATAATAATATCCCTCAATTTGGGCCCATTCTATAAAAAAATGTTCCCCATCCTGGCCCCTTCCTGTTATAATGCCCACTTTCCTGTAATAATGTCCAGTATCCTGAACCCTTTCTTTAATAATGGTCCCTGTTGTGAACTCTGTTTTCGGGCTCCCTCTTGTGGTCACAGGTGGTATTGTGTGAGTTTTGTTTTTGGGCTCCTCCTGGTGGCTTTGTTTGTTATCCTGCGGATCTGTGGCTGAATCAGCTGCCTCGTTATGCACTAGGGAGTTTCCTATTTAGCTCTGCTTCACCTCCACTTGTTGCCGGCTGTCGATGTATTCAGTGCTATTCTGGTCTCCCCTGCTTATCTTCGTTTTCAGTCTCTTCTGGAGAAGCTAAGTTTCTGTTTGATTATTTTTTGCTCATCAGTCTGCAATATGATTTCAGTGTATGATGAGTTTAATCCAGCGAGCTAATATGTGAGTTCTTGCTGCTGGTAAGCTCTGGGGTACGGAGTTGCTTCCCCCGCACCGTTAGTTGGTGCGGGGGCTCGAGCAATCTCTGCGTGGGTATTTTGCTTAGGGTTTTCTATTGACCGCACAGCTCCCTTCCTATTTTCTGCTATCTAGTGTTAGCGGGCCTCATTTGCTAAATCTATTTCATCTCTGCGTTTGTGCTTTCCCCTTAACTCACCGTTAATATTTGTGGGGGGCTTTTCTATATCTTTGGGGTCATTTCTCTGAGGCAAGTAAGGACTTTACTTTCCCTCTAGGAATAGGTAGTTTCTCAGGCCGTGAAGAGACGTCTAGGATTTTCAGGTAACGTTCCACGGCTGCCTATAGTTGTTTGCGGATAGGTTCAGGTTTGCGGTCAATCCAGATACCACTTCCCCAGAGCTGGTCGTCGGTTTAGTTACTTAGCTAGTCAAACTTGCGATCCTTGCCACTAGGATCATAACAGGTCCCTATCCTGGTCCCTTCCTATAATAATGGCCCCATCCTTGTCCCTCCCTATAATAATGACCCCCATCCTGGACCCTTCCAGTTATATTGTCCCCCGTCCTGTTTTAATGTCCAGCATCCTGAGCCCATTCTATAATAATGTCCCCCAATTTGGGTCCATTCTATAATAATGTCCCTGATCCTGGTCCCTTCCAGTTATAATGCCCCCCTTCCTGTAATAATGTCCAGCATCCTGAACTCTTCCCTTAATAATGTTCCCCGTCCTGGTCCCTTCCTATAATAATGTGCCCCATCCTGGCTCCTTCCTTTAATAATGTTCCCCATCCTGGTCCCTTCCTATAATAATGTGCCCTATCCTGGACCCTGTTTATAATAATGTCCCCATCTTGGCATCTTCCTATAATAATGTCCCCATCTTGACCCTTTCCAGTAATAATGTTCTTCATCCTGGCGCCTTCTTGTAATAATGTCCCCCATCTTGGACCCTTCCTATAATAATGTAATAATGTCCCCCATCTCAAACCCTTTCCAGTAATAATGTTTCCCTTTCCATTCCAACACATTTTAAATAAAATAAACCTTCCCCCCCCCCCAACAAAAAATCAAGTTCTTCTCACCTTCCTCCGCCCCCACGATGCCTGGCGTTCTCTTCTATAGCCGGAGCAGTAGTCACTGCCATGTGGCTCCCATGACGGGCACGCCGTTGTCTGCTGCTGTCCTCTGATTAGCCTGTGCCATGTATTGCAGTGCAGAGAGCCGGGGGGTTCCGTTATCGTACAGGCCCGGTTGCACCCTCTGCTACTGTGATCATTACACGATTGACTCTTAACAATGGATCCGTTAAAATGAGATGAAACTTGGGGGATGTAGCCCTACAGAGATATTATCACTACAAAAAAAATGCCTGTCCCATTCGCACACATGCGTAACCTTCTGTTTCCCCATGGCCTACATCTGCTGCCATCTCAGCTGCGTCCGTTCCATCCCAAATACATCATTCAGAATATTAAGAATAATATCTGTCTGAAAAAGAAGCTAAAAATATCCAAATTCCATTATGTAAAACTTTTTTTCTTCTCTCCTGAGTTTAATACTTTGCTAAAAGCGGCCTTTATGGCTTTTGACTTCTGACCAGGAAAGTAGCTACAGTCTCGTTGATGGTGTATTTCCACGTACATTTTTTTTTTTAAAGTTGAGCACTAAGTATCCAGTTCTTCATCACAAGGTCTACTCTTCTTAGTAACTTTATGAAGTTTTCCTCATGTGCAAATGCCATTAACAAGGAACCAGAAGGTTTGTTTTCTACATTTATCACTGACTCCACCATATCATCATGTCTAAAATGTGGTGGCTAAAATCATTTGACTCACGCAGTCGCCCGTTCTTTCCATTTTATATTTAGAGTAGCCATAAATCTGCCCCTACCCTTTTTTTTTTTTGTTTGCTCCATTGATGCAAAACGTCCGTCGGGGTCTCGGGTCCACTATTCTTCCATGACTTCCTGAAGCTGAGAACTTCACCGGCTCCGCTCTACGCTTGTGGTTCAGTGTAAACTTTGTTGTTGTTTTTTTCCCAGGTACATGTCTATTCTTTCACATTGCAAGCCTTGTGCAAGCATTTCACTTTCTTCTGGCAGGCAAACAATGACTTTCCTGGCATCTCCAGGCACCACAACGTCTGAATCAACAAGGAAGGGCATTCCACCCATCTGCAGGACAATAACGCTCTGCCCCGTCACGGTAATTGTTCGGTGCTTAGTGGACCGGGTCTTGCAGATTTTTCTTTTTCTGTAAATCCGTGCCTGATACATACCACGGAGCGTTTCTGTATTAAAGGATGCTTAATGGTGGTCTGAATCCATCTACCGGTATTCCTTTTTTGGAAATATATTTATCTTTGTGTCGTTTACATCGAGACCCCCAGCAACGAGCTTTACCCTGCAGGGGATGAACTGACATGTCGCGTCCTCCGGAGAGAAGCTCTCCTACTCTAACCTTCCATGCTTCAATAGAAACTAAGGGGAAAGTGGAACATAAAGGGGTCGGCCATGATTGGGCAAAAGATTGTAATCACTCTCTGGTCTTTGGACATCTATTGCCAGTTTCGGACCGGGTTGGCAAAGGCCCACCAGTAACATTGATTCTTGGAGCCCACTGTTCAGATATATATATATATATATATATATATATATATATATATATATATATAGACTGTATATATGTTTTAACGAACATTTGAGCACATATTAGATGTCGGTTTTGCAAGCCTGCAAGAAAATCTCGCAATACGGATGCCATACAGATTACATACGGAGGATGCCATGCGCAAAATACGCTTTCACACCGTGCCTACGGATGACATACGGATCACTATTTTGGGAACATTTCTGCATATTACGGCCGTAAAAAATGGACCGTATTTTCATACGCCTACTGTGACGCTGGCCTAACACTGAAAGAAGGGAGAGGAGAGCAGAGAGCGCCGTGATTAAAAGGAACAGGAGTTCTGAAGGATTTGTAGCAATTTTGCTAAAGCTCCAAGCTGAATATGACTTACAGAAACTCTTCAAAATGGTAGGACATTTTTATTGAGCGCTCTTTTGAGCAATAAATGCATAGCTAAGCAATTTAAAAAAAATGCACGTCATCCTTACATTACATAAACAACTGTTCATCCGATTGGTAGCATTCCCTGGCAAAATTCTTTACTCCGAGGTCTACTAGTAGAAGTACCCGAGTTGAAGCTGCAGCACATAACCTAATAAGTGATACATCCCTAGAATCAGGCTCTCTTGCTCTATATTATGCTGCTCTCTGATTAATTAGCAAAAACGTGCTGACGGATTCTCTTTAAATGCATAAAAACAAGGAATCCTTTATATAAATGGATGGATTGCAACTCGTATCATTATGAACAAAAGCCACGATCCTAGTGTGAACAGTGCTTATTGGAGTGCCGACATCATTGTGGCCGGACGGTGCCATCAGCGTAAAAAATCTGTTAGTGGGGCAGCTTCCGATACACCCATCGCATGAACAGGTTTAGTAGTTACTGAGCCCAAAGGCGTAATGGAAATTTCTTAGAAAAACTATAGACTTGTAAATTAACAAGATAACTTGGCGATTAATTTATTAGCAAAAAACAAAATTCCAAAGATAAGTGGCCTCCCAGCATGAGGCCGTCGGGAATCACAGCCGGCTAAATATCTGACAGCAGGTGGGTTAAGGAGCAGGTTAGTCTCCGGGTGCGCTCGCTCCAGGGTTGCTCCAAAGCAGAGAGAAATGAGCCTAGAGGGTTACAGAATTGTGCTGGAAATGCGGTAACACAATCCAGTGCAAATGGAGAGCTGCTGCTACATGTTTTCAGTTCTTCTGACTAACTTGGCAAGGAGGCTTTAAAAAATGTATATTCTATATAGTGGCTGGATCAGTCATTCTGGCTTGTGAATTTTTGAGGAATTCAGGCAGTCAGCCCAGAAGAGGGGAGAGTTTCCTGGCTCTGCGCAATCCCACGTTTTCATCATCCCATGAGACCAGCCGTAAAAAAAAAAGCCTTTGCACAGAGCATTTTGTGGAGAAATGGCAATATGAAGCATTGTTTTATTACCAGTATGTGCTGGATTGTTTTGACAGGCTCCTTCTTTTACTAATCCTTTTTTTTTATTATTTTTTTTTTTTATCAATGCTGCAGCTTTTCTTTTAATGCAGAAATTGGATCCAAGTATCTGGATGAGGTCAAAGATATTACTATCCTTATTATTATTACTATCCTTATTAATATTATTATTATCATCCTTATTATTATTACTATCATTATTATTACTATCATTATTATTACTATCATCATTATTATTATTATTATTGCTATTATTCCTATCCTTATTACTATCCTTATTATTATTATTATTACTACTGTCGTCAT
This sequence comes from Ranitomeya variabilis, assembly GCF_051348905.1. Lineage (NCBI taxonomy): Eukaryota > Metazoa > Chordata > Amphibia > Anura > Dendrobatidae > Ranitomeya > Ranitomeya variabilis. The sequence goes on from NC_135233.1 coordinate 211,106,534, forward strand.
TGTTATTATTGCTATTATTCCTATCCCTATTACTATCCTTATTATTATTACTATCCTTCTTACTATTACTATCCTTATTATTATTATTATTTTTTATTTTTTTACATTAAACAAAGTGTGATGGTGGTTTTATGTATCCACAATTACATACTGGATCATCAGCCAACAAGATGCAAGAGGTAACGTTCCTCCTTGTGGCGAGTGACATGCCAAGCTTGACATGCCAAGGTGAGGAGCCTTTTAAGTTGCAATGCTCCTCTGGGAACTATGCAAATTCTCTTCAGAGAGGAGTAGAAGTCAATATTGACTCTCCAACGAGCCTTGCACATGACTATATAGGTGGAACTAGAATTCTAGTCCTCTACCTCTCTGAAGAGACAATTTGCAGCCAACAAAATGGCATTTATCCAGTGTGTGGGCACCTTAGAGAGGTTGTCTGGTCACAACTTATCCATAGAATGGGTCATTAGTATGAGATCGGTGAGGGTTCAACACTCGTCACCCAACCGATTAGCTCCAGTGGTCGCTAGATGCAAAGCTCATTTCCATTCGATGTGTAGCTGCTGCTGCTGGGTACTGCAGAACAGATCTTATTAAAAAGAATCGGAGCCATTCTGCAGTTCCCAACTCATTGGATGGAAGTGCAAAGCACAGCTGCATTCAAAGTGTTCCATCCTGAAGCCCCTGGAGCAAATAACAACTGATCGATGGTGGTGCCACGCCAATCTCTTACTGATGACGTATCGTATGGATCAGTCATCAATGTGATGTGAATGTACAACCCCCTTTAAAGCTGTAGTGTCACATGGACTTTTTTATGGCAGTTTTTTCCTTATTTTTGGATCCAACAATTAAAAGACAAAAATTGGCACAAAAAGTGATTCATGTCCTAAGCATCTGTTTTCACATAGCTGCTTTTTTTTTTAATTTACTCACAGAAGATCTTCAGTGTATTGGAGTAGCCACAATGTGGATGAGATTTATCAAACATACAAGTGCTTCTCACTAAATTATAATTTCATCAAAAAGTGAATTTATTTCAGGTCTTCAATACAAGAAGTGAAACTCCTATATTATATGGAGTCATTACACACAGAGTGATCTATTTCACGTGTTTATTTCTGTTAATGTTGATGATTATGGCTTACAGCCAATGAGAACCCAAAAGTCATTATCTCAGTAAATTAGAATACTTTATAATACCAGCTTGAAAAATTATTTTAAAATCCGAAATGTTCGCCTACTGAAATGTATGTTCAGTAAATGCACTCAATACTTAGTCGGGGTTCCTTTTGCATCAATGTGGCGTGGCATAGAGGCGATCAGCCTGTGGCCCTGCTGAGGGGTTATGGAAGCCCAGGTTGCTTTGATAGCAGCTTTCAGCTTGTCTGCATTGTTGGGTCTGGTGTCTCTCATCTTCCTCTTGACAATACTCCATAGATTCTCTATTGGGTTAAGGTCAGGCGGGTTTGCTGCCAATCAAGCACAGTGATACTGTTGTTTGTAAACCATGTACTGGTACTTTTGGCAGTGTGGACAGGGGCCAAGTCCTGCTGGAGAATGAAAATTCCATCTCCAAAAAGCTTGCCGGCAGAGGGAAGCATGAAGTGCTCTAAAATGTCCTGGTAGACGGCTGCGCTGACTTTGGCCTTGATAAAACACACTGGACCTACACCAGCAGATGACATGGCTCCTCAAACCATCACTGATTGTGGAGACTTCACACTAGACCTCAGCACCTTGGATTGTGGCCTCTCCACTCTTCCTCCAGACTCTGGGATCTTGATTTCCACATGAAATGCAAAATGTACTTTCATCTGAAAACAACACCTTGGACCATTGAGCAACAGTCCAGTTCTTTTCCTCCTTGGCCCAGGTAAGACACTTCTGGCGTTGTCTATTGGTCATGAGTAGCTTGACACAAGGAATGCGACACTTGTAGCCCATGTGTGTGTGTGGTGGCTCTTGAAGCAATGACTCCAGCAGCAGTCCACTCCTTGTCAATCTCCCCCCAAATTTTTGAATGGCCTTTTCTTAACAATTCTTTCAAGGCTGCAATTATCCCGGTTGCTTGTGCACCTTTTTCTACCAGACTTTTTTCCTTCCACTCAACTTTCCATTAATATACTTGGATACAGCACTCTGTGGACAGACAGCTTCTTTAGCAATGACCTTTTGTGGCTTATCCTCCTTGTGGAGTGTGTCAGTGACTGCCTTCTGGACATCTGTCAAGTCAGCAGTCTTTCCCATGATTGTGGAGCTACTGAAACAGGCTAAGGGACCTTTTTAAAAGCTTAGGAAGCCTTTGCAAGTGTATTTTGTTAATTATTCTAATTTACTGAGATAATAACTTTTGGGTTTTCATTGGCTGTAAGCCATAATCATCAACATTAACAGAAATAAAAACACTAGAAATACATCACTCTGTGTGTAATGACTCTATATAATATATGAGTTTCACTTTTTGTATTGAAGAGCTGAAATAAATTTTGATGATATTCTAATTCTGTGAGAAGCACCTGTCTATATATACTAACTGTGTATGAATAATCTGCAGTAGACATTTAAACTGTGGATCCTTATTCCGCATTTAACCCTTTGCAATGCTTAGGGTGAAATCTGCAGCAAAAAGTCAGAAAATGTGTACATGTGAATGAATCTTAAGGCTGGAATTAAATATGCAGTTTTTGTTGCAACAATACTCCCCCCCATTTTGCATGTTGGGGTCTCAAACTGATTCTGATTGACAGCACTCGCTTCCCAGAACGAGCACTGCCTAAAGTCAACCGGCATCTGTGCACACCGACACTGCCTATACCCGCGTGTGTTCTCCTCCCTGCTGATGCTGTTTGCTACACTGATACAACTGGAAGTGTATGGGTTTTAAGTCTCATATATCACAGTATAGCTTGTTTAAAATGCAATTTGGGGGTGACATACTCTTTAAAGGGAATTGGTCCGAAGGATCAACCCTCCTAAGCCATCTATATGGGCATGTAGGTCAGAGGAAGCTGAATAAAATGACACCTTGATATCTGCAATCTGATGATTTATTCCAGAAAAATAAACATTTTCTTAACATGTAAATGAGCTGTTAAGATCTATGGGCCGGATATAGATCTCCCTGACAATCTGCCTCTGGAGATTATTGTTAATATTAGGAGGAGTTACCAGTGTAAGACATGTAGATCAGGAGAACGGACTGTCAGTCATTGCTTAGATCGCACTGCTAATGCTCCCTTGTCATTTATATTAATCTCTGGAGGCAGATTCTCAGGGAGATCTAGGTCCGGCCCATAGATCTTAACAGCTCATTTGCATAGTAAGAAAAACGTGGATTTCTTTGGAATAAAACATCGGATCGCAGATATCAAGGCATCATTTTATTCAGCTTTCTATGACCTACATGCCCGTATGGATGGATTAGCAGTGCTAATCCTAATGACAGATTCCCTTTAAGCCTAAGCCAAGTGTGGATTCAGAAGAAGGAGGAAGAATAAGGGAGGACATAAACACCCATCCAGCTGAATACACTTCTGGCCTTGTGCACTTCAATCTGCATCGAAACGCTATGTGTTTCCAGTCGCAGGGTAGTGTGCACACGTTGAGTATTTGCAGCAGCAAAAACCAGAGTATTGTCAGGAAAAATGTTGCATAAAATACGCATGTTTTTCTGAGTATTTTTAATGCGTTTTTTCCATTCATTTGAATAGCTAAAAAAAAACGCTACAAAAACACTGATTAAGAATTCACATGCTGTAGTTTTGATGATGGTCCCAATCTGCAAGGATAAAAAAAAAAATCAGCGGGTGCCCTGGGTTCCAGAAATGTCATTCCCTCTGCTGAGGCTGTAAAAAAGTTGTGTTTTTTTTTTTTGTTCGTTTTTCTGCAACATGTGAACAAACCCTAACATTATTGGATTCAAGTGGACCAAACTTCCTTCTTTCCGCATCCGTCAGTATTTATAATACAGGTGTTCTTTGGGCTTCAATGTATCACAATTCTAAACCGTACTTATAGGCGAGGAGCACATTTCGGTGGCAGGTTAAACATTATTTATTCTGAAGTTTTTGCATTGTTTTCTGGACAGTAAAGCGAGCTGTTTGTGGAGCTGCCAGACGCAGGAGTTATGTTTCCTTTTTTGGGGTAATAGATTACGTTGTGCATCCTTACATTTGTCAGAAACACCTGTGGCAGCTCAGGACTTAGAAATGCAATGTAATAATTCAGATACGTGTGTGTCCGATAGTGTAATGCCGCGCAGACAAGGCTTTCTTGGGAAGACTAATGACCTTGCGCTGAAAAAAAAGCTGATTACAGCACAACTCAGTCCTGCACGATTACCCGGTTATTGAATGTTTGCTCTAATCACACCTGAATTGGCTTATCTAGGAGAAATGCTCCCATAGTTTCCAAGGTAGAAGGAGCGCTTCCATCGTAGGAGATTTGTTGCATATTCACTAACCTCCAAGGCAGACTTTCTTTTGGATTTTTAGAACACACTTCTGATTTTTTGTAGATTTTATTTATATTTGTGGATATTTTTTGCATTGTTTTTCAGATGCTGATTTATAGCTAGTGTTTATATGATGGCTGATAGATTAGTATAAAATATTATTTCTTAATTTCTGCTGTGGTGTCTTGCTGATATTATTGCAATAACGCAAGATAAGTATTTAAAAATAACCTGTCACTTGCTCAAAAAAACAAAATGCTGCCTTGTAAAAAACCCTGAGCTCCCCTGATTCTGTTGCTTTTTTCCATTTCTCTCTATGTCGCTCCATTACAGAGATAGTCATATTTGTTTCTTCTAGAGGGCAGTAGGTGCAGTCCAACTGGGCGTGCACTTTCACCCCACATTTCAGGATGCTGCCAATCACAGCTGTGATTGGCAACATTGGGGAGGAAGGAGTGAAAGTGCATGCCCCCGGAGAAGACTGAAAAAGCGCAAGGTTGGACTGCAAGCAGAGATTTCACATAGTGCGATCCATACGAAACAAATATCAATATTTCTGAAAAAGGAGCAACGCAGCATGAAACGGAAAAGGGCACTAGAATCGGGGGAACTCAGTGATTTTATAAGGTATTTAACTCAATTTTTTTTAGCAAGTGGCAGGTCTTCTGTTAAAAGCATTATCTTTAAAGACAACCCCTGTCTAAGTGCCCCTATTAGAGCATGTAATACTGCATTTTTCAGGTAGCAGCTATTGCAGAGGAAATATCTGACCGGCTGCAGCTTTCACCAAATCAACCATTTGCCAAAAATGACAGTGGTGAAAGAGGGGTGTCTACAGTTTCTTCTTTTACCCCCACAGAAACAGTGCCAACTGCCAAGTAATGTGGGATATAGATGCTGTACCAGACATAGCCCGTTGGCGAGCAATCTTTTTTATTTTTTTATTTTTACAAGTCTGTCTGTTCAATGAGTTTTTTTGTCTCATATTTGGATATGCGATTTGATTATGATAGGTTGGGGACTGACCTTTGGGATCTCCATGTATCCTGAGAATGACAATTACAAAGCACTGGTTTAGCATTGTGATCCCCAATAATAAAATAAATAACTGCGTTTATATTAAGAGGAACCAGTTGATTTATCTTTCTCTCACAGTAAAATAAAAAAAAATAAAAGGAAGCTGTATATTGTCATGTTCTTTCTGTATATACATTTAAAATGTTCCTATTGTGGGAGTGTGTTTCCCAGAGATCTTTGTGTAACCAGGGTGCTGTTGTCCTCATTAGCTCATATATCAGCCCAGCTTCTATCCTTTGCTTATTTCCTCTTCATGTGCTTTCCTCCTTATTTATGGCCTTCCTTTCTCTGCCCTCCATGAGACTCTACAAGCTTTCTCCACTGTCTACATTGTGGAGATCTCAGTACAGCTCACTCCTTGCTTTCTCTAAGGACTTATTTAGATATTTGTTACTCACGTACAAGTGTTGTCACTGATTTTCACAGATGAATTGAACTCCTACCGATAAACTACAAGAAGTACTTTGTTTTTTTTCGAGCCAACAACACTTGTCTATTTTTCAGTCTTGTTTAGGATCACAATCACCAATGCTAGTCTCTAGTACCATGAAAAAAATTGGACAATGTTTGGATACCATTCTAATAGCACCTGTGTGCAGTCCCGTTTTATGTTTGCTTGGTAGGTGAAGCATGAAAGACTTTCTGGTATACAAAAATGACTAAAACTGATGGTTTAACTGACACACTAAGCAAAAATTTATGAAAACCCAAAATACAGATGAAAATCGGTCTGTTTTTTTCTTTCGAGACGTCTTAATGAGCCCCATGGCCAGCTTTAGACAGGTGTATAAAAAAATTGCCCATTTCTTAAACAAAAAAAGGACAATTTTTTATCAATATTTTCATTTTTTTTCCATCCCTATGCCATCCATTTTATATATCAACAATTTAAAATATCATAGACCAAATAGAGTTAATACTTTCACTGGATCCATCATTTTTTTTTTAACACTCCCATTAAGTTTAATTGATGATTATGGCCTAAAAAACTTATCATACTAGGGCATGGAGTGATTTTTATTTTTTTGCACGCGGATCAGTATCACACCATTGACTTGCTTAGGTCCATGTGCTCCATTTTACCTATGGTCAGCCTGCGGATATGTAAGAAGGAGCCCTAACACTAAACAAAGGAAGGAGGAGAGCAGTGAGAGCCGTCAGAACTAGGTGCAGAAACTCTGATGAATTTGTGTCACTTTTGCAAAAGCAGTAGAAACAAATATGGATTGAATGATGGAAGTAAGCCTCATATTATGTGAAAATGGAACAACCCAGGAGCCTCACAATGAAAATGAACCTATTTTATGCTCAAAGGCATAGCGTATGTTACTATTGTGTTAAAATTGTCAATCAAGTCGGTGACATTTATTTTAGCAAGAATTTCCTGGAAAAAAAATGCTTCTGATTTTTGTCTGTTTTTGCTATTGTAATCTCTACTCAACACGATGAATACCGAGCTAATCCAGCTAGATCTTGACACACAATGGAGGCTGTTGGTTTTTCAGCTCAAGCAGAACGTGTTCTCTGTGTTTCTGTCTTGATGTTTGCACCTATTCATGAACCTTCTTGAAAAGCTTAGGAGTGTTTTCCCAAGTTGGCTTTCTGGGACTGCCATTGGATATTATATGTAGACAATACTGCAACATTTGGGAAAGCTGAAATTCACACCTTAAAAAAGTTTTTATAGGGATCATATTCCTGAACATCTACAGAAATAAACTTTTTTTTTGGCATCCAGTGATCCAGAAAGTCTGAAATTACCAAATATCATATATAATTTTATTAGACCAGAAGGAACTCAAAAGAAAGTTTCCTTAAACGGCTTGGGGCACACTTGAGATTTTTTTAGGAAGTTTTTGGAGCGGAAATTGACCAAAAATTTTCAAAATCTCAAAACTCCTCAAAAACATAGAGGTTTCGGCTCTAAAAACTCGGCAAAAAGACTGTGAGCACATAACTAATAAACAGTTTACAACCGGAGTATTTTGAGCTTTTAGGACCTGCTCACTTTTATTTAGAGCGCCTTAGTTTAATGTTTATGATGTTACTTGTTGACTTAGTGATGTGATTTTAGCAATATGTTCTTTTTTAAATGAAGAATGCATTTTTTTTGCATGGTAAATCTCTCCCGTAGTTCGCTGACATTTTATGGGTTTGGCCAACATTTTGTCAGACTCTGGTACTTTTGAAATTCCAGTGACCACACCAAGTCTCCTGCCCCTTACCGGCTATACTCTTCCACCCCACCACCCGAATAACCAATAAAACACTGACACTTAAGTTTGGATTATTTGGCCACAGCAGCCTTTATTTAACAGATCCGTAGTAAAAGGTGTGATTGGTAAGGTCCTTGAAGCTACGAGATCTGGTGATTACCAAAAGCAACCTCGTAAACCATAACAACTTCCAGCCGTAACCTCACAGGCTTGGGAGCACCATAATCCAAAGGGATATCAAACTTCCAGTAAGCCGACATTACATTTCCACAAGTCCCCTCAACAATCTCCAAACTAACAATCTTTGACAACTGAGGAATCTATATCCAAATGGACCAAATTAGAGTCAAATTCAAGGACCACCACCCCATCCAACTATAGCCACCATGACCCCTAACTGTCCCTGATAATACCAAAACCCATAATAAAATAAAATAGAAAATAGGGAGGGCGGGCAGGACTACAAATGTGCCCCACTGACGGGAAGTGACAAATCCCACCCCTTACGACCCTTTTATACCCCTATACGCAGCCTCACTCCTGCCCTCTAAAACAAACCCCACGTTCCTCCAACCCATAGTCAAGCTGGCCTCCACCCATTGTCAGAGACTGGGCTCCGGCCTTAACTGTATGGGGGCCCCGGATAGATGAGTAGTGAAGGAGATATGGATCCGGCATGTTCAATTACCTTTTGTTCTCTAAGTGATAAGTCACCTCCAGAGATGTCTGGCCGCGACTCTCTCATGAAGTACATAGGAGCGCTCAGCAGAGTGAGCAAACTATCTGCCATCCAAAGTGTATAGGGGGACTTTAAGCAAATCCTTGGCATTTCAGCTGCAGAAATCAGTGGTTACTCATTAGTGATGAGTGAGCGTCTTTGGATAAGGTGTTATGAAGCATTCTCATGTCTTAATCGAGCATTTTCGGCATGCTCGAAAGAAATGCTCGAGTTGGCACGGTTGCATGTCTCTTGTTCCTGTTCGACAACCATAACTCAAGTGGGGATTTCCTGTTTGTTAGGCAATCCCTGCATGTGCGGTCGAACAGCCACGGCGACTCGAGCATTTTTTTTCGAGCACATCGAAAACACTCGATTAGGACACGAGCATGCTCGAATAAGACCTTATCAGCGCAAGCTCGCTCATCACTAATACTCGTACATTTTCCTGAGAAATTGCTGCTTATGCAATTTGCTATTATGGTTTCAGTTATTACAGCTCCAATCCTATAATTTATAAGGAAATGAGTGCTGTAAAAATTAACAATGGAGTGTTTAGTGTGGTGAGAGAGCACATTCATCTTACCAGCACATTGATTACACAAGCCATAAATATAAATCATCTTCTGTTCTTGGCGCTTGTCCTAGGTGCACTTAATAAATTCTCGGGCTTATCTGGCATAGCACCATCAGTATGAATGGATTCACACTTTACTCATTACTTAGGGTCAGAGAGGTCATTAAGCAATCCCTTGCTGAGGTTGCAGCCTATGACTTCATTGTTGTGCCTTTTAGATTTTGTGTGTTTGTTTTGTGTGTTCTCCTTGTCAGTTGTGTCAAAGAAAATGCCGACAAATGTAGACAGATGGGTATTATTAGTTTTGTAAAAGAAAACGGCTAGTAATGGTTTTGGGCAATTACAGTAGATTGGACATATCACTAGTAATAGATCTGCACAGTATAACAGTCGCACTATTCTGCCGCAGCGGTAAATATTGCTGCGGATTTAATTGTGGAAAAAGTCAAGGTTTGACACTCATTTCACTTTTTTGCCTTTTAAACAACAAAATTCATTGTGACATTCGCAGTATGAGGCTTTGTGCACACGGAGTATTCTGCTATGTGCACGTAATGGTATATTCTGTCCGGATTCTGCTTGAAAAAGAGCTAAAAAGGCACCTACAAAATTGACATACTGCACAGTAATGTAAAAACGACATTGCTGTGCACATGTTCTTTCTTATGTCTCCTCTTTTAACTCCTTCAGGGTTTGGATACTGAAGTCATATGCGAAAAGACGCCAGTGGGGAAGATCCTGCTAAAAAGACGGCATAATTGCCAGTGGTGATGTTTCAGCAAAAAGGTCGCTGGCTTTTTACCTAAGGGGCTTTGCCTAGGAAAACTCTGCAGCTATGCCGATGTCTTTAAGGTGTCATGTGCACAAAGCCACTGAGCATAAACTTTCCAAAACACCCCCAAAACTTCAGGCCTAATTAATAATTTGCAATTTCTTGAAGCCACTTTTCTTTTTTTTTTTTTTGTCTTGTGGTATTTGTTGATGTTCTTTGCTCCAAACTCTTCAAAAATGGTCCATGAACTCTGCACAAAATCAAAAATGCTCTTTTTATTTTTAACAGTTTTTTTTGTGTGACTTATAAGCAGCAAAAGTTGCATATCCTTTAAAAAGCCGCAAAAATGAAACAAATTGGAAACTCCTTCCAGAAACCTTACTCTGGGGCAGAAACTTGGAGTGACGTGCACCAAAAAATGTGAGATTTGGTTAAAGTTGCATTTTATGAATCTAACACATCTAGATAAGCAAGATTGTCAAGGGGAAATAAAAGACTTACAGAAATCCAACTTAAAAATTGGCACAAAATGTGCAGACAAAATGCAAATACAAAAGCCACTAAAAAAGAGCAAATGATTCCAGAAATGTGGAGAAATTGCGATGATAAATCCGGGGGCTTGAGGTTTCTTCTCTGAAAACTTAACAAAAAGAATACATACCGGTATATATATTTTGTGTATGTTTTTCATTGTATATAACCTCTCCGTACATCAGGTGATCATTTTATAGTATGGTTTTAATTTGTGTGATTTCATTTATGATATTTTATCTAGTGTTTTCGTGATTATCGAGAAAGGACTAGCAAGTAGGACGGAGAAGGAGTGGTCTGGTGGTTCCCATATATCCATTCTCCTGTTTGTTGCTCTTCTTTATTTGGCTTGATATATGTGGCTGAAACATTGCATTTTTTTTTTACATTTTACCTCTTCTATCTTACTATTTCGATAAGCGCTAAATAACGGGATCGCTCCGGTGCCTTGGATACATGTCTTTGTGGCACTTTTGGCAACGAGCTGGTAAGTTGCCCCAAGTGACCTGGTGCATTAGAGATCTGCCAGGATTCTTACACAGAACCAGTCACTTGCCATAAATATGATTTTTTTTTGTCTTACTGGATATACATGCCGTTGTTTTTCTGAATTTGTTGGTTTTCTTCTTTTGTTCGTGCGACTCTATGTTCCTGAATTATGGACATGTAGATCTAGGCTTGTTAGTCAAGGAAGCGTGATCTTCAAGAAGACCCCCACGGTGAAGAGTTGATGACCACACCCACTAGTCTAAAACACTATACAATTGTAGAGATGGCCATATTTTAAGAATGGAAAGGCAGTGGAGCAAAAAGAAAAACCTCACCTTATTCAAATGAAAAGTGGTATTTACATTAGTGTAAGAAATGACTTATTTATGGCAAGTGACAGATCTTCTTGCATACATTTATGCTGTGTGCATCCGCAAGAAAAGGATTCTCCAGTTCCCGCGCTGGGAGTAGGCGGTCCAATGACTGCAAACATGCGATTTGCCTCCTTCTGGCCACATTCCAACTAGACGTGTCCAGCCTTGCTCAATAGACTTAGCCATGCTGCGCATGTCTAGTCTGCATGTGACTGCATGTACATTAACCACATTCGTTCAGCCATGCTTCTGCCGCTCCCGGTACTGACACCGGAGAATCCTCACAGCTTGCATAGAGTGACTTCAGGCTTGTAGTCTAAGGCAGGACAACCCCTTTAATGTTGTATTTTGCTTCATTTTTATGGTGTAAATTATGTCTAATTTCTCAGATGAACTTAATTCCTTTTTCTAATAGTTGCCGGAGTGGGTTGAGTCTGGTGTAATAATGCCCAAACATAATTTTTTGCCGAACTATAAGTTGTGACATTTTTTAAAGACCGGTCAAACAGTTTTCTGCTACAATTCTGCTGAAAAACTCTTTGAAGCTTCAGGACTTTAATGTCCTACACAGACCCCAGATACGGCACATTGGCCACTGTCATCCTATAAAGTACATGTACAGTTATATGAAAAAGTTTGGGCACCCCTATTAATCTTAAGCTTAATGTTTTATAAAACTTGTTTTTTTTTTTTGCAACAGCTATTTCAGTTTCATATATCTAATAACTGTTGGACACAGTAATGTTTCTGCCTTGAAATGAGGTTTATTGTACTAACCGAAAATGTGCAATCTGCATTCAAACAAAATTTGACAGGTGCATAAGTATGGGCACCCTTATCATTTTCTTGTTTTAAATACTCCTACCTACTTTTTACTGACTTACTAAAGCACTTTTTTTGGTTTTGTATCCTCATTGAGCTTTGAACTTCATAGCCAGGTGTATGCAATCATGAGAAAAGTTACTTAAAGTGGCCACTTGCAAGTTGTTCTCCTGTTTGAATCTCCTCTGAAGAGTGGCATCATGGGCTTCTCAAAACAACTGTCAAATGATCTGAAAACAAAGATTATTCAACATAGTTGTTCAGGGGAAGGATACAAAAAGCTGTCTCAGAGATTTAACCTGTCAATTTCCACTGTGAGGAACATAGTAAGGAAATGGAAGAACACAGGTGCAGTTCTTGTTAAGGCCAGAAGTGGCAGGCCAAGAAAAACATCAGAAAGGCAGAGAAGAAGAATGGTGAGATCAGTCAAGGGCAATCCTCAGACCACCTCCAGAGAGCTGCAGCATCAACTTGCCGCAGATGGTGTCACTGTGCATCGGTCAACTATACAACGCACTTTGCACAAGGAGAAGCTGTATGAGAGAGTGATGCGAAAGAAGCCGTTTCTGCAAGCACGCCACAAACAGAGTCAGCTGAGGTATGCAAAAGCACATTTGGAGAAGCCAATTTCTTTTTGGAAGAAGGTCCTGTGGACTGATGAAACCAAGATTGAGTTGTTTGGTCATACAAAAAGGCGTTATGCATGGCGGCAAAAAAACACAGCATTTCAAGAAAAACACTTGCTACCCACAGTAAAATTTGGTGGAGGTTCCATTGTGCTTTGGGGCTGTGTGGCCAATGCCGGCACCGGGAATCTTGTTAAAGTTGAGGGACGCATGGATTCCTCTCAGTATCAGCAGATTCTTGACAATAATGTTCATGAATCAGTGATAAAGTTGAAGTTACGCAGGGGATGGATCTTTCAGCAAGACAATGATCCAAAACACCGCTCCAAATCTACTCAGGCATTCATGCAGAGGAACAATTACACTGTTCTAGAATGGCCATCCCAGTCCCCAGACCTGAATATCATTGAACATCTATGGGATCATTTGAAGAGGTCTGTCCCTGCTCGGCGACCATCAAACTTAACTGAACTGGAATTGTTTTGTAAAGAGGAATGGTCAAAAATACCTTCATCCAGGATCTCATTAAAAGCTACAGGAAGCGACTAGAGGCTGTTATTTTTGCAAAAGGAGGATCTACTATTAATGTCACTTTTCTGGTGAGGTGCCCATACTTATGCACCTGTCAAATTTTGTTTGAATGCAGATTGCACATTTTCTGTAACTACAATAAACCTCATTTCAAGGCAGAAACATTACTGTGTCCAACAGTTATTATAGTGCTTTGGAACAAAGCACTATACTGTTATTCCATCGTGGATAACTTCTTCTTATTATTATTATTCAGTCCGCACGTAATGCGGCCCGAATCGCTTCACTCACAGACTCCAGTGAGGTGTCATTTCGAAGCCAGCGTCCCCAAGAGGTGTGCTAAGTATTTTTCGTGTCGATCGGATTTGTAGTTTTAGCGCAATTTGCGTTTGAAATTTTTTTTTCCCCTCATTGTAATGCATTTCAATAGGGACATTTTCCCATAGGTTATAATGGCCGGGTTTCTGAGGCAATTTGAAATGTACCTGCCACCTGGCTGATTAGCTCATTGATATGCGCAGTCAGGCCCAGTTACTATGCCAACGCCTGCGAACTGTACATGACCACACCAGCACAGTTTTGCCAGATAATATCAGCTCTTAAAGTGATAGCACAGCACAATTCCAAAGCACTAGGCCGCCCGCCAAATCGGACCCGGAGTGGCGCCGCCCGCCAAATCGGACCCGGAGTGGCGCCGCCCGCCAAATCGGACCCGGAGTGGCGCCGCCCGCCAAATCGGACCCGGAGTGGCGCCGCCCGCCAAATCGGACCCGGAGTGGCGCCGCCCGCCAAATCGGACCCGGAGTGGCGCCGCCCGCCAAATCGGACCCGGAGTGGCGCCGCCCGCCAAATCGGACCCAGAGTGGCTACAACTACCAAACCAGCGCCTGAGGGGCACCCAAGTGTGAAAGTCTTGCTGGGGCAACCCGGGCACCATTCCAAAGCACTATCTGTAGTTCCTTCAGGAAATACCCATCTAGTTAGATATATGAAACTGAAATAGCTGTTGCAAAAAAAACTGTTTTTATAAAACATTAAGCTTAAGATTAATAGGGGTGCCCAAACTTTTTCATATAACTGTATGTGCCGCTGACTGAAATGCAGTTTCGTAAAAAATTATTCTACATAACTGCGAGAAATAGTCAAGTTTTGACGGGTCTAATCTGTTAGATATGAGAATTTGGAGGATTGTAATGTGAGGTGTGATCCGTGAACTCGGTTACTTCTCTACTACTATGTTAGATCGTTGCTAAACGATCCCTTAATTTTCGCTGTCAACCACTAATACTTTTCTTCGTTGTGTTAACGTCCTCTTGACATTTTCCACATCCGCAGTTAGAAAATGAGAAGCAACCACTTACGTTCCAAGCAAAACAGGCGGTGTGTGATACATTGTTGGCAAGTCTTGTTAACGCAGGGGAGCATTTCCCTCTTTCCCTCCTGACTAATATCTATTTCCTGCTGAGGATACTCTTTTTTCCTAAACATTACAAAAATGCAACTTAAAGAAAATGACATTTAAAAAAAAAAAATAATTGTGCGTGATGGGATGGGGGGGGGCACAGTTTTATTGACATTCGGTGCTTTAAAACAATTGCACCGCAAGTAAGAAAAAAATGGAAAACAACCCCCAACTTTTGTCAGTGATTTTTTTTTAAGTCTCATTCAAGTGGCTGCTATTGTAAAATGCTATCTTATTCCACCCTAAGGCTTCATTCAGACCCAAAGGAAAGAAATATCTTTATTTTCATATGTGACAGTCTGTTATAAATAGAACTGTACTCAGATGGCATCCGAGTGCGGTCCGATTTTTTTCCACTTACCCATAGACTTGCATTGCCGATTTTGATCCAACGTTTCATTAAAAATCGGATATGTTTCTGCCATTTCCCGCAGACCGTGCGAAAAATCACGAACATGTGAATGACCCCATAGACTGTCACGGGTACTGTGCTTTCTGTGAAAACCATAGATGGCTCTCATATTTTCTTGTAAAATCATGCGGGAAAATGGAGCATTTCTGCACGTGGGAACATGGCCTTAGGGTGCACGACTGTAGACACAATAGTCCGGATCAAGAAATATAGAACAATGTCAGTTTTGGCTGCCAATTGACTGGTAATCTTGTCTTCTAGGCTAAACATACAGCTTAGAAACAATTGTACATAGTCTGGAATATCGAAACCTAAATCCTTACCGATCAAAAAGCTTAAAGTGTCACCGTCATGTCAGAGGTTTTCCGAAACTACTTTCACCTTTTTGTTCATCCTATTTTTTCAGTATTCAGGCTTTATATGGCAGTAGTGTCTTTAACCTGCTCCCTTTTTGTAGGGAATGAATGCTATTTGGGTACATATTTTTCACTAAATCCTTGCGATCGGGGAACGGTTGCGCAGTAATAGACGTTCAGACCTTTTTGTGACTTGACATACCGTCATGGCTGAAAATGTTGGCACTAGTGATGAGCGAGCATACAATTTCAAGGGTGGCAGCAATTTTGGTCATGACTGTATGTGACCACAGTGGTTTTGGTGCCTAGAGGTGTTCTCATAGTCTGGGCAGTAAAGCTTTTATGAAAGCATGTACCGTATTTCCTTTTGTATTTGTAACTGAAGAACAAAAGACCAGAGGTAGAAATGGGGAAGACAGTTGCAGTCTGTGGAATTTGCTGATACGTCTGTTATCAGACCTTTGGGTAAAAAGCCAGAGCTGTAGTAGTATTGTATCCTACTGCCTAGGTGCATCAGAAAGCATGGCCTGAAGAGTAAGGCCCCTTTCACACATCAGTTTTTTGCCATCAGTCGCAATCTGTCGAATTTTGAAAAAAATGTCGCAGTTTCTGAAAAACTGATGCGTCGGATCCGTTTTTTCACCAGATTCGACTAGCTGATCAAGCTAATTGGATCCTAAAAAAATCGGGTCATGCTCAGTTTAAAAAAACGAAATCCGTCATTTGACGGATCCGACGCCATAGGCTTTCATTCTAGCAAACGACGAATGGCGACGAATCCATCGCTGTCCGTTTTTTCGACGGACACAAAAAACGTTACTTTGTCCGTTGTCTCCGGCCACCGGATAAACAATTTTCAACGGATCCGGCAAACAACGGATGAAACGTGATGCCATCCGTCGCTAATACAAGTTTCTGAGAAAAAAATGGATCCGGTGGCATCATTCGCCAGATCCATTTTTTTTTTTTATTCGACGGATTGTGACTGATGGCAAAAAACTGATGTGTGAAAAGGGGCCTAAGCTGCGTTCACTGGGTGGCCCAACCAAATTGCATATGAGATTGTGATGGAAATGACCACCTGAAAAAACAAATTTAATATTTTGGCCAGTCAGGTGAAAATGTGCGGAGCATTGGAGAATGTGACTAATCTACGCCTACGATGAAAGATTCCCAATGCCCGAGAATACGAGGATAGGAAATGTGTCCAGGTCGAGCAGGTGGTGCTCATGGCAAAGGTGTTTATACTGGACAGATGTAGATAGCCACCTAGTTGCTGCTCCCGATACATACATAGTATTAGCTAGCTCCATACTACTGACAGCAAAACGTGCACACTCGCATTTATTTCTCAAGAGTAGAAAAATTGTTTAGCAACGTTCCTGCCCTGTGCCAACAATGTCCCTTTGTAGTTCTTAACAGGGAACTACCAAAACAAGTATGAACGGAATTTGTTTGAAGCAAATTAAACTTGCTTAGAATTCAATAAAAAAATTAGATTCTTTCTGAATTCAATATATTTGCAATTGGCTTCATTCAAATTCAGAAAAATTGAGGCCGGCCAGCCGCCAAGGCAAGGGAAGGAGTTAAAGGAGTTGTCCACTATTCGACAATCCCTTTTGAATCCCTTTGCTTCCCCCCAGTAAAATAATAACTCCCCTCTGGTGCCATCAACATTCCAGAGGTGTTGGCACTGGCTCTCTGCGCTGGTCTCCCAGGGATGGCATGACATTGTCATGCGATCCCTGCAGCCATTAAACACTGACTTCACTCTCCACTCCTATTGACGTAATTGACCTCCAAATGTCTTGATTTTTCCGACTGACTTGAGAGTAAAGCCAACGTTGATTAGCGGCAAATATTATGTTATGTTAGCCCCTAGAGGACCAATGCCAACACCGCCCAGCGTCGGAGCGGATTATAAAATTACTAGATGGTGGCCCGATTCTAACGCATCGGGTATTCTAGAATATGCATGTCCACGTAGTATATTGCCCAGTGACGTAGTATATTGCCCAGTGACGTAGTATATTGCAAAGCCATGTAGTATATTGCCCAGTTACGTAGTATATTGCACAGCCACGTAGTATATTGCCCAGTTACGTAGTATATTGCCCAGTGACGTAGTATATTGCCCAGTTACGTAGTATACAGCACAGAGCCATGTAGTATATTGCACAGCGACGTAGTATACAGCACAGAGCCACGTAGTATATTGCACAGCGACGTAGTATACAGCACAGAGCCACGTAGTATATTGCCCAGCCACGTGTGTCTCAGGTTAAAAAATAAACATATACTCACCTTCCGAGGGGCCCCTTGTAGTTCTGTCGCCTGTGTTCGGTTCAAGCGGCAGCTTCCGGTCCGAGCGTGTGATGACTTTGCGGTCACATGACTGTGGCGTCATGGCAGGTCCTTCTCGCTCAGGGCCTGTGATGACGTCGCGGTCACATGACCGTGACGTCATGGCAGGTCCTTGTCGCACACCAACCTTAGCACCGGAACCTGCCGCTTGCATGGACCGGTCACCGGAGCGTCGGAAAGGCGGCGGAAGGTGAGTATATAATGATTTATTTTATTTTTTTTAATTATTTTTAACATTAGACGTTTTTACTATTGAGGCTGCATAGGCTGCCTCAATAGTAAAAACTTGGTCTCACAGGGTTAATAGCGGCGGTAACGGAGTGAGTTACCCGCGGCATAACGCGGTCCGTTACCGCTGGCATTAACCCTGTGTGAGCCGTGACTGCGGGGAGTATGGAGCGGGCGCTGAGCACTGACTGCAGGGGAGTAGGGAGGGACTAATTGGACTGTGCCCGTCGCTGATTGGTCGCGGCAGCCATGACAGGCAGCTGGCGAGACCAATCAGCGAATGAATATCCGTGACGGAAGTTGCCGACAGAAAGACGGAAGTACCCCTTAGACAATTATATATATAGATTTTCCTGAGGGAAAACATAAGGATTCAAAAGTGGTTGTCCAAAAAAATACTTTGTTGTTTACCTGTCCTAATGCAGCCCACATTCTGGTCTTCTGCCCTGTCTGACTTCTTTCCTCCTTCCCATGGTGCTCTCTTCAAGCATCTTCACTCTGTTCCTCTGTTGTCATGGCACAATTTCCATAGCCCGAAATCACGTCATGATGTCACAATATGTGCCTTGGTGTTGGAGGCCTAATTGGCACCAGAGGCAAAGAAAAGGCCAGACAGTGGGTTGTTGCAGGACAGGTAAGCCACAAGTTTTTTAGTGGTTTTTTTTTCTTCGTTTTAAACCCTACACTTAGTGGTGTGAAAGTCGTTTGAGGCCTCTGATTTTAGTGGACATGCCAACCATCAAATGGGTGTAGGCCTCCTTTTTTTTCCCTAAAGATGGTTCCTGGGAGAGGCACGTTGAAATTCACTGTTCTACCAGGAGACAAGTAAAATCCAGAGGAGCTTTGTCCACTCTTCTCGCACCCTCGACTGAACAAAGCGTGTATGTCTATAGGGGAGCTGTCGACAAAACAGAGGAATCCGAGGTTTACGGTGTTCACACTTTGAACCACGTTCTTTCGTTGGAGCACAAACGGGTACAAAGTAACTTTAAATTCTATCTCTCAAAGTCGTGATTTTTGGAGACTGATGCCAAACCCATTGATCTTAGTTTTTCACCAAACTTTTGTGGGTAAAGCTCAGAGGTCTGAATTTAGAGAATCGGGGAGATATCAACTCGAAAGCGAATAGATCCTTTAAAAGTGGTGGTGTCCTTCAAAGTAGAATTCCGAGGAGCACAATGATTTATCCCCGTGCTTTTAACTTTCCACCAGTTTTGTTGTTTTTTTTTGCCGTTCATATCCTTTACACACAGGACATAGTTTTGCTGTCCAAAGCGGTTTTGCATAGCTGACTATAAGTGTGCTTCCTGAGTGCCCGCACAGGCCTGCCAATCCAAAATGCCACACATCTTAAATTGCAAAAGAGAGGAAGGCTGGTCTGCTGACTCACGGCGCCGGCATGTGCTCTGGGGCATTCATACATCACTGAAAACCAAACCTCAGCCACAGCTATTTTTTTTTTTTCATCAGTAGAGTCCCAAAAAAAATATTGTCAGAAAAGCAATTTTTGGCGAACACTTTCAAAAAAATATGTATATGATTTTGCCGTAAGTCAGCTCTTTCACCAAAGCGGAAAAGCAGCTTCATCTAAAATAGGGTCGACTCCGAGGTCTAGAAAGTTGCAAGCTGGGATGTCCGCATTTTTTTAAATAAAATAATAAACATCCCCTGCAGATTTATTCCTTCTATATTTATTCAGTCTTCAGTGAAAATATTAAAGATTTATGTGAAATTCTGCAACAAAATTATCTATAACTATTCCCGAGAGGTCCCCATTGATTGCAGTTACAGATGCATCTTTGCTTACTGATGTTTCGTGTGAAACATTTCCAATTTGTGTTCTAGTTTTTTGTCTTCCGCATTTCTGTATAAGTTCTGCACAGCTGTATTTTATAGGGCTTTTATGATCTTATTCATATTTATAATTACTATATTTACATCGTATGTCATATTTAGCACATTATACACTGTATAATTATATATCATTAATATAATCATGAGCAAATAATTCAGGAAGAACATGCCAGACCAGCTATGTCTACCATGACCAGAAAAGCCGTAGAGGGCACAGTTTGTGCTTTCTTGCATGGCTTTAAATTCATATTGTTTTTTTTTCTCTTCTACACTATTCACAGGTATATGGCTAATAACCATTGAGTTAAATACCTTATAAAAATCCCTGAGCTCCCTTGTTTCTGCTGCTTTTTTCCGTTTTGTGATGCGTCGCTCCATTGCAGAGATATTCAGATATGTTGCTTTTGCAGGGCAGTATGTGAGATCTCTTATTCTAGTGCAACTGGGCGTTTCTTTAGAGTCTTCTCTGGTGGTGCGTGCTCTTTCATTCCTCCCAGATGCTGCCTATCACAGCTTACCAGTGTCTGAGACTGGTAATTCAGTTGCTGAGCTGTGAATAACCACACCTGGGTGAAGGTGAATGTTTTCCTAGAGAAGACTCTGAAGAGCCGCCCAGTTGCACAGCAAGCAGAGATTTCACATGCTGCTCTCCAAAAACTACAAATGCGAATATCTCTGCAATGAAACAGCGCAGTGCAAAACGGAAAAGAGTGGAAGAATCAGTGGAGCGCATGGATTTTTTACAAGGTTTTTTCTAAGGGGTTGTCCAGGACTTTAACATTGATAAATGTCTGATTGGTGGGGGTGCGACACCTTGACACCCCCACCAGTTAGCGGTTCCTGGTGTCGGCGGAGGCCATTGCTGCACAGTTTTTGAGCTGCACTGCACATTTTCCTCGACTGTATAGTGACCACGACCGGGTAGTGCACATCCGCCACCTATTCAAGTCAATGGCGGGTGGATGTGCAGTACCCAGCCATGACCACTAGTCCATCGATGGAACTGTGCTGAGCACTTCCGGACGACACTGGGAACAGCTGATTGGCGGGGATGATGGGTGTTTTAACCCCACTGATCAGCCATTGATGACTTATCCTAAGGGCAGGCCATCAATGTTAAAGTCCCAAACAATCCCTTTAATATTTTTTTTTTTAGCAGGTAACAGGTCCTCTTTAAGTACAACTATGTAAACAATCCTAATATTGAAGGGTTTTTCTAAGCTGGTAAGATGTCCTCTATCATTAGAACAAGTTACTAATTGCTGGGACTACTGGTGATTCTGGTAATGGGGCTCTGAAAGGCGCAGCAGGCGAGCATGGATATACCGTAAGTTCTCTAATTTTCTGTGGGACTGCCAGAGACAGTTTTGTGCCTTATTTGGCTTTCACCAGGAGCCCCCCCATACAATAGAGCATTGGGGTGCATGCTCGAACACCGCTGAATTTAGACTGGGCTCAGTATTGCCTCATTGTCAGGATTTCTGGGGTCCTAATGATCAGTAAGGAGATAACTTACTGAAATGGCAAAAGTTAAAAAATAATAGTTTCTATAAAAAATTATAATAATAATAATAATAAAAAACAATAAAAATAATCAACAGGCTTACGTTGTTAATAATCTGTTCCTAGATAAAAAAAAAAAAAAGGAGAAAATGGTGGCGTGAGCCTAGCCTTAGGGGCAGAGGATGGGGTGAATCGCTGAACACGAAGCCCTACCCACCAGTCCCACCTGCAGGAAGGGGTCCAAAAATATTATATTTTTTTTTTCCTTTTTTTTTTCTTTTTGCTTCTTACTGGATTATTTGTAATTAACGCTGAATAGGTGGCAAAACAGTGGGTTATTTCCAATGTTTTAATCAGGGTCTTGTGTATCAGGGTCTATTCTTTGAGAAGTAAATGGTATAGTAATAGCTGCAATACTGAGCTACTGAAAATAAATGTGACAATCCTCCACAAATATTAGCATTTCTATGGTAAATATTTGACAATTTTTTTTTTTTTCACCCCTTTTGACAGTCGTCATTAATCAGTTGTGTAATAGAAAAACACACGTACATCCGATATTACAACACCTTTTGTATTATTACGCTGCACATGCTAAAATCATCTCCAGGTGCAACTATAACATTTTATTGCAGTTTTTTGCATGCATTTTATTTTTTTTATAAAAAATTTGGAGGGGATCCCAGAAAAAAAAGGAATATAAAGTATGCTGGGGAATTTATTAAGCAGACTGATCACACATTGAAAGACTTCTTTGTATTGGCTGCACCACCATAGTGTCGGCTGATATTGTGGTGGGCCCAGGGTCAGACATAATAATAGGCCCCCGCAGAGGGCAATCACATTTGCAGAAGATTTTGGATATGGTCACTGTAGTCTATTCCTTCAGTCACACTGCCGAAACAGGGTTTCCATTTTTTTGAGTGACTCGGACGAATGGCTGACGGGGCTATGGAATACAATGACACAAATGGAGTTTTTTCTTTTTTTTTCTGAACAGGTCCGTTTGTTCAGAAGGCACAGAAACGCAGTCTGGCTAAACGAGTAGACACATTCATTAAAAAAACCAATTCAAGTGGAGATGATTAGAACTCCATTCATGTCATTGCAGTTAATGATGCTGTTGGCAATTTGTCTGAATCTAAGCTCTTAGTAGGAATCATCACGGACCCCCAGAAACGCAGTGTGAACAGGGCCTTGCATATTAAAGTCAGCCAAATCTGCCGATATCTATAAGATCCAGCATCAGTCTTATGTGTATGGAGGCCGAATTTCATCGACCGATCCTTTTGTTCTTGCTGGAGAAAAGCTGCCGCCAAAGAAGTATGTCAGTGGCTCTTTCTTAAAGAAGGCAGGAATCATGGCCGAGTGTTGCTTTACATGCAGGAGTCAGGAGAGATGGCTTCTCTAATGTGAATGAGGTCCTTGTAGGATAACTCATGTCACATCAGACATCAATGATTAAGTGTCCTATATGTGAATCCATAACAAACCAAGTGGTTGCTCTGTTACAATGGATGGCGGCTAGTATTTTTTCTGTTGGGTCCAGGGTACATCCATGAAACATGTTATTCTAAAAAGGCCACGTCAGTCGCTGACTCCGATAGACACAGGAGAGCTGGAAGCGAGCCTCACCAGAGATTAATTAGCATAGCTCTTATTAAAGACCCTCCAATGTGACCTTTCCCTGTGGAACCTATTGGTGCAGACATGGTGCAGAACTTCCGCACCTAACGGTATGTGCACACTGAGTCTTGTAGACGCCGGTGTACCCGCGTAATTTTTGAAACAGATGACTCTTCAGGAAACGTTGTTGTTCTATGTCGTGTTATTTGTCGTTTGGGAACAATGGACCGTTCCCTTTTTTTAGCCCCTTCACGGCTTTTGAAGCCGTGGTTGTTAATAGAAGCTACAAAAGATGGAACGTGTGCACAGCAAGTCGTTTCGACATTGTGCGTTGTGTTCGTTATTTTTAACTTTTCATCTTTTTCCCCTTGAAAAAGACGCCGTTTGCACCTGCCCCTATGGTTGAACTCCGCTGTAGCAATAAATTGCAATTTTGAAGATCTCAGATTAAAGGCGTCGTGTATTCAGGTAGTAAAATCTCACGCACATTGATACTGCTATCATATACTGAGTATTTTCCGCATGTAAAACTGCAGATGCAAATCCTGTGGGAACTTTATGGATCTGTATGGATGACATGGTTTTTAGATGCCGGTCCGCGGCAGACGTAGTGTTGGTATAACGGGTGACTAGTTTACCCTAGGAAGAGCGGCAAATAAAGATTAGCAGGCTCAGGAAGAGGCAACGGCAAATGACGGAGTAAAGAAAATCAGTATTAAAAAAATAGACCAAAAAGTGAAAATTTTGTTTTTCACAGAAATTGCGATAAGCGTGTGCTCTGTTATACACACGTGTGCGACAATTTCATTCCCAGAAATAAACAGGTGGAAAACCATCCATTACGCCTGATATACAGTCAGACATTCCATGTGATTGTATATATTCTGTGGTTTGTTACAAGCATGCAAAATGGAGCTGAAAACCCCAATGTAATCCCCTAATAGAAAACCGCAAGGCTTGTTTTGGTTGGAAATTCCTCCTTGCGCAGCTTTTCTGCACATTTTTTTCTCTTTTTCGTGAACATCTGGGTCCCACAAACCCCATATGTGCTGGATGTTTATAGTGGGGAGGACAGGAGCTTCTTACAGATTATTTTGGGTTGGAATTTGGGAATGTTGCAGGAAAAAGAACATATTTGAGTTATCTGCTGCAATATATTGTGTGTAATAAATAAATATATATATATATATATATATATATATATATATATATATATATATATACATATACACTGCTCAAAAAATAAAGGGAACACTTAAACAACAGAATATAACTCCAAGTACCGTAAATCAAACTCCTGTGAAATCAAACTGTCCACTTAGGAAGCAACACTGATTGACAATCAATTTCACATGCTGTTGTGCAAATGGAATAGACAACAGATGGAAATTATTGGCAATTATCAAGACACCCTCAATAAAGGAGTGGTTCTGCAGGTGGGGACCACAGACCACATCTCAGTACCAATGCTTTCTGGCTGATGTTTTGGTCAATTTTGAATGTTGGTTGTGCTTTCACACTCGTGGTAGCATGAGACGGACTCTACAACCCACACAAGTGGCTCAGGTAGTGCAGCTCATCCAGGATGACACATCAATGCGAGCTGTGGCAAGAAGATTTGCTGTATCTGTCAGCGTAGTGTCCAGAGGCTGGAGGCGCTACAAGGAGATAGGCCAGTACACCAGGAGACGTGGAGGGGGGCCGCAGGAGGGCAACAACCCAGCAGCAGGACCGCTACCTCAGCCTTTGTGCAAGGAGGAACAGGAGGAGCACTGCCGGAGCCCTGCAAAATGACCTCCAGCAGGACACAAATGTGCATGTGTCTGCACAAACGGTTAGAAAACGACTCCATGAAGATGGTCTGAGTACCTGACATCCACAGATGGGGGTTGTGCTCACAGCCCAACACCGTGCAGGACGCTTGGCATTTGCCACATAAAACCAGGATTGGCAAATTCGTCACTGGCGCCCTGTGCTCTTCACAGATGAAATCAGGTTCACACTGAGCACATGTGACAGATGTGACAGTCTGGAGATGCCGTGGAGAGCGATCTGCTGCTTGCAACATCCTTCAGCATGAACGATTTGGCAGTGGATCAGTAATGGTGTGGGGTGGCATTTCTTTGGAGGGCCGCACAGCCCTCCATGTGCTCGCCAGAGGTAGCCTGACTGCCATTAGGTACTGAGATGAGATTCTCAGACCCCTTGTGAGACCATATGCTGGTGCGGTCGGCCCTGGGTTCCTCCTAATGCAGGACAATGCCAAACCTCATGTGGCCGAAGTGTCAGCAGTTCCTGCAAGATGAAGGCACTGAAGCTTTGGACTGGCCCGCCCGTTCCCCAGACCTGAATCCGATTGAACACATCTGGGACATCATGTCTCGCTCCATCCACCAACATCATGTTGCACCACAGACTGTCCAGGAGTTGGCCTCATCAGGAGCATGCCCAGGCGTTGTACAGTAGAGAGGTCATACAGGCACGTGGAGGCCACACACAATACTGAGCATCTTTTCCTTGTCATGAGGCATTTCCACTGAAGTTGGATCAGCCTGTAATTTGATTTTCCACTTTGATTTTGAGTATCATTCCAAATCCAGACCTCCATAGGATATTCATTTTGATTTACATAATTGTTATGTTTTATTGTTCTGTACACATTCCACTATGCAATGAATAAAGATTTGCAAGTGGAATATTTCATTCAGAGATATCTAGGATGTGGTATTTTAGTGTTCCCTTTATTTTTTTGAGCAGTATATATATATATATATATATATATATATATATATATATATATATATATATATATATATATATATATATATATATATATATATACACCTTATTTATGGCAACAGCAGCCTCTGCAAGCGCTAAGATATATACAGACATTGAATATATGAAATGTGGAAACATTACTGCTATATAGAATATACTGTACTTATAAAATGAAAGTACTTAGTGCATAAAGTGGCCAATTCGTGAGAGCCCGCCAGCCATGACAAGGTGTACTTTCCTTTGATGGGGCCCTAAACCTAATATATATCACACATGCCTTTCTTGGCTAAAAGCTACAAATTTAAATGGCAGGTAGGATCCAGGACTAATTAAAAGCAGCCTTAGGGCTCTTTCACACAACCGATTTTCTTGTACGAGTGCTGTTTTGTATTTTTCACGGATCGCACTCGTGCTTATGATATTCTATGGGGCTGTTCACATGTCTAATTTTTTTTTTTTTTGCCTCGGATCACTCCAAGAGGTTTGATCAAAATCAACAATGCAAGTCTATGGGTCCGTGAAAAAAAATCTGTCTCCACTCAGATGACATCCAAAATGTGAGCATGGACTGATAGAACGGAGAAGTTGGAGAAACAAACACACTGCGGATCCGCAGCAGTTTTCCATGCGGTGTACAGTACCATGTTACCCTATGGAAAACAACCGCTGTGCACATGCTGCGGGGAAAAACGCGCGGAAACGCTGCGCAGCATGTCAATTCTTTGTGCGGAATCTGCAGCGATTTTACACCTGCTCCATATTAAAAAAACGCAGGTGTAAAACCGCAGAAGAATCCGCACAAAAACCGCGGAAAATCCGCAGTAAATCCGCGATAAATCCGCAGGAAAAACGCAGTGTTTTTGCCCTGCGGATTTATCAAAATCAGTGCAGAAAAATCCGCACACCAGTCCGCAGCGTGTGCACATAGCCTAACTCTCTCCGCTCCTGTATTCTCTGTGGTTTATGTCCCAGAGAACAAAAAAGAATGTGTTTGGAAATCCAACAAGCCGGATTCTTCTCTTCTCCGGCAGATGGGTCTGGAGACCCCCATACACATTAGACCATTGGCTGATCTTGCTAATATTGATGCATTTTTCTTACGTTTTTAATTTATATGGTGGCTTTTTCTACTAAATGCATAAGAGCGGTGTAGGAGGTAAAAAACAAAAAGCAAAATAAACTCAATTCCGAGAATGGTGCTGCTCTTCTGGGTTTGCTTTTGCGTCCTCCACCAGTCTGCTGGCATCAACATCTAGCGGGGTCATTATCTGACTGCTGCAGCCAATCAGTGGCCAGCGATTGGCTGCAGCCTATACATTCCATTCTAGCCGGCGGCGCCTTCTCAGACAGAATATGAAGGCCGCAGCCGATCAGTGGACATGTGACACCCTCAACTGGAAGTTGATACCTGCAAGACAGTAGCAAATGTGGAGAAGTGAGGCCGTTTGGGGAATTACCGTAGTCTTGATTTTGTGGGTTTTCTTGTTGTTGTTTTTTTCTTAAGCCTTGGACTGTTAAGTTTAAATTAAAATGTAGGAGGCAACCCTTTTAAAATAACCCATTTTAAATAATGGTATAAATACGGTACCTTCTACTTACAAAGTTTCCAAAACAAACTTTCCTTGACACTTTAATGCAACTCTTGACTTTTTTTCACGTTCCTTTTATCCAGTTGTGTGTGCTAATTGTTATTTGCAATGGGGAATCCTGTGCTATAAATAAAAGTACATCCATGCCACGCAGAGTACGTAGTCATAATAAATATCATTATGACCTACATTCCATCTTGTGTAATCTGGATCTGACTGTCTGCTGCTGCATGTAATTATTCTGTTGTTTCATGATTGAATTTTGTATTTTTATTTTTTCCCACTGCTCTAATATTTTGTTAAGAAGGCAACAAAATGCGCTAGTCCAAACTACAGAATATGTAAGGTATCTTTCATAAAGCTGTGATGAGGTCAGGATCAAGAAATATGAAAGAAACGTGGAGTTCCCGTGTTTTTTCCGACCTTGATAATTATATTCGAAAATGTGTTATATTTGGGAAGCATCAGTACAAAAATGGCCATGCAATATGTTCTGGTGAAATATCATACTAACCAATCGGTGTGCGATCATTCAGTTTCCAACCCCCAAAGCCCCTTCTGATCTGCTGTACCCTAACATGGCCTGTACAGCGGAACATATGTGGATGCCTTGCTGCCACTTTGTTGCGCTGGTTGGTGGGGTTCCAAGGCATCGGACCTGCACTTGTTAATTTACACTTGATGGCCTATCAATTGGGATAGATAATCAGTTTTTATTTTCTAACAAGATAATAAAGTCAATATGTTTGGATCATTCTCTTATACTGTTTAAATCTATTGAATTCTTGTAGTTTTCTCTCCATTTGCAGTATAGCGTTGGGCATGACCCCATGAGGGACCTTATAAAAAAAAAATTCATGAGCACCCATTTATTTTTAAGATATGTCAGATCTCTAGATATCTCTGTGTTAGTAAGAAAAATGTATTTCTTATTACATAAATCTGGAGGATCTTTTTCTTAGAACTGAACATTTTGCTATTTCTCTGTTATTCCTAGAAATCTTTGAATTAGTTGACAGCTGTGGGGACATGTCCCTTCACACCCCTAGGCCACGTTCACTCTGCAGGATTTTGGTCAGAATTTCACATCAGTATTTGGTATCAGTAACTTTAAGTAACTGGGAGAAGAATAATCAGAGGAAAGGTAGAATAGAAATACGTCACCACTTCTGTATTTTTCACCCACTCCTGGTTTTGGCTTACAAATACTGACCAAAATCCTGTTGTGTGAACTTTCCAGTCCATGGTGCAAGTGGCAGACTGTTTCGAGACACACCCCTTTGACCAGAAGAATGGTAACACCCTGTTGACATCATTAATCATGCGTTTTCTAGTGAGAAAATTGCAGTAATGTCAGACTAAAAAAGCACTTTTTTTTAGTTCTTCTGGTGGTGGAAAGGCCCAATGAAGACCCAAAAATATAATAAAAAGTGAACCAAAAAATATCTTGTAGGGGTTGTCTCATTTCTTTGTTTTACCTCCTCATTGTTCACAGTGGCTGTTCAGTGGAGAGCAGTCCGTTGTCTGTGGCTTCATGGCAAAAATGGGGATCTGATGCCTGGCACCTTGTAGCTCAGTCAGTGCCTTGATCCTCCACCATGCAATGTTCTAAAAGCCACAGCAATCAAGAAGGAGAAGAACGTCTGTGCTGACGTCTATCGACATGCCTGTCCTTTGGAGGCGCTGTATAATGTAATCTGTTGACGTGACATCAGCAGAGCAAACACCGGCGGAAACATGTAACCACCGGGTGCAACTAGGAATCCGGAGGGCAAAACTAACGGAATGCAGTTACAAAGTTTTAGTGGGCTGCTGCCTTGGACACGATGACAGGTAAAACAATGACATAGGACAACCTCCTTAATGGTTTTCCCTTCATTGCTACAGCAAGTATGCATGGCCCACCCCAATGGTAGATACGGCGGAGGTGTACTTTCTTAAATCACTACATGATATTATGATGAGGGTGGGGATTGTGGAACTGCCGAGAGATGTGTAATGATTAAAAAAAAGGTTTGGAATTTCCACTAAGTTGCAATGTGTTATGTTCCTGTATTTTGGGACCTCGTAGACAAACTTGGAAAATGATTTACTTAAAAGGATTATTCCCAAAATCAAAAGTTAGCCCCTATCCATGAAAGGGGATCCATAAAGCTTTCAAATCAACCACTGGAACCCTCAGGGTTCCAGAGATTGGGGCTCTGCAGCCAGGTCTTGAAGGAATCGGAGGTGTGCATGTTCCAGGTGCTCATCAATACTGCGTTAGGAGATAGCAATTGGTGCTTTTAAAAGTCTACAAGGAAGGGAGGAGCTAAAGAAATAAGTTACAATTCTCCATAGAACATTATGAGCACCAATTGTCATCTATCCCAGTGATGGAAGAATTTGTATTGGCTGAAGACAGATTCTACCCATGAATTGAGAATTTTGAGAGTGAATTTTAAGCCAAGGAGGAAAAAGGAGCAGATTTCTCTAATAAGATGTATTACAAATGTTTCTTATTTTCACATGTACTATTGACTTATGGAGAGAAAAAAAATAAAATAATGGCTTAACTTTAAATTTCTTATAATGCTAAGAAAGATAATTGCACCGATGACAAATATACAGTGTTGGTGGAATTTCTTTTTAATGTAATTACATGTATAGCGCAGCCATGTCCTCCGCGTCTTGCAGTTTCCCATGTAATGTTTAGTGTCAAGGTTAAATGTCAGACTCTACGGAGATTGTGACACCACTTCGTTAAGTATGACACCACTTCATTTCAGAACAAGTTTCTTTTCTTGGGCAGAACTTCAGTCATCGCTCATGAGAACGAGCAGAATCCAGTCTCGGAAAAGAGAGACCTCTTTGTATTCATTGCAAACAAAAGGAGGTCTCTTTACTGCTCAGACACTCTAGAAGGGACAGGCAAAATGCCCTTCTCCACAAAGCTGTAGTCATCCTCCCTCAAGTGTTTGCAGTACCGTGGTTGAGGTAATTGTTTTGTTGACCATGAGAACATCCAGTGAGTCATCCTCTATAATAATTTCACATACACGTGTCAATTTTTGGTCTTCTCTCATGCACGTCAGCCATGCTACAAAAATCAAAAACATGTAGGTAGATGTAGAATAATGCGTGGATTTTACATGTGCGCTGGTATTTTTTATTGTTAGGGCTTCTATTTTTATGGAGGACGACTTTGGTATGGACCAACTCATGTATCCAACACTGACCATTAGCGTAGTTTTTATTTTTCCAAGTGAGTTAACTTAACGTTCCATATATTGGCACAGGGGCCTGAAAAATAAGTTTTGACAACAGATATTTGATGAACTTGATGTGATGTGGGGGTTTAGTATGGCTATGTTTTGTATATTCATTGTTTTCTGAAATCGGAAGAAAATGGCTAGACTAAAGAACATGGATTACAAATAACAAATGAGCTCCTTACTGCACCTCTGGTTTTTAAGTGGGCTCCAGTGGTTTGAGATTGGTAAAGGTACCCGACAAGGCTGCTTTCTGTCACCAGCTGCCTGTAACTTACATGCAGAAATGCTCATGAGGAACGCAGGCTTGGGTAAGAGTAACATCGGAGTGAACATTGGTGGTGAAACATCAACAATCTATAATATGCAGACGACACGGCCATGATGGCAGAGAACAAGAAGGATTTGGAGAAGCTTATTTTGTGGGTTTGGGAAGAGAGTGAGAAATTCAAGTTTTATCTGAACACCAAGAAAACAAAGATCATGACGACAACGTAAACAGCCAACATCAGTATCAAGATCGACAACAAGGAGATCAAAGTGGTCGACGATTACATATTCCTTGGGTCCAAGCAAGATCAACTGCGATGGTAACTGCACACCTGAAGTAAAACGACGCATGGGTCTTGGAAGGGATGCAATAGTCACTATGTACAAGGGCTGAAAGAGACCTCGCTACCAAATCCAGATTGGTTAATGCGATTGTCCTCCCAATAGCGACATATGGATGTGAGACCTGGACACTCTAGATAATAATAATAATTTTTTTTTATATAGCGCCAACATATTCCGCAGCGCTTTACAACTTATAGAGGGGACTTGTACAGACAATAGACATTACAGCATAACAGAAATCACAGTTCAAAACGGATACCAGGAGGAATGAGGGCCCTGCTCGCAAGCTTACAAACTATGAGGAAAAGGGGAGACACGAGAGGTGGATGGTAACAATTGCTTTAGTTATTTGGACCAGCCATAGTGTAAGGCTAGATGGCCAACAGGAAGAAAATTGAAGCATTTGAACTTTAGTGCTGGAGGAGACTTCTACGGATTCCATGGGCAGTGAGGATCACCAACAGGGACGTCTTGGACGAAGTCAAGCCAAATCTGTTTCTAAAAGTTAAGATTTTCAAACAAAAAATTAGAAGAGGATGCCCAAGGACAAAATTTAGAAGAGGATGCCCAAGAACATGCTGTTTCGACACCATCAAGAGTGACATGGGAATGACCATTGGCACACTAAAAGAAGCAACTCTGGATAGAACTTCTTGGCAAGCGATGATTGATAGAATGACCGAGATTCGTACTCAAGTGAATGGATGAGAGAGCAGTGGTTTTGTTCCATACACCACTGAGGCCTGTGTTTGGCTTCATCGGGTACGTGAATAAAGGGGCACCCCATCCTTGCAGTACAGTTAACGGAAACCAGTGGGGAGCACTAGAGTGGAAAGTATTTACCAGGTGTGTAATGCTGCTTTTGTTATTTTATGGTTCATCATTCTCCTTTTTTTTTTTTTTACAAGTACGTAGAGCAACATTTTGTCATTTGTTTTCTCAATGTACCATTTCTTCAAGGAGGTAAACATATACAAAATAACATGCAGCTTCCCCCATAGGGAATAATGCTGCCCCCTTATAGGGTACAATGCAGCTCCCCCTATAGGAAAATAAGTGAAGCAATACTCTTCCTTCTAGCTCCAGTGTAATCTTTCCGCCGCTGTTCCTGGTGATTGATCGCAGGCTGTTACGATGATGTAAAGACTAAAGCAGGCGTGACCACTGCAGCTATTCACTGGGTTCAATGACTCTTCCTATGTAGAGTCCATGAGCCACTATGTCAATCCATTTGATTGCAGTGGGCCCGTGCGTTGTCACTGTTACTGCCTGTAAACAATCGTCGGGTGCAGTGGCGGAAGGGTGAGTCTTGTATCTGAAATTATCTCTAAAAGGCCTAGAGTTAAAGATGACACATTTCCGTTGTATTGTAGGCAAAAAAAATGTATATTTATTTTCATTTTTTACATTTTACAAAATTACAAAAACTAAAATAGGCCGATGTGAAAGTTGAATCACCCTGCATTGTTTGTATCTAGTAGCACCCCTTTTGAAAGTATCACAGCTTGTAAACTCTTAGTTTTTCAGTTCTTGTTTGAGGGATTTTCATCCATTCTTCCTTGGAAAACTCTTCCAGTTCTGTGAGATTCCTGGGTCGTCTTGCATCCTCTTCTATTTTGAGGTCTAGCTACAGATTTTCAATGATATTCCGATCACGGGACTGTGAGGGCTATTGTAAAACCTTCAGCTTTTGCCTTTTGAGGTAGTCTATTGTGGATTTTGACGTGTGTTTAGGATCCTTATCCATTTATAGAAGCCATCCTCTTTTCAACTTCAGGTTATTTTTTTTTTACAGATGGTGTTATATTTGGATCAAGAATATGTTGAAATTTCACTGAATCCATTCTTCCCTCCACCCGTTAAATTTTCCCTGTGCCATTGACTGCAGCATAATCCCAAAGCATAATTGATCCACCACCATGCTTAATGGTTGGCGAGATGTTTTTTCCTGAAATTCTATGACCTTTTTTTCTCCACGCATAC
The DNA here is from genome assembly GCF_051348905.1 of Ranitomeya variabilis. Lineage (NCBI taxonomy): Eukaryota > Metazoa > Chordata > Amphibia > Anura > Dendrobatidae > Ranitomeya > Ranitomeya variabilis. The sequence continues at coordinate 211,139,747 of NC_135233.1, forward strand.
CTTTGATCATTGTGGCCAAAGAGATCTATGTTAATCTCATCGGCATACTTCTGATGCTGAATTTTATGGTGAGGATGCATGAGAGGTTTTCTGCTTATGATTCTTCTACGAAGGCCATATTTGTGCAGGTACAGTAGAACAATGTACCACAACTCCAGAATATGCTAAATCTTTCTGAAGGTCTTTTGCAGTCAAGTGGAGGTTCTGATTTGCCTCCCTAGCAATCCTATCAGCAGCTTTCACTGAAATTTTGCTTAGTCTTCCAGACCTTATCTTGACCTCCACTGTTCCTGTTAACTTCCATTTCTTAATTACATTTCTAACTGAGGAAAGGGCAGCTTGAAAACATTTTTCTATCTTCTTATAGCCTTCTCCTGCTTTGTGGGTCTCCGCCATTTTCATTTTCAGAGTGCTAGGAACTTTTTTATAAATTTGCTTCACCTGGCCTTTCCTAACGATGGTAGTGAACAAGCCATAAACCGAACAGGTTAATTAGGGTCTGAAACCTTGGTCAAAGTTTTCTGAGCACACGAATCTCCAAGAGTGGCCAAACTTTTGCATCGGACTATTTTCCTTTTTGTAATTTTTAAAATGTAAAAAGCAATATATATATTTTTTGCCTAATATGCAAAGAAGTGTCATCTTTAACTTTTAGGCCTTTTAGGGATCATTAATCTTCAACTTGCTTAACTGTTCACAATAACAGTAATTTTGACCGAGGTGCCCTAACTTTTACATGCCACTGTATCTTTCATATGTACCATCCATAGCCTCCATGGTCTCGACAGACCCCTTTTACCCCCTTGCTCATTATTTGCTCCCAGTTTCATAATTCGGCTTGTGGTCTGATTGGATTTGAAGACTTTTACAACCTAGAAACATTTCTCCTTCTTTACCCCGTAGTAGAACTGTTCAGTTTCTCCCATGCACTGCTGAATCTGCCTAAATTTGCAAATCAGGAAACTTTAGTGTAATGGCAGCTGAAATCGTAATTATTTTTTCTGTTGTGCAATCTCGTGTGTGGTAATGCTTTTCTCTTGGCAGCAATGTGTGCATGGTCCTGCTTGTTGTGTCTGTGTTGTAGCTCCGACTCATGAAGGAGGAGATATTACATTCAGTGTGTCATGCTTACTTAGGGGATGAATTACATTTCAGTAATGCTGCACCATGTGTCCGTCTGGAACTGTTTAGGGACATGTAGCTGCAATCTCCGGGGATGTTGAAGCTAGAAGTAGCTTCCTGTGCCAGGCCACTTAATAATATAAGCATAGATCTACAGTGGTGCTTGAAAGTTTGTGAAGTTTCCATATTTCTGCATAAATTTGACCTAAAACGATATCCAATTTTCACACAAGTCCTAAAAGTAGATAAGGAGAACCACATCTAACAAATGAGTCAATGATATTAGACTTTGTCATTTTTTTAAATGAGGAAAATGACCCACGATCACATTTTTGTAAGTGGCAAAACTATTTGAGCCTTTGCTTTCAGTATCTGGTGTGACTTCTTGTGCAGAAATAATTGCATCTAAACATTTCTGGTAATTGTTGATTGATCCTGCACATCAGATTGGAGGAATTTTAGCCTGTTCCTCCCGCCACAACAGCTTCAACTTTACGTTGGTTGGTTTTCTCCCATGAACTGCTCACTTCAGGACCTTCCATAACATTTATATAGGGGGGATTAAGGTTAGGGCAAAAACTTTAACATGATTCTTCTTTAGCTATTCTTTTGCAGAACGACTTGTGAACTTTGGGGTCGTTGTCTTGCTACATGAGTCACATTCTCCTGAGATTCAGTTCATGGACTGATGTTCTGACATTTTCATTTAGTATTTGTTAGTATTATTCACAATTCATTGCTCTACAAATAGTGGCATCCATCCTGGCCCTGGAGCAGGAAAACGGGCTCAAAATATTATACTACCTTCACCATGTTTCACAAATAGTATGAGAATTTTATGCTGTAATGCAGTGTTTTTCGTTCTCCAAATATTATGCTTCTCATGTATACCAAAAAGTTCTATTTTGGTCTCATCAATCCACAAAATATTGTGCATGTAGGTTTTTGACTCGTGTAGATGATCTTTAGTAAAATGCAGACTAGTACAGCAACCTTCTTTGCTTAGAGGTTACCTTGGGTTCTTTTGTAACTTTACAGACTATTATACGTCTTACTCTTGGAGTCATCTTTATTGGTTGATCACTCCTGAAGAGGATAATATTGGTCCTGAATTTTCTCCCATTTGTATATTTTGTTTGACTTTGGATTGGTGGAGTGTAAACTCTTAATGTTTTTGTAACCATTACCAGCATCAGCCACCCTTTTTATGACGTCTTCTTAAACCTCCTTCATTCGTGCCATAATACACTTCCACAAACATGTCGTGAAGATTCCAATTTGATAGCTTTGTGCTCTTTAACTAAAACAGGTCGCCCACTCAAACCTGGTTGTCATCCCATTGATTTAAATCACCAGACTCTAATTACAACCTCAGATTTATCTGCTAATTCTAAAAGTTCACATACTTTTGCCACTCAGATGTGATATTGAATCATTTTCCTTAATAGAAACAATGTCTAATATTTTTGACACCTGTTTGATTTGGTTCTCTTTAAGGACATGATGAAAATCTGATGCAGTTTTAGGACAAATGAATGCAGTCCTATAGATAAGATGGATAATACTAAAGGGTTTTGAGAACCGCTGTATGAGAATGATATTCAGAATTATTTTTTTTTTGTGTAAGTTGGTTGCCTCCCCATTCCACATCTATACCAAGAAAAAGCCATGCCAGCAGAAGCTTGTACCGTTTCTTGTCCAAATATTTTCACGCTGTAACCATAGATACATAAAGTGTAGCTACATTGTAAGTTCTCGTCAATCGAAAGGTCAATTGTCAGTGCAGCATATTCAATGTTACTAAAGGGTAGAAATCTGGATAACGCTCTCGCCTATCCAAATCAGTTCTCATACTTTGCACTGATGAGGGGCAATACCCCGAAACACCATGTCTGTAAATTGAGATTTTCATTTGACTATTGTCCCAAGTCACATTTCAAGGCTTGATAAGGGGTCAGTACTGACTTGTTGGATTGCTGCTTCCAACTCGTGGCGGTATGGAGTTTAAGTCTTCTTTCTCTCTGAAGAGGAAATGTGCATGTTTAAGTTCCCAGAGGAGCATTGCACAGCGAATAAGCCTCCTTATATTGGCATGCCAGAGCCGGTATATCATTCTCCAAGGCGAAATGTTACCCCTTAGACTTCAGTACACAGTGTCTCACCTAGATAAAACAGTTCTCATACTTTGCACTGACGAGGGTCAATACCCCGAAACACCATGTCTGCAAATTAAGAATATGATTTCACTTTTGTCCTAAGTCACGTTTCAAGGCCAGTTAAAGGGTCAATAATGACTTGTAGGATCGCTGCTTCCAACAGGTGGGCGCTATAGAGTTCATAGAGTTCTCTCTGAAGAAGCAATTTGCATATTAAATATCCCACAGGAGCATTGCCTGGCAAATAAGCCTCCTTACTTTGGCTTGCCAGAGCCGGTATGTCACTCTCCACAAGGAGAAATGTTACCCCTTAAACCATGATCTGGATAGTAATGCGTCCGCTTGTAAAGAGATAATTCAATAATAAGAAAGGGATTTATGTAGTTTTCCAGTATGAGCTTTTAAAGGCGAAATCCACATCTGATCACCTTCTGATATATCATAGCAACAGATTCTATCTAACCTTTTTTATATTAGAAAATGAAGAAAAAAGTACTCTGAATTACAGGCAGATGGTTCATTTTCATTATTTGCACTAGTTTTTACACTTGGGGATAGTTTTATTGCCTTGGCTAAAGGTGGGTATTTTAAAGTCAACAGCCCAGAATAGTATGTCTGGCTTTTTGGAACAGCACATATTGTCCCAATGTGTCATCTGAATGCTAATGCTATCATATAAGTGGAGATCCTTGATAAATGTACAATAAAATGCATTCCTGCCACAAGTATCAGCTTGTACTGACTGTGGCTTTGTTCACATTAGCGCCGAAGGATGCTAAAAATGCATGCGAGTATGTGACTGGGATTCACCAGCAAGAGAACAATTGCAGGATCAGGATCCTAAACACCACCACCTGATACTGTCACATTAGCAGACGTATTACATTATGTCCCATGGAATAGCAGTGAAGCCTGTGTTTAGAGCGCCTGGAAAATAAGCCAGAGATGTGAAAGTGTGTAAGCATGCACAGGAGAGGACAGGACAGAAAATTGTCCCAGCCGAGTAAGCATGTGCAGGAGAGAGCAGGACAGAAATTGTCACAGCCGAGTAAACATGAGCAGGACAGAAAATTGTCCCAGCCAAGTAAGCATGCGCAGGAGAGAGCAGGACAGCAAATTGTCCCAGCCAAGTAAACATGCGCAGGAGAGAATAGAACAGCAATTTGTCCCTGCCCAGTAAGCATGTAGAGGAGAGAGCAGGACAGAAAATTATCCCAGCTGAGTAAGCATGCACAGGAGAGAGCAGGACAGCAAATTGCCCTAGCTGAGTAAGCATGCGCAGGAGAGAGCAGGACAGAAAATTGTCCCAGCCGAGTAAGCATGCGCAGGAGAGAGCAGGACAGAAAATTGTCCCAGCCGAGAAAGCATGCACAGGAGAGAGCAGGACAGCAATTGTCCTAGCCGAGTAAGCATGTGCAGGAGAGAGCAGGACAGCAATTGTCCCAGCCGAGTAAACATGCGCAGGAGAGAGCAGGACTGAAATTGTCACAGCCAAGTAAGCATGCACAGGAGAGATCAGGACAGAAATTGTCCCAGCCGAGTAAGCATGCGCAGGAGGTGAGCAGGATTGAAATTGTCACAGCCAAGTAAGCATGCACAGGAGAGCGCAGGACAGAAAATTGTCCCAGCCGAGTAAGCATGCACAGAAGAGAGCAGGACAGAAAATTGTCCCAGCCGAGAAAGCATGCGCAGGAGAGAGCAGGACAGCAAATTGTCCTAGCTGAGTAAGCATGCACAGTAGAGAGCAGGATAGAAAATTGTCCCAGTCGAATAAGCATGCGCAGGAGAGAGCAGGACACAAAATTGTCCCAGCTGAGAAAGCATGCACAGGAAAGAGCAGGACAGCAAATTGTCCCTGCCGAGTAAGCATGCGCAGAAGAGAGCAAGAAATAAATTCTTCCAGCCGAGTAAGCATGTGCAGGAGAGAGCAGGACAGCAAATTGTCCCAGCCGAGTAAGCATGGACAGGAAGAGAGCAGGACAGCAAATTGTCCCAGCCGAGTAAACATGCGCAGGAGAGAATATAACAGCAATTTGTCCCTGCCGAGTAAGCATGTAGAGGAGAGAGCAGAACAGAAAATTATCCCAGCCGAGTAAGCATGTGCAGGAGAGAGCAGGAGAGAAAATTATCCCAGCCGAGAAAGCATGCACAGGAGAGAGCAGGACAGCAAATTGTCCTAGCCGAGTAAGCATGCACAGGAGAGAATGGAACAGCAATTTGTCCCTGCCAAGTAAGTATGTGGAGGAGAGAACAGGACAGAAAATTGTCCCAGCCAAGTAAGCATGCGCAGGAGAGAGCAGGACAGAAAATTGTCCCAGCCGAGTAAGCATGCGCAGGAGAGAGCAGGACAGAAAATTGTCCCAGCCGAGTAAGCATGCGCAGGAGAGAGCAGGACAGAAAATTGTCCCAGCCAAGTAAGCATGCGCAGGAGAGAGCAGGACAGAAAATTGTCCCAGCCGAGAAAGCATGCACAGAAGAGAGCAGGACAGCAATTGTCCTAGCCGAGTAAGCATGTGCAGGAGAGAGCAGGACAGAAATTGTCCCAGCCGAGTAAGCATGTGCAGGAGAGAGCAGGACTGAAATTGTCACAGCCAAGTAAGCATGCACAGGAGAGATCAGGACAGAAATTGTCCCAGCCGAGTAAGCTTATGCAGGAGGAGAGCAGGATTGAAATTGGCACTGCCGAGTAAGCATGCACAGGAGAGCGCAGGACAGAAAATTTTCCCAGCCGAGAAAGCATGCGCAGGAGAGAGCAGGACAGCAAATTGTCCCAGCCGAGTAAGCATGTGCAGGAGAGAGCAGGACAGCAAATTGTCCCAGCCGAGTAAGCATGGACAGGAAGAGAGCAGGACAGCCTATGGTCCCTGCCGAGTAAGCATTCGCAGGAGAGTGCAGGATAGAAAATTGTCCCAGTCGAATAAGCATGCGCAGGAGAGAGCAGGACACAAAATTGTCCCAGCCGAGAAAGCATGCGCAGGAAAGAGCAGGACAGCAAATTGTCCTAGCCGAGTAAGCATATGCAGGAGAGAGCAGGACAGAAATTGTCACAGCCAAATAAGCATGCGCAGGAGAGAGCAGGACAGAAAATTGTCACAGCCGAGTGAGCATGGACAGGAAGAGAGCAGGACAGCAAATTGTCCCTGCCGAGTAAGCATGCGCAGGAGAGAGCAGGAAAGAAATTGTTCCAGCCGAGTAAGCATGTACAGGAGAGAGCAGGACAGCAAATTGTCCCAGCTGAGAAAGCATGCCCAGGAGAGAGCAGGACAGCAAATTGTCCCAGCCGAGTAAGCATGGACAGAAGAGAGCAGGACAGCCAATTGTCCCTGCCGAGTAAGCATGCGCAGGAGAGAGCAGGACCGCAAATTGTCCCAGACGATTCTTGTGCTCAATGCTGGTATAAGATTAAGGGGTAAAGTTTTTCCTTGTGGAGAGTGACATACCAGCTCTGGTTTGTCAAGGTAAGGAGGCTTCGCCTATTTATTCATTTATTTCAGCTCTGCAGGCCGCTATTTTGGCTTTAAATTGAAGCAACTGGGATGCAACTGAAGTGTAGACTTTTAGGTTTTACTAAAGGTGTTGAGCAAAAATATCCTGTTAAATGTTTCGGAATTGACGTCATTTTTCTATAAAGCCTCCTCGTTTCAGGAGCTTAAAAGAAATCGGACATTTGAACCTTATAAATAAAATGTTAATTTTTAATATTTTGTAGATAATCCTTTGCAGAAATGATGGCCTGAAGTCTGGAAGCCATGGACTTCACCAAACGCCGGGTTTCCACCTTTGTGTGGCTTTGCCGCCTTTACTGCAGTGACTTTAGATGTTGCTTGATTTGGGTCTTTCTGCCTTACGTTTTATATTCAGCCTGTGAAATGCGGGTCAATGTGCTGAGATCTGGTGATGACTCGGACATTGCAGAATATCCCACTTCTTTGCTTTCGCAGTATTTTTTGGGACATTAACCAAGAAAGTAAAAAATATGTATGTCACAGCGCTAAATCGATATAGAACAATAGACAAATAAAAAGACAAAAAATACTGAAAAAATTAAAAATAACAAAAATAAAATAAAAATATATGAGAAAAGGACAACAAAAAACAAAAATGAGGACACCAAAGACAGCAGCCCCTTGAGGTTACCGTACCCAGGAGTGTGATGTCACACAATGTTTGCTCCCACACGCGGTCTCGCAGAGGCGCCAGGTCAGCCTCCATCCGTGACTCCCTGGGAGCTTTCACCGCACCTCATGCCTGTGTGTTCCATCTCTGCACTGTTCCCCCCATGGGATCATATCAGCCACTGTGAGTGTTTACGGAACTCGATATCGTTCCTCCTCCTTCGGAATTTTTATAGCCACAGCGAGTGTTTATGGACATTGTGTCCTCTCAATGGACAACGGCATCCTTGTTACCAGCGCAACTACAGTATTGTGAAAATCATTTTATTAGGTGCACATTGATTTATTCATGTTAGGGTTTGGTTCTTATTCTTGGGCTTGAAATTTAGTACCAGCAGTGGTCATAGACATTTAACCTTTAATGCGCTATTGTATGCCTGGCATTGGTACGACAAGAGGCTACGTATATCATATGTATAATTCTATGTACACCAAACAAGTTGTCTTCTTTTATCCCCTTTTTTAATTTTACCTTTACGCTACTAACCTGGTTGGTTTGTAGTGGTTTCCTCATTCAATACACAGGCTATGTTTGGGCTTCAGCTTTATTAATTGATTGCAATTTCACTTGATATGATTTGTAGGAGGTACACTGAACACCAGCTAACAGTTGTATAACTTCCCTTAACTTTTATACAGCCACCTTGGTTTTCAGTTATTTGCTGTCTTCGTTGTCCTCACTTGTGTTTTTTGTTGTCCTTTCCTCATTTATTTTTATTTTTGTTATTTTTCATATTTTGTCTTTGTGTCAATTGGTATATATCCATTTAGTGCAGTGACATCCTGTATATACTTGAGTATAAGCTGAGATTTTCAGCAAATTTTTTTGTGCTGAAAACGCCCACCTCGCCTTATACTCGAGTGAGGGTTCCAGATCATGGAGAGGGAGCGGCAGAGCAGCGAGTTACAGAGGCAGGAGACGGCGGGTGCAGCTAAAGCCTGTGTCCGCTGCTAAAGAGAAATTAATATTCACTGTGCTGGCAGTGAATCTTCATTTGTCTGTAATGGCACACACGGTGTCAGCCTCAGCCGCCGGCTTCCTGCAGCTGCCGGGCGGTCACGTTTGCCCGCTACTTAAGACAAATGAATAGTCACCTCTCTTCACTCCCATTGGCGTGGAGAGAAGTGAATATTAATTTCTCTTAAGTAGCGGGCACAAGAAGCCGGTAGCTGAGGCTGACACTGTGTGGTCTACTAAAGAGCAGTGAATACTCACTGCCCTCTACGCACATAGTCCTGGCGTGGAGAGCAGTGAGTATTCCGGCAGCTGTGCTCTGCTTGTAAGCAGCGCATGATATCTCTGCCATGCGCTGCTTACAAGCATAAAGCAGCTGCTTGCACCAGAACAAGATGCTGCGAGGGAGCGAAGTGAAGGGAAGTAGGATTTTTTTTTTTATGTGTGTTTTGAAGGGAGCCATGCATACAAGGATAGGGATGAGGAGCCATGCATACAAGGATGGTGATAAGGAGCCATGCATACAAGGATGGGAATCGGGAGCCATGCATACCAGGATGGTGATAAGGAGCCATGCATACAAGGATGGGAATCAGGAGCCATGCATACCATGATGGGGATGAGGAGCCATGCATACAAGGATGGTGATAAGGAGCCATGCATACAAGGATGGGAATCAGGAGCCATGCATACCAGGATGGTGATAAGGAGCCATGCATACCAGGATGGGGATGAGAAACCATGCAGAGAAGGATGGGGATAAGGAGCCATGCAGACAAGGCTGTGGATAAGGAGCCATTCAGACAAGGCTGGTGATAAGGAGCCATGCATACCTCGGCTTATACTTGGGTCGGCTTATATACGTGGTACCGCTCATTAAGGTAATGAATATGCACGCGTCTCCACTCCCATAGGCGTGGAGCTCATATTCATTATCTTAGTGAGTGCTACGACATGACCGCTGAGCACAGGAAGAGCTGCCGCGCAAGAACAACGGAGGTGCAGTGACGGCGTGAGGCGGGTGAGTAGGATGGGGGTGTGTGAGCCATGCGGGACCAGTGGAACCGAGCCATGCGGGATTGGGGGAGCTAAGCCATGCAGGACCGGGGGGAGCTGAGCCATGCGGAACCGAGGTAGCCATGCGGGACTGGGGAGCCATGCATACAGCAGGGGGAGCCACACATATCAGGACAGGACGGGGAGGGGCACGCAAAGCAGGACAGGGATAAGGGGACAATGCATACCCGGCTTATACTCAAGTCAATAAGCTTACCCAGTTTTCCGTGGCAAAATTAGGTGCCTCGGCTAATACTCGGGTCAGCTTATACTCTGTTCTTCAGTACAAAAATTGAAACTCATATTTTATATAGAGTCATTACAAACAGAGTGATCTATTTCACGTGTTTATTTCTGTTAATGTTGATGATTATGGCTTACAAGCAATGAAACCCAAAAGTAATTTTCTCGGTAAATTAGAATAGTTAACAAAAAACACCTGCAAAGGCTTCCTAAGCATTTAAAAAGGTCCCATATGTCTGTTTCAGTAGGCTCCACAATCATGAGGAAGACTGCTGACTTGACAGATGTCCAGAAGGCAGTCACTGACACACTCCACAAGGAGGGTAAGCCACAAAATGTCATTGCTAAAGAAGCTGGCTGTTTAGAGTGCTGTATCCAAGTATATTAATGGAAAGTTGAGTGGATGGAAAAAGTGTGGTAGAAAAAAGTGCACAAGCAACTGGGATAACCGGAGCCTTGAAATTGGGGGGAGATTCACAAGGAGAGGACTGCTGCTGGAGTCATTGCTTCAAGAGCCACCACACACAGACGTATCCAGGACATGGGCTACAAGTGTCACATTCCTTGTGTCAAGCCACTCATGACCAATAGATAATGCCAGAAGCATCTTACCTGCGCCAATGAGAAAAAGAACTGGACTGTTGTCAGTGGTCCAAGGTGTTTTCAGATGAAAGTAAATTTAGTATTTCATGTGGAAATCAAGGTCCCAGAGTCTGGAGGAAGAGTGGAGAGGCCACAATCCAAGGTGCTGAGGTCTAGTGTGAAGTTCCCACAATCAGTGATGGTTTGGGGAGCCATGTCATCTGCTGGTGTAGGTCCACTGTGTTTTATCAAGACCAAAGTCAGCACCACCGTCTACCAGGTAATTTTAGCGCACTTCTTGCTTCCCTCTGCCAACAAGCTTTTTGGAGATGGAAATGTCATTCTCCAGCAGGACTTGGCACCTGTCCACACTGCCAAAAGTACCAATACCTGGTTTACAAACAACAGTATCCATTTGCTTGATTGGCAGCAAACTCGCCTGACCTTAACCTCATAGTGAATCTATGGGGTATATGGGGTATTGTCAAGAGGAAGATGAGACGCCAGACCCAACAATGCAGACGAGCTGAAGGCTGCTATCAATGTAACCTGGGCTTCCATAACCCCTCAGCAGTGCCACAGGCTGATCGCCTCCATGCCACGCTGCATTGATTCAGTAATTGATGCAAAAGGAGCCCTGACCAAGTACTGAGTGCATTTATTATTATTATTATTTCTTTATATAGCACCATTAATTCCATGGTGCTGTACATGAGAAAGGGGTTACATACAGGGTTATAGATATCGTTTACAGTAAACGAGTTTACAGTGACTGACTGGTACAGAGGGGAGAGAATCCTGTCCTTGCGGACTTACATTCTATTTACTGAACATACATTTCAGTAGGCCAACATTTCGGATTTTAAAATCATTTTTCAAGCTGCTGTTATAAAGTATTCTAATTTACTGAGATAATGACTTTTGGGTTTTTATTATTTGGGTAAACCATAATCATCAACATTGACAGCAATAAACACTTGAAACAGATCACTCTGTGTGTAATGACTCCATCTAATATATGGTTTTATCTTTTTGTATTGAAGAAGTGAAATAAATTAACTTTTTTATGATATTCTAATTTTGTGATGAACACTTGTAAGTGAGGTATCGCCGTAATAGTACTGACACAAAGAATAAAACTGCCTTATCAGTTTTACCCCATACGGAACGACATAAAAAAAAAAAAAGAAAGATCGTAATTGAAAGCAATCCAAAAGTATCTTGTGTCCGAAAATGGTACCAATAAAAATGTCAACTCGTCTCTCAAAAAAACAAATATCTAAATATGGTGATGCGAAAAAGTTTTTGCAATAAAATGCCTTTTTTTTAGTGTGCGACAGCAGCCAAACATAAAAAAAGCTGTAAATCTGGTATCATTGTAATTTCAACGACCAGAAGAATGAAGTTGTCTAAACACTTAAACGACACGAGGAACGGCATAAAAATAAATGAAACCAATTCTTCACCTGCTGTTGATTCATTCATCCTGCCTCCCAAAGATCGCAGTAAGGCTTGGCTCACATTTATCCTGCGCTCTGTGCTGAGCGCTTACTCTGGGCTTTTCATGTAAATCTCTGAAATACGTGATTGAAACAGAGCCCCCTGCAAAAGATTCCTTATAATGAGGCAGATGGAGGCACTGTGTACGCCGTCTGACCTGTGATCCAGTGGTGTCCGTCTTTTTAGGCGTGCGTAAAAGTACCATCGGTCACAGTTTTGTGCATTTCTGAAAAGAAGGACAATGCTGAATAGCGGCTAGACATAGTCCAGTGTAACTCTGCTACCTCATTATAGTGATTGCCCCCCTCGGGGTTTTCATCTGAATCATACCTCCCAACCGTCCCGATTTCAGCGTGACAGTCCCGCTTTGGCACCGGGGTCCCGCTGTCCCGCTTCGGGCATTTAAAATCCCGAATTTGCGGCCGCCGGTGAAGCCCCGCCCACTTCCGGGACGTAGAGAGAGCCCGATTAGTACCCGCTGTTCGTTCCGTTCCCTGGGACTGCGTTGTAGCCACGCCCCCTTGAGTTGCCTCACCGCCCGCCTCCGGCTTCCTCCTCAACTATAGACGTGGGCGGACTCTGAGGACAGAGCGGCAGCACCCGGACTGGTTTCTGGCACGGGGGCAGAGTTGTGAGACACTCCGTGTCTGTGTGACCGCGGGAGCAGCGAGCGGATCTCCAGACTGTAAGTGAATGTATGTGTCTCTCCCCCTCTCCATGCAGCGCTGCCCTGCTGCGGTTACAGCAGAGACTCTGACAGCATAGGAGGACTGACAAACTAAATTTGGCTCCCCATGGTGCGCGCACCCCGCTCCCACTCTCCCCCTGGTACCCATCCATCGGATTCTCCACCAACCTGGTGCAGCACCCCTTACATTCTATGGGGGCTGCCACCTGCCTGCGTTACATTCTATGGGGGCTGCCACCTGCCTGCGTTACATTCTATGGGGGCTGCCACCTGCCTGCGTTACATTCTATGGGGGCTGTGCAGCATTATATTCTATGGGGCTGTGCTGTATTACATTCTATGGGGACTGAGCTGTAATGCTGGATACAGCAGTCAGCGGCGCAGCTGGATGACACCATTCAGCGCCGTGGGAGTGGAAGCTGCCGGCTGCTGCGAGGGAGCGCGGTGAAAGGTGTTTGTGTGTACTGATGGAGAAGGCAATGATGGGGGTGGGGTAACCATGTGTGGCCATTATACTGCACCCAGCATTGTGTGGGGCCATTATACTGTACCCAGCATTGTGTGGCCATTATACTATACCCAGCATCGTGTGGGGCCATTATACTGTACAAAGCATCATGTGGCGCCATTATACTGTATGGACCATCACGTGGGGCGAGTATACTGTACGCAGCATCATGTGGGGCCATTATACAGTATGGAGCATAATGTGGCCAATGGCCATTGTACAGTATGGAGCGTCGTGTGTGGCCATACTTTTTTGTTCATAATTATTGTTAACGAAACATTGTGATCAGAAGTGCTAAATGGGTGTGGTTGGGGCGTGGCTAGTTGTGAAATGGGTGTGGCCTAAAATTTGCCGCGGCGCGCTATGCGCGCCGCTGACTTTGTCCCTCTTTCCCTTCCCCTAAAGTTGGGAGGTATGCCAAATCCAAATGCCTCCCTCCCTTCTGACCCCCACAGTGTGTCTAAACCACATTTACTATCCACTTGTTTGTCATTTCTGTAGCTATGACAGCTCGCCTAATTTACGGGTACATGTCTCCACAAGCATGAACTGGTCACTACCACAGGCTGGTCACTACCATGTACAAAGTACTGGGCATTACAATGGTAGTTTGCAATTTTTCCTTCACAACATCCACTGCAGCTTGTTTCTGGAAAACACCCATGGAGTACATCGTCACCAAACTCCCAAAGAGGTAAAATTTACAAATTGGTGTAACTTCTAGCACTAGGACTCTGTATAAGAAGTCTGCAAAGTATTCTAGCAAAATCTGCGCTCCAGGAGGAAAATAGCACTCCATCCCTCCTGTGTCTCGCTGTGTGGCTAAGCAGTACTGTACAGCCTCACATGGGGTATTTCCAAATTCAGCAGAAATTGTGGGACAAATTTAGTGCCATTTTTACCCATTTCCCAGTGTGAAAATGTGAAATCTAGGGCTAAAACAAAATTTTGGTAGTAAAAATGTAATTATTTTTTCTTCACTGCCCAATGGTATAAAATTCTGTGACACACCTGTGGTGTCACTATGAGCACTGCACCCCTAGATGATTTCATTGAGAGGTGTAGTTTGTAAAATGGGGTTCTGCTGTTCTGGCACTTCTGGAGCTCTACCTTTGTGACATGGCACCCGCAAACCATTCCAGCAAAATCTGAATTCTAATATGGCACTTATTCCCTTCTGAGCCTTGCATTGTGCCTCAGAAGTAATTTGCAACCACATATGGGGTATTGGTGTACTCAGGAGACATTGCACAACAATTTTTTGTGTCCATTTTCTCCTGTTACCCTTGAGAAAATAAAAAATTGGGGGCTAAAAGAACATTTTTGTGAGTGAAATGTGTTTTTTCTTTTTTTTTTATTTTCGTGGCTCAACGTTCTAATCGTCTGTGAGACACCTGGGGGTTCAAGGTACCACATCTAGAAAAATTCCTTGAGGGGTCCAGTTTCCAAAATGGGGTCACTTGTTGGGGGCAGTTTCCACTGTTAAGGCACATCAGGGGCTCACCGAACGCGATATGTCGTCTACTAATGATTCCAGCAAATTTTGCACTCAAAAATTCAAATGGCGCTACTTCTCTTCCAAGCCCTGCCATGCCTCAAAACAGTAGTTTTACCCCACATATGAGGTATTGGCGTACTCAGGAGAAATTGCACTACAAATTGTCATGCAAATTCTCATGTTATCCTCGTAAAAATGCAAAGATTGGGGCTGAGAAACATATATATATTTTTTAAATTGTGAATTTTTTATTTTTATTTTCACGGCTCAACGTTATAAACTTCTGTGAAGCACCTTGGGGTTCAAGGTGCTCACCACACATCTAGATAAGTTCCCTGACTGGTCTAGTTTCCAAAATGGTGTCACTAGTGAGCGGTTTCCACTATTTAGGCACATCAGGGGCTCTCCAAACGGGACATGATCTCCGGTAATGATAACAGCAAATTTTGAATTGAAAAAGTCAAATGGCGGGCATTTCCTTCCGAGCTCTTCCATGTGCCCAAACAGTGTTGTTTCCACATATATTGGGTATCAGCATGCTCAAGAGAAAGTGCACAATAAATTGTGAAATTGTGGGGTCTGTTTTTTCCTGTTACTGTGGTGAAAATAAAAATATTTGGGTCTGAAGTAAAAAAAAAAAAAAAAAAAGTTTGAAAAAAGTTAAATGTAAATTTTTTTCCTTCCACATTCAATTAGTTCATGTGAAGCACCTGAAGAGTTAATAAACTTCATGAATGTGGTTTTGAGCACCTTGAGGTGTGCAGTTTTTAGAATGGTGTCTCTTTTGGGTATTTTTTGTCATATAGGCCCTCAAAGTCACTTCAAATGTGATGTGGTCCTTTAACATATGGTATTGTACATTTTTTGGGAAAATTGAGAAATCGATGGTCAAGTTTTAACCCTTATAACGTTCTAACACATTTTCTTTCAAAAATTGTGCTGCTGTAAATTAGACCTGTGGGAAATGTTATTAAGTATTTTGTGTGGCAGAAGTATGGGATTTATGGGTGTAAAAATTTAAACGTTTGAAATTTGCTAAATTGTCCACATTTTCGCTACTTTTCTGATATTTTCACAAATTAATTCAAGTAATATCGAACAAATGTTACCACTGTCATTAAGTACAATATATCATGAGAAAATGTTCTCAGAATTGGTGGGATCGGTTGAAGCGTTCCAGAGTTATTATCACATAAAGTGATAGTGGTCATAATTGTAAAATTTGACCTGGTTAGGAAGGTGAAAGCAGGCTTCGGGGTAAAGGGTTTAAGGCTGATTAATGGTTGCACCTTGTGGTGACCCCTCTGTATTTGCCCTCATGAAGTCTTCTCTCTATGGTTGACTTAGATACTGAAACACCTTCCTGGAGAGTGTTCTTCACTAGGTTGTATGTTGTGAAGGGGTTTTTCTTCACCATGGAAAGGATTCTGCGATCATCTACCACTGTTGTCTTCCGTGGACAGCCTGGCTTTTTTGAGCTCCCAAGCTCACCAGTGCTCTTTTTTTTTTTGCAGAATGTACCAAAGTTTTGATTTGGCCACTCCCAACATTTCTTCCCTCTCAATGATAGATTTCTTCTTTTTCAGCCTAATGGTGGTCTGTTTTTTTCCATTGTGAACAATTTTGACCGCATGTTGTGGGTTCACAGCAATTGCTTCCAAATGCAAATGCCACACCTGAAATCAGCTACAGACCTTTTACCTGTTTAATTGATGATGGATTATCGAGGGAATAGCTCATGCATCCCATTAAATGGCCTTTGAGATAATTGTCCAATTACTTTTGCTCCCTTGAGAAAGAGACAGCTACATAGTGAAGAGCTGTAATTGTTAAACCCTTACTCCAACTAGGATGTGAATACCCTCTGATTAAAGCTGAGAGTCTGCACTTATAGCTCATATTGATTTTATAACTTGTATTCTCACCCATCCCTTGTAGATTGTGAGCCTTCGCGGGCAGGGTCCTCTCTCCTCCTGTACCAGTTATGACTTGTATGGTTTAAGATTATTGTACTTGTTTTTATTATGTATACCCCTCCTCACATGTAAAGCGCCATGGAATAAATGGCGCTTTAACAATAATAATAATAATAATAATAATAATAATATCTCGAATATGTTTTGGTAAACAGCTAAAATGACAAAAACTTGCCACTGTCCAAATATTCGTGGACCTAAATGTATGTAGCGTTTCACTTAATGCTGCATTCCTAATAATGAATTAAGAAAAGGGGAAAGTTTGCGTTCCAACTAGTTGAACTTTGAATAAAAGTCTCCTCAAAGGTACTGCAAAGTAGGATGTCACAGCACTTTAAAGATTGTTTTCCATTGAAGGTGCACTTTAAGAAAGACCAACCAGTCACAATCAGTGGGAGAAACATTGCGGTGTGTACGTTCTGGCAGATTTATTATTACTTTCTTAAATTTAGAAAGCTGAAAACTAGACCTGGCCGGCAGAAGCTGCGCCAAATTTAACACAGTTCCAAGCTGTGTAATAGATTTATCACATCTTACTTGATGTGTTAGATACTATTCTTTTCCTTATGTAAGCTCTTCGTAGGCCAAGGTTTTGAGCAAAACTTTTAAGGCAATTTGTTGCATTTAGGCCATTCCTTTTTTCCCTAAGCCATGCCTCGATTTCTAGAAACATTTCATAACTGCCTGGAACAAGGCATGTACACTAGCTATTTCTGCAAATTGAGCTAGAATTTAGGCGGAATTCTTGCAAATGTTGTTTGATCTGGAATTTGTGTGTAATCTCTTCAATGTCTGAAATCCAGTCTACTCAGCCTACTCTTGTCTATCCATGTGAAATATTATTATTGAAGCTTTTACAGCTTTGGATTTCACTAATGAAACAAATTGCCAACATATTTCCTAGAAAAATATATTTTGCTCTCCTATGTTATACTCTGTACTTCTACGTAGAAGAGATGGCCCAATTTTCTGTATTTCTCGATACACATTGCCGGCAGTTTATCACCTTTTGTAAAATGGACCCTTATTGCTTTTGTATTCTGCTAAACACAGTACACTACTTCGTGCTTGCGTGAACAAAGCGCCAGGGTGGATTGATTTAAATCACGCCGATTTAAATCATGATTTAAATCACGATTTAAATCAAAAGATTTTTTTCTATTTAAATCGGATCGATTTAAATCATGATTTTAATCATGATTTAAATCACTGATTTAAATCAAAAGGTTTTTTTTAATATAAATCACGATTAAAATGAGAAGTGAGAGCAGTGCGCATGTGCGCCCATAGTTACACGGACGAAACTAGGGGCAACGATCTAACGCCAGGGTGAGGGGGGGACCCCAAAGTAAGTAAAAATCTTTTTTGTTTTACTATATGGCAATAGGTAGGTGTTTAAAAGCAGCATGTCTTAATTGTATAAACTATTAATAGCCTCCACATTTTGTTCATACTGCCCCTTTAATTCCACACTTCTAGCTTGGTTTCACTTTTGGTTTAGTTTCTTTTTCCATTCAGTTGACATGCCCAAACTTGTTGGATAGTCAGCATCCTACAGAAACCTCTGGAAGAGCATGGCATTGTGAATGTTACACATATACAGCCTTTATTCTACTGAGTTAAACAACTCAGCTTTATCTCATGATGGAAGAACCTTTGGATGGTAAAATATTTTCCTCAAAAAGCAGTTTATTGAAAAAAATCCGATTTAAATCAAAAAAATCCGATTTAAATCAAAAAAATCCGATTTTTTTGATTTTTTTAAAAAAACATTGATTTTTATCCACCCTGCAAAGCGCTAGTGGGTAAAGGTATAATCAGATTAAAGAGTTCAGCTTTTTTTTTGCTATGAAATCCGAGAGCAGCATGATGTATGGGGCAGAGACCCTGATTCCAGCGATGTGTCACTTAGTAGGCTTTGTGTTACTGTTTCAATAAAATCAGTGCTTTATCAGCAGGAGATTATCACTGCAGGACTAGGTGTCTTGTGACTCCAAGTCCAACCCTGCTCCCACAACTAATTGGCAGCTTACTGCCTTTGCACAGTGTACACAGAAAATAGCCAATGAGTAGTGTGGGTGGGGTTATACAGAGCTCAGCATTCAGAGCTCTGCTAGATCTGCAGCAGAGAAAACTGATGTTATCACAACTGCTGCATCGCTGGAATCAGGGTCTGTGCCCCTACCTCATGCTGCTGTCAGTTTAGAAAGCAAAAACCTGCTGACAGATGTTTTTAATCCTTTGTTTTGCCTTTAGAATTCGTGAAAATTATCGTTCTGTACTGAAAGTTGTTTAATGGTGTCAGTATTAATATAGTACACATATTAGTACTTTGTGTGTGGGTGGCTAGAGGAATGTATTTTTTGTCATGAGAAAATGTTTACTTTCTCTACTTTTAAACCAATTGTTGATTTAAAAGGTTTTGTATTGTTTCATGGATTTATTATGGGTAGTGATGAGCGGGTTTTCCCGAGCACGCTCGGGTGGTCTCCGAGTATTTGTTAGTGTTCGGAGATTTAGTTTTCAGTGCTAGGTATGGGGATGCAGGGTACATGTAGGATATATTGGGGTTGCAGGCTATATATGGGGGTATATATGGAGGTGCAGGGTACATATAGTGCTAGGTATGAAGGTGTGCAGGCTATATATGGGGGTGCAGGGTACACGTACTGCTAGGTATGGGGATGCAGGGTACATGTAGGATATATGGGGGTTGTAGGCTATATATGGGGGTGCAGGGTACATATAGTGCTAGGTATAAAGGTATGCAGGCTATATATGGGGTGCAGGGTACATATAGTGCTAGGTATGAAGGTGTTCAGGCTATATATGGGGGTGCAGGGTACATGTAGTGTTAGGTATGGGGATGCAGGATAAATGTAGGAGATATGGGGGTTGCTGGCTATATATGGGGGTATATATGGGGGTGCAGGGTACACATAGTGCTAGGTATGGGGGTGTGCAGGCTATATATGGGGGTGCAGGGTACAGGTGGGGGTACATTTGGGGTTGCAGGCTATATATAGGGGTGCATGTGGGGCTATAGGCTATATATGGGGGTATATATGGGGTTGCAGGCTATATGTGGGGGTGCATGTGGGGCTGTAGGCTATATATGGTGTTGCAGGCTATATGTGGAGGTGTGCGGTAGAGGTGGGGTACATGTGGGATTGCAGGTTACATGTGTGGGTACATGTGAGGTGCAGGCTAAATATGGGGTTGCAGTGTATATGTGGGGGTGTGGGATACATATATGTATGAGGTGCAGATGGGGTTGTAGGCTACACGTAGGGGTATATATGAGTTGCAGGCTATATGTAGGGGTATATATGAGGCTGCAGGCTGTATGTAGGGATACATGTTGGGTTGAAGGCTACATGTGGGGTGCAGGCTATATGTGGGGGTACCTCGAGAGGAAATCTCTCCGGTGCACATTGCTGTTTTCTTCTTTCCTCCGCAGTCTTCTGTCCTATAGGCTTCCAGTGTCTTCTGCTCAGGTGGTGGTGTGCTCAGTGTGATTAGACACACGGGGAACACTGGAACTTGACTCTTTAGTCCATGAGCCAAGAACCAAATTTGACGATATCGGTACCAAGCGGAGTGACTAATTCTCTTTGGTATTTTTAGGTAGATGCATGTCTGTAGTTTATTTTTTGATATGATAGCCCTTACATATACGTAGCTTATTAACCCCTTCAGCCCTAGGCCTATTTGTACCCAAGTGCCTAAGCCAATCTGACCTGTGCCACTTCATGGGCTAATAACTTTGGAACGCTTTCACCTATCCAAGCCATTCTGAGATTGTTTTCTCGTGACATATTGTACTTCACGTCAGTGCTAAATGGGAGTCAATATATTTTACCTTTCTATATAAAAAAATGCTAAATATTCGGAAATTTTGGAAAAATCGGCAATTTTTTAACTTTGAAATTCTCTGCTTTTTACAAAAATACTGATACCCCCCATAATAGTTATTAATTTACACTCCCCACATGTTTACTTCATATTGGCATCATTTTGAAAATGAAACCTTATTGTTTTACGACGTAATAGGGCTTATAGTTTTATGCGCAATTTTTCACATTTACAGCAAAACCCACTTTTCAAAGGACCAAGTCACTTCTGAAGTCACTTTAAGGGGCTTACATAACAGAAACCACCCATAAATTACCCCATTTTGCAAACTACACCCCTCAAGCTGTTCAAAACTCATTTTTAAAAACTGTTAACCCTTTAGGTGTTCCACAGGAATTTTAGCATGAGCCAAGAACCAAATATGACGATATCGGTACCACCCGGAGTGACTAGATGTAGTATTTGTAACAAAATTTAATCCAAGTTATGTAAATACACACTGAACATGTCATGTGCATATATATATATATATATATATATATATATATATATATATATATATATATATATATATATATATGTTACTCCATAATATCTTCAACATCGGACTCTGAATCTGACTGTTGTTCTACTGGCTCGTCTTCAGTACCCTTGTTCTGGCATGTCTGTAATCTGCACATGTCTGTGCACTTCAGGCCATTGCTGAGGCAAGTACACTGAGGAAGTTCACATGACCGCACACACTTGCAGGACAGTAGCTGTATAATAGCTTCTGGTGCTGGTGCCCCTTGCATCCACTTGACAACAAGCTTTCCGTCGTTATCTATCATCCAACCGCAGTCTGTTGGGTTTGCAACCCATGGCTGGCTCTGCAGACTTCTCCTCCAGATCGCAGCCTGGTAGTTTGCACGCAGTGCATGCATGAAAAGGCAGTCCTGGCAAGGAGGGAGTTGACTTGACTCTACCACTCCACGTCTGGCACAGAACAGCTGATAACGGAGCCTGTTTACCTCAGTTGTTTGGGTAGTTGGCAGGTACATGTGGCAGGTGATTTCCTGTAACTTCTCAAAAAGTTCGGTAGACACTTCCCATGAACGACCAACTTCCTGAAAGGCATCCTGGTATGTCTTGTTCATCTTCAACTGCTTGAGTGTCGTCATCTTCCCACGGCCAGCGAATGCACTGACGGTGTCACAGCCTGTAAATGCATGCATACCAATCAATGAATCACATACGCTGCCTCCCAATGTTCGGCTCAGAGTGGTGATATCCAGGAATCTTGTCCGGTTCTGTGTACCGCATTTCTGGAACAGGTGGGATGGGATTTTGTGGCACATGCCCAGACACAGGACCATGACATCAGTATCCTCCGAAGTGATGATGACCGACTTGTAACCAGATTCTGCTGCATGAAGAGCATGGAGAAGGAGGCGTGTGTCTGCTTCTTCTTGATTTGACTTAAGGTCAGCAGCCTCTTCCCACTGTTCTTTGGTGATCTTAAAGCAGAGCTGCTCACATGTGACATACAGCTCCTTCTCCTCAAGCTTCTCCCTGTGGTGTTTCGCCTTCCATTCTTCTACCAGAAACTTTATGAGACTTGCCTTGTTGGAGGAACTACTTAGAAGCTTTTTCCACTGCTGGATGTTGTGCCCATGTTGAATGTTCTTGAAATGGATCCCTGTGCCTTCATATCTGTTGACTCTTTCTGTATCTTTGATGGATGTCTCCTTGTAGACGTCAAAGACAATATCAATGCGCTTGCTCTTAGCACCCTCATGGATAGCGCGACTCATTGCTGTGCCTGCTAGCTGGCCAAATGTTGCATTGTTTCCCTTCAGTTTCTGAACCAGGCTCATCCCATCAATGATGGTTGCAGAGGGCTCGGGGATCACTTCTGCAGGACGAGCATTCCTCTCCAACTCCCTTGCGAGGGCAGCCTTGTTGGTCTTGCGGATAGACCCATCACCATTGGCAAGTGCCCATGGCAATGGACCCAGGGGATGAGTCAAGACATCACTCATTTGTAGCTTTCTGTTCTCAGCTACAAGTATCATCTGGCCAAATAGGTTTCTGTCAGCCTTCAAAATTACCTCCTTGCCAAGACCTTGTCTGCGTGTCTTCATTTGGATGTTAGAGAACGTTTTAAGTTTGTTCTTCGTCATCTTGTCATGAAACAATGTAGTTGGCTTATCGGTACCCAAACGCTCATCCTTGAATGTTTGATATGCATCCTCTCCTATACTGTATGCCCCTTGAAGGTCTTTGGCTACATCTGGTGGTGCTACAGTCGCTGTTGACAAACTGATAAGTTCACCATTATGCTCTTTGTTGAAGGGGTTCACCCAACCTGTCTCCAGCAGTTGAACGAAAGATTGGACATCGGCTTCATCTCTTCTAATCCTAGACACCTGTAGGTCTGAATGGCTGAAGTCAGTATATTGTTGGCCTACCAGGGCCCTCAGCTGCCTCAAGTACATACTGCGGTACTCTGATGTCAGGTAGAACCTGGAAACAGCTCCAACTTTGAGGCTGAAGCCTTTTGTGCCCCCTGGTGTCTGGGTGTCTTTGTTGATTGTCTCTTCAATGGTCTGGTCCACAGGAATTCGTCCAAAAGGATTCTTGCTACCGATCTGGACCGAAAAGCCACCTTGCATGAAGTATTCATGGACCTCTGGGTGTTCTATGGGCAGCCGAGACATTGTGGCATAGTAATAGGTTAGGTATCGGGCATAGTTGACCTTGTCATAGGCAAAACACCATGGTATCATCTGTCGGATTGCTCCTAGGTGAAGCATCCAGTTGCCTTCTCTTGAAGCTCGAACCAGGGCCAGCATGGTCTCGACCATGTCCAAGTATGACATCCAGAATGCTGAGAGTTGTTCATTTCTGAGGGTCTCAAGATAAACTTGAAAGAGCTTCAGGGTAAGTGTGCAAGATTCATTATCCAAGAGCTTTTCGAAGGATCCCTGCGACACACTGATGCGAAAGTTTGTGATGTTCTTCAGTGTTTCATCCAGATGGTGAAGGTCCCTTGCATGGTTTTCTTCTAGCCATGGAAGGAAGTTTTTCCATGCAAGCCTCATAAGTGCTTCATAGACCAGCTTGTGTAGTCTCACTGCTCTGTTGTACCTCCGGCCGTCCATCACTCCAGACACTGATCCTTCAGCGATTACACCGGATTCAACACACAGATCTCTAAGGCCTGCATCCTGAAATCTGTTCCCTATGATAGAGAGGAGATTACAGATTGTGTGGAAGACACCCATTCTAATTATAATGTTCTTGAACTTCTCCTGTTTCCAGATAACCTCGGCAGCTTTGGCATAGAGTGCTTGATCAAACACACACACAATTCTGTTAAGCTTCAGGGTCTGCAT
This sequence comes from Ranitomeya variabilis, assembly GCF_051348905.1. Classification (NCBI taxonomy): domain Eukaryota; kingdom Metazoa; phylum Chordata; class Amphibia; order Anura; family Dendrobatidae; genus Ranitomeya; species Ranitomeya variabilis. The sequence goes on from NC_135233.1 coordinate 211,163,438, forward strand.
GATGGCATGTGTTTGCTCCAAGACTTCATTCACAGTGGACATGGCTGTTGCAGGAGCATTGATAGTGGGCAGGTAGCTTACAGTGTCCTGGGCCACTACAATGTCGCTGCGGATTTTTATGTTGAACCCAGTCCAACTGCTGGTGGTCTGATCCTCATGGTCTGACATTCTAGCCAGAAGCCAGATATGGTTTTTGGTTTTTGAATCCTGGACCTCCTTGGTAGTGTTAACATTCGAAGTCTCAATCCTGGGTGGCTCTCCCCGCTGCCCAACATTGTATATCGGTAGCATTAATTCTGTCAGAGTTATGCTTCTTTTCTTCGACTTGGTTACATCTGGCAGGACTTTCTTTGTCACAGAGCATGCAACATTGGACTGAACAGCAATGCCATTGACTCTATGAGATGTACCTGCTCCACTTAGTGTCTCCTCAAGTCTGTCAATGTTATCCCAGGCCAGGGTTGTGAACACACCTGGGTAGATACTTGCTGGCATTGGGATGTCATCCTTTGAACATTCCAACTTCTGGATACAAAGGGCTGTATCGATCTCCTCAGCCATTGAATATGACACACAGTGGCCAAGACGATTCAGAGTTCGAATCAGTTCTGTATTGCCGGTCAAAGACTTAACTGCAAAGGATAGCAGTACGTGCTTTGGTGGCTTTGTCTTTCCATTGGTAACAGCAAAAACCAAGTCACTGCCGAAGGATGTGGCAAGACGTTGAGCTCTTTCACAGGTAGTTTGGCACTCACAATCTCCTGTAAGCAGGGTTTGCAGGAATTGAGTGACTAATGCAGGAACGACATTCTGATCTGTATTGGGAGGCCATGGCTGACTCACATCTTGCTTCTTGATCTCATTCCTTAGCTGCATTGCTGCTTTGGTTACGATATCTCCAGAGTTAGCAGCTCTTGCTTCTTGCAGATCTTTTGTCATGCTGTGTACTTGCCGGACAAGGTCGTCCATTGATAGGCTACATGGATAGACTAGAAGCTTACCTTTCTCATCTGAGAGAAAGCGGAGTGATTCCCCAATCTCTGTTTCAAGTTTTCGTCGAACATGTTTCTTTGTCGATGGTTTCAGTTGGATGATACCACGGGATATCATTAATCTCTCAAGCCTAGATGTGAGGTTTATCATAGGCAGTACTTCTGGGTTTGGGAACAATTTAGTCCTTATATACAAGAAGAGTTCTTCAAGGGCCTCTTTCTCTGCCTCTTCGTAGCGTACTTCCTCGCTTTCGACCTGATTTTCAGCTGCACTAGACCTACAGGCCACTTGGGAATCATCTTTTGTGAATAGTTTGTAGCACGACTTGTGGTAGTGCCCCTCTGCAGCAACAAGGTCTCTGCTAAGTAAACCAAGTATTCTCTGTGTGCCTTTCCTTATCGCTGCTCTGCGGATCGTCTCATCTGCTCGTAGCTCAACACACTGGACAATTGGCTCCCTTGTTTGTTTTCCTTTTAGGTACTTGCTTGACTTCTCACAGAAGATACATACTTTGGCATACACCCTGCTATCACTGGGGGCACCCCTCGGTAGCTTCCTCATGGAGATTTTGCTTGCTGTTTCGACATTGACACCCTTGCCAAGGATAGAATCCAGTGACTTCTTCATTGTAAAGATACTACGACATTTACGGTGATATTGTATGTGTGGTATTTCTCCTTCTTCAAGGCCCTTAGCTGCTACCAGGACTGATTCATGCTGCCTGATCTCTGCAGCCCTAAGCAATGTTTTCCAGGAGTCCAAATCCTTAAGGGACGCCAGATCATCGCTGTCATCATTAGAGCAGTGTATGATACAGTCGATCCGTGATTTCTTCCTTGCTGGTACTTCCATCATGCCGTTAGATAGTCAGTAAACACCTGCAAACACAAAGAAAAACATTAAAATTTTATTTACCGTATTTCCTGGCGTATAAGACGACTTTTTAGCCATGAAAAACATGGCTCCAAGAGGGCGGTTGTCTTATACGCCGAATACAGCCGCCGGGGGGAAAGGCCGCCGCGCAGGGAAGGAGGAGGCAGGGGCCCACCTTCATGAGGCGCTCGTTCTTAGAGCTGGGAGCGCTGGTGCTAGGTGACTGTTCCCCCTCTCTCCACAAGTTCCTTACCAGCAGCAGCACACAGTACAGGACTACAGGACCTGTGGTGATGTCACGGCCATGTGATCAGTCACAAGCCTGGGAGGTGTCAGCCTCTACAGAGGGAGATAGGAGCTCTGCAGAGAAGACCGGAGAGTCCTGTTCAGCACAGAACGTGTATGTGTCAGTGTGTGTGCGTGTGTTGGGGCACCTCAGGGTGTCTTCAAATGTGACATAGCCCCCTAGATTTCTTCCAGTAAAATTTGCACTCCAAAAGTCATTTGGCGCTCCTTCCCTTCCGAGGCCTGCCGTTCCCCAATACTGCAGTGTACGACAACATATCGGGTGTTGTTGTGTTCGGGAGAGATTGGTGAACAAATAGTGGGGTGCATTTTTTGCTGGTACACCTCTTAAAAATAAAAAAATGAGCCTAAAATGACACCTTCATGTAAAAAATGCACTTTTTCCATTTTCTCAACCAAGTGTTTCCAACTACTGTGAAACACTGGTTGGGTCAAAGTGGTCACTATACCCCCTAAAAGATTCCTTGGGGGTGTAGTTTCCAAAATAGGGTCACTTTTTGGGGTTTCCACTGTGGGGGTACCTCAGGCAGCCTTCAAATGTGACATGGCCCCCTAGATTTCTTCCAGTGAATCCGCCACCCAAAAACCACATAGCGCTCCTTCCGTGTTGAGCTGTGCTGTGTGCCCATACTTTAGTTTACGAGTACATGTGGGGTGTTTCTATAAACTGCAGAATTAGGGTAACCAAGTTTGGGTTTGCCGTTAACCCTTGCTAGGTTGCAGGTAAAATTGGATTACAATGTAATATCTGGAAAAAAAATGAAATTTTGAAATTTCGCCTTCATTCTGCTAAAATTCCTGTGGAACACCTAAAGGGTTAACAGTTTTTAAAAATGAGTTTTGAACAGCTTGAGGGGTGTAGTTTGCAAAATGGGGTAATTTATGGGTGGTTTCTGTTATGTAAGCCCCTTAAAGTGACTTCAGAAGTGACTTGGTCCTTTGAAAAGTGGGTTTTGCTGTAAATGTGAAAAATTGCGCATAAAACTATAAGCCCTATTACGTCGTAAAACAATAAGGTTTCATTTTCAAAATGATGCCAATATGAAGTAAACATGTGGGGAGTGTAAATTAATAACTATTATGGGGGGTATCAGTATTTTTGTAAAAAGCAGAGAATTTCAAAGTTAAAAAATTGCCGATTTTTCCAAAATTTCCGAATATTTAGCATTTTTTTATATAGAAAGGTAAAATATATTGACTCCCATTTAGCACTGACGTGAAGTACAATATGTCACGAGAAAACAATCTCAGAATGGCTTGGATAGGTGAAAGCGTTCCAAAGTTATTAGCCCATGAAGTGGCACAGGTCAGATTGGCTTAGGCACTTGGGTACAAATAGGCCTAGGGCTGAAGGGGTTAATAAGCTACGTATATGTAAGGGCTATCATATCAAAAAATAAACTACAGACATGCATCTACCTAAAAATACCAAAGAAAATTAGTCACTCCGGGTGGTACCGATATCTGGCCCGGCTCATGGACTACTTGGCACTTGAAGGACAGAAGACTGTGGTGTAAAGAAGAGACCAGTAAATCACACATGCAAGGTTTCCTCAGGGACAGAGTGGCGATTATGGGAGGTGAGAGGAATGGCGATGAAGTGTGGAGACAGAGTTCTCTTCCGAGCAGCGTCCTCCGCATAACCTGGAAGACGTATAAAGTGATATAAGATGACTGAAAAACAGCATCTTGCCCATACACCGAGTGTTCTCTGATAGAGCCGCTGTCAGACATCTCTGGTGGTGGCCTATCTCTCAGACTATGAAAGTATCAGCAGTCTGATGGTAGACGTGGCCGATCCTTACCTCACCCGACAATCATCTGTCAGGAGCCCTTTACATATTAGGTAAGTTCCCAATGTGAGCATTTGGTGGATGGGATTATAGAAATCTCAGCTCTCTGGGATTTTTTTTTTTTTCCCCAAAATTGCATTGTGGTGAGATCTGGAACTCTGCGACACATCAGTTTCTCTTGCTGTAAATTTCTGTTTTACTTGCAGATTTTACTCATAGGCTTGAATGGAATGCTTTTGCGCTTTTCCACAGCCGAAACGTAATAAAAGTGCTTGGAACAAAATCCTTATGTAGGACCTTAGCCCGAGGGCGCAGTCAGACTCTGACCCTCTCCTGACCAGAGGGTATGTCTATACAGCTGTCACGCTCGGGTGAGGAGAGCCGCCGGCCAGTCTGAGCACTACGATGCGATCGTTGTCCGTGTTACACGGCCGTCTGACTGCGCCTCAGGATAATTCACCTCAGGGTGCTGTCTGATTTTTATTTTTCCACTTTTCACTGGTTGGGCCCAGTCCTTTTGTCTGCCCTTTTTCACACTGAGGTCAACATTGACACATGGTAAGGTTTTAATATTAGACAGTGTAGGACTGTCCCGATCAGAGTTACCTTGACGAGGTGGGATGGCTTTTGTGCTATTTTTTGATCAAAAAACAGTATTACTAAAAACTCTGTTATTTAAATGCACTTTTGCTTTTTTACTTAGTTATATCAGGGTTTCTTGCTTACTTTTTTTCTCTTGTAGGTTTTAATGTTTTGTGTACCAACTCAAGTTAAGCTCAATTTTTGTGTTTTTTTTTTTACTTTGTCCCATAAAGTAGAATGGATGTATTCACACATCGTTATGGATCTGTAGTGAGATTCTGTGACTCAACGCAGATTATTCTGATCCCATCAGTGGATCAGACTTGGTCATTTAGGTCTATGGGGATCCGTCAGACACGGATGCAGATCGGAGGCTTCACATTTGCTTCCATTTTGCATCATGTATTTGTTGCTTAGGGATAAACGAGTAAAAATGTGATTTTCCAATGTTGTTTTATTGGCTTGGAAGCCAATAGGGACAACTAGGACGGCACTGAGGAGACATTGGGCTGTTTCTCTTGGCTTTTATCACTCACAATGGATGTGTGAATGGAGCCTTAGGGCCCATGCAGACGAGCGTTTACGTTGTCCGTGTGCCGTCTGATTATTGATCGGATCGCACACGGACAGCGCACTGATCAATGTAATATGGCTCTTCAGATGAACAAATTTTTTCCAGTGTGACTGTCCATGAGAACAATAATGGCAGCATACACTACTGTCTATCGAGTCTGGGATGACATTCACACATTGAATTTTTTTTTTCTGAGTGCGAGAAAAAGAACCTGACCCCACACGGAATATCCAAGTGTCATCCGATTATTACAGATAGTTTCTTAGGTTTAGAATGTGATCATGTGCATGTTTTATAAAAAAAAAAAAAAATGGACACAAGGATTAAAATCCGATGTAAAGGACAAAAAAATTGTCCCAGTTTTCTGGATGAAACTCAGGTGATTTCTTGTACACTCGTCTGCAGGCGCCTTACACTGTCAGCCGAACCTGGTGATACCGGTGAGTTTGGCCAACATTAGTCTGGTGTGTAGGGGGGACTTTAACTACTATCTAAAGATATGGACAATTTTAGTCTGACTCATCATAAGGGGTGTCACGACTTACAGGGCCTATGGCAGCATGAACACCAAATACGGCCCTAGCTTTAGGCAAACCCTTCCAACAAAAAATAATAACAACAAGAGATGAGTAATTTGATTTGCACCACTCTGGCCCGGCGTCCACCATCGTGGTTGCTAGTCTTCATTTATGCAGCTGGAATCCTTGGCCTGGCATTCTGGGCTCCTGTAGGTCCCATGGGATGTCATGACCTCCATCACTCCGCATTATTTTGATGTCATAAGTTCAGGAGATGCCAGAGGCTCGCTGGTGCAGAGGTGAATACTGGCTGCCGCGGAACACCGGACAGGACGCCAGACCTGAACACTTTATATCAAATTGCTCCTTGACCCCTTTAAGAAATGATGAGTTCATTTTAACGTGATCATTGGGTTTGTTGAATAAGATTGTGTTTGTGCAAGATTGTTTTTCACGTTATGACCGTCTTTGTGATTATCGTAAGCAGAACTCAGTCCGTGAGTTTGAGCTTACGCTGGGAAAACCCTTCAGGATATCCTCATTGAGGCAATCCACGAGAATGCTGAGAAACCAGTTTAGCAAAGTGCTATACCTGTCATAGTAGGTGATGCTACATGCAAGATGCTACAACCCTTGACAACTGATGCGTCTTAGATTTCTGACAAAGTGCCAGATCTTCTAGGAACTCACGTTGACTTGTAGCACACCGTGGCTTTCATTTGCACTTCATACGAATCATACCCCGATTTTAGGATTTCTAAAAGCTAAAGACGTTGTTTTGTCTTTTCTTTTTTCCTTTAGTCACATCAAACTGTATGTGTGAACTGGAATGTGGCCATGGACGGAACTCACTGCCTAGAAGATCAGAACAGTCCCCTCTGCAAAGTCCAAGGACAAGACTATCAGCACGATGGCCAAGTGAGTTCAATCACTGACTAATTCGCCTTTTTTTTTTTTTACAGCACATAGAAAAAAATATATAACACTCTTCTGTAATATGGCAAAGAAGGGATCTGACAGATGTCAGGTTATCAGACGATTTTGATTATTAAATAGTCATATAAATCCCACTTAAAAAAATGATCAAAATAGGCAATCGGAAGAATGAATTGCTCTTAAGTGACTAGTGGAGTTGTATTCTGGAAATAAGTTCAGTTACCAAGGGTCAGTTTGTCTTTTTCTGTACAAATAATAAGAACTAAAACTTCATTAATCAAGTATAGTCTGTCTATAGTGTTGCTCCAGTTTGGGGTACCCCCACTAATCTACGTCTTGGGGTATGTTCACACGTCGTGTTTTTAGAGCAGGTCAACTCTGAAAGACGCTTGAAAGAATCTCCGTGTTTATTTCTATTAGTGATGAGCGAACTTTCTGGGACAAGCTGAGCTGAGCATTCTCTGGTCCTGAACGAGTGTCTTCGGCGTGCTCGAAAAATATGTTCAAGTCCCTGCAGCTGCATGTTTCACGGCTTTTCCAGCCACAACATATGCAGGTATTGCCTAACAGCCGCCCATACTTTGAGGTATTGCCTAACAGCTATGAGTCATGGAGCTGCGGGGACTCGAACATATTATTCGAGCACACCGAAGACTCTCGTTCAAGACCAGAGAATGCTCAGATAACACCTTATCTCTCATCACTAATGTCTTTTTAAAGGCATCTAGTTTCCAAAAAACACCAAGCAGCTAAAAGAAGCAACCTGACCGCTCTACAGGCAGAAGATGTTCGATACTTCACAGTAGAAGTCAATGATTTCATTTCATTATTTCATTTAATTATCAACGATTTTATTTAAAAAAAAAAAAAACTATAATTTTTTATTCATTGCTTAATGGATGTAAAAAAAACATTGAAAACGTTGAAAAAAAATACACCTAAAAAACTGTGAAAGAAAACGGCTAGACAAACAAAACACGTTAGCGAAACATTTACAAAAGTGCTCCAAAGTCGCTTTTCTTTTTTTTTGCCTTGTGGTTTTCGCTGCTGTTTTTTCCGCCAAATAATTCAACATGGCGCACGTTTCACAAATTTTTCACAAAATAAAAAAAAATGCACCTTTTCATTGTCTTTGACCATTTTGGAACTTTAAAAAGTTGTAAAACGGCGCTAATATTGCGTCAAAGTAACTTTTCATCTTTCTTTTTTTTCCCTACAAGTGCCTAATAAATGTTGACCAAAGCTTGATATCCATTAGATAGACTCTTAGTCCGCATGAAATCGGACATTGGTATTTATGGCTACACATGCTTCAGCACCAGGGAAGCTGAAATTATGCCAAACTTTCAAGTGGATTTTTTCCCCTTTTATTATGTAACCTATTTTTCTTTCCCAAAATCTCAATAGAAACTTAGCACTTCTCTAAAACAACGGTAGGCTTTTGACTTCTCACCTAGAAGTAAGAAACCTGTAGGTCAAGAATCACACATCTTATTTTTGGCAGAATGTCAGGTTGCGTTCACACTAGTTCTTCTGTATTTGCAGACTAAGGCTGCCGTCACACTAGCAGTATTTGGTCAGTACTTTACATCAGCATTTGTAAGCCAAAACCAGGAGTGGGTGATAAATGCAGAAGTGGTGCATATGTTTCTATTATACTTTTCCTCTAATTGTTCCACTTCTGGTTTTGGCTTACAAATACTGATGTAAGATACTGACCAAATACTGCTAGTGTGATGGCAGCCTAAGTCGTATGATTTTCCACATGCAGCACTGCTGCTTATTCTACCAGTAGGATTTTACAAAATTCTCCTGCACACGCCGTGTAAGTAGAATGGCGCTACGTATTTCGAATCCGCGGTCTATCACCTTTATGCTGCAGATGCTACTTTGAATTTTTCCAATCAAAACTCTGAAATAAGCGGCTAAATCAACCCATTTTCGTAGCAATATTCTCAATGGTAAATATCACTGTAATTATCTTGGCAAAAACAGTTTGACTAAGAAAGGTCCATAGTGGGAAATGTTGCATGTGCACAGACCCAAATAATGGATTGATGAATGTGTGTTAAAAAGAAAAGAGCCCAATACTGACCCATTGGCTTATTGATTGTGAGCTTGATTTGCTCATGTAACAAAGTTAGATCCTACTTTTCACCTCCATTGTTTATGTGCACTAAAAGTTGCCAAAAAATAATTATTATGCAGCTAAATGAAAAACTTACATTTTCCCATCTCCATTTTTTATTTTCTTCTGTTAAAATGAGAGTAATAACCAAAAACAAAATAACAAATGCACAAAATACATTTCTGACGTTTCCAAAATATATTAGTGACCAATATATTAATATGGCCCACCTATCTTTTCAATAAAACTCATAAGCTCCATCTATGGTGTCTGTCCGTTTCTTAATTTGTTGACGATCGTCTTTTTTTGTGCAACACCAACCACAGCCCCAGACACTGGTCAGAGAGGTGACTGTTTTCCTTCACTGTAAATCTCCCATTTTACAAGGGCCTACAAGTTGGAAGAAAGATTCTTCTAAAAACTGGCAGAAGGTTTGGGATTTGATTTTAAGTCCATTTTCATCCCAAAAGGTCAAACTATCTCCTCTTCAATAATTCCATCCCATAGCAGGACTCCACCGCCGCTTTGCTGGCGTCTAAGTTAAAGTGTAGGTCTGTACCCATAACTGATCCAGCTTCGAGCCCATCCATCTGGTCAATCAAGAATCACTTTAATTTCAGCAGTCTATAAAACCTTTGAAAAATTGAAAAACCCGTCTTCAGATATTTCTTGGCACCTGTGTCTTGCTCAGTCATGGTCACATTTACGGGTTCCTCGCCTCGACTATGTTTCTGAGCACTGAGCATCTTGCACTTCTGCATCTTGCTCAATGGTGGTCGGGCTCAGCCTCCTCACCTCAGCCATGTCTCTTGGCACTGAACACCTTGTCCTTCGTTGTCCTGGTCAGTAGTGGTTGGGTTTCCACCTCCTTGCCTCGACCATGTGTCTGAGCACTGAACTTCTTGTACTTCTGTGTCTTGCTCAATGGTGGTCAGGCTCAGCCTCTTCACTTTGACTGTGTCTCTGAGCACTGAACACCTTGTCCTTCTGTGTCTTGCTCAGTGGTGGTCGGGTTCGGCCTCCTTGCCTCAGCCATGTCTCTGAGCACTGAACACCTTGTACTTCTGGGCCTCCGGGGAGGTTGCAGTCCCGGAATATGACAGCAGTGCAGGATAATGGGCTCCTTGTCCCATCATGTTTGATCCTTCTTAAATCTTAGCCCGCACCCCCCTCATTACATAAATACAAATCGCCTGATCTGCTTCATTCAATCAGAAATCAAGTTTATACAACTCGGTGCTGGAAAATCTGCATAATAATGATGCTATGATCAAAATGCTCACTGCCTAATAATTGTGCACATAGTGTAGCAGTTCTCTGAATGCTGAGCTGCGTATAACCCCGCCCACACCACTGATTGGCAGATTCCTGTGTACACTGTGCATCGACAGAAAGCTGCCAATCATTGGTGGGGGGCGTGGTTGGACTACATTGCAACAGGTTTACTAGTCCTCTAGTGATAATCTCCTGCTGATAAAACACCAATTTTTTTTTTCTTTTTATCAAAGCCAATCAAGTGACACATTGCTGGAATCAGGGTCCCTACATCATGCTGCTCTGAGATTAGGTAGCACAAACCTGGTGACAGATTCCCTTTATTATATAAACTCTTGACAAGGTTACAAGTATACGCCAGCAGATTTGTGATTGATGATGACATTATATTGTATCACATTGCACTTGTCAGTGGATCTGATGATTTTTTAGAACATTTTCTGCATATTTATTTATTTCCACCTTGAGTATCAGATTTTATAGTTTTCTTTATTTTTTTAATATATATATATATATATATATATATATATATATATATATATATATATATATATATATAAACCAATATGAAGAAACCTTCACTAAAAGACCAAGAAATAATTGAAAAAATGTACTAAATTTTATTAAAGACAAAACATACATAAATATAAAATAATGATAATGGCCACCATTATACCCCTGGACGAAGCATTTCCTGTGCGAAACGCGCGTCGGGTGTGGTGGGTCTCCGGGTCTATTCTTGTGGTAACTATACCTTATATGGTTTGCATACTTATGCCTGTAATGTATACACTCTATTGGTTCCTGTGTCTCATATTTTAGCTCAGGTCTTGGCACTATTTAGCCTCGCATTTTGTACTGTTGCACTAATATAGCTTATAAGTATATAACATAATTGCACTATTGCACTTTATTACCTTTATTTATATGTTCCTTTTGTGGCTCTGTTAATTTATGACACATTATGTGTTTAGCATCCTGACTGTGCAATAATATTAAGCTTTTTGTATACACTATTACTGTACTTAGACCCGTGTTGTCCCACCATTCTTTCTGCACTGGTGGCCATTATCATTATTTTATATTTATGTATGTTTTGTCTTTAATAAAATTTAGTACATTTTTTCAATTATTTCTTGGTCTTTTAGTGAAGGTTTCTTCATATTGGTTTAAATATTCGGCATCCTTCATGACCCCATAAGGGATATTATTCGGTGTGTTCTTTTTTATATATATATATATATATATATATATATATATATATATATATATATATATATATATATGTATATATATATATATATATATATATAATTTCCAAATCTTCCAAGAACACAAGAACATTTTTCTGTATTTTTCTGCTGTTTTAAATTCTTCGGTTGGGGGAGGGAAATTATATGCGCAGAATATATTGTTTTAATCAAGTAGAAGGATACTTGTCATATCCTGTCTATGGCTCCGCGGCCCCTTTTCCCACTTTAGGCTGTATGAAAGCTCCATTACTTTAATTAGGTCTGATGGGTTGTGATAGGGAATGCTAATCTAGGTCATTGCATATGTAAATGTGCAGCTGTACTCTTGGAGCATGCCAAAGCATATCAGCCGAGGTGTCCAGTCATCACCAGGCATCAAGCCCAGCATAGCGAGGATAACTGCTCGGAGCAGGCCGTCCTCAGGTCAGTGGGCTCTCTGCTATAATCAGCGGTCCGTATCCTTCCAATTATTGCGTGACTAGTATTAATGCACTGGCACTATTCAGCTACTCGTAGCCTGATTATACCTGCACCCAATCACCTTTCCTAAATGTATCGGGTAAATTAAAAAGCATAAATATTATTTCCTTTCCATTAGTTTTGGAGATCTACAATAAATAAATGTGATATAAGAGTGAATATGCACACTCACCCGTAGGGAAAAAAAAATTCAGCAGACTTCATTCCAATCAAGTAAAATTACAGCACGGACAACAGCCGTTTCGCACCGAACAGGTGCTTCTTCAAGGTTTCGAGACCAGGAAGAAGCGCCTGTTCGGTGCGAAACGGCTATTGTCCGTTCTGTGTAGTATTCCACATGCTGTCATTTTACTTGAATGGAATAAAGTCTGCTGAAGTTTTTCACCTGGGGGAGTGCCTCCTATTTATTATTCTCCTTTATATTGGAAATAGATTTTTTTTTACATATCCTTTCTGAGCACCACAATAGCGCATGGGGAATAACATTTTTGGCTGGTGCCCGGTATTAACCCTTTTTACTTGGAGTTTCATTATTAGGCCAAGGTTATATGACAACTTTCATCAAGCTGCTAGAGCTTACCGAGAAAACTATTTTCATAGTGCCTTCCAACAAAGAACATGTATCCAGGGAGGAAAAAAAAATACATAAACCCCATACATCTTTTTTGGAGGGGGTTAAATCACTTGTTCATTTTTTTTTTGTATTGTGATATTCGGTGCTGTTTTTTGCAACAAAGTCTTCAAAATGGTGCATGCGGTTCATGAATTTTGCTCAAAGTAAAAAAGTTTCTTAAAATGGAACCTGTCAACCGGTAGCAGACCCCAAAGTTACATTATCATAGTAAAGTACCGGTAATGATGATTACTTCCATACCTCTATATTACAAGTCCACGTTGGCTTCTAATCAATCTGTAAATTCTTATGCAAATGAAGTTCACGGGTTTGGTCTCCACTTACAACTCTTCGGACTATTTCTTCTCCCAGTACCGGCCTCCTGCCAGTGATTGACAGTTCGCTCTCTCTGTGACCTGCTACCTCCTGCAGACATCTTGTGCAGTCGCCATCATTCGCATGCGCAAGTAACCATGCGGAGACGCTATCGTTCCTGAGAGAGGCACAATGATGGATAAATGTTCTGGCTCTCGCAATGTCATCAGGACGTTATTGCGTATGTGGCGCTCCCCAGAGTGACGGAGCCTGCACGAGATGTCAACTGAAGGGAGCAGGTCACAGAGAAGAGTGAACTTTCAATCACTGGCAAGATGTCGGAACCGGGAAGGGAAAAGTCTAAAGAAGCCGGAGAGCTGAAAGCGCAGCTTGTGAGCTAGTTACATAAGAATCCGCCAATGGATGACGAGACAACGGAGACGCGGATTTCTAATCTAAAGGTATGGAAGTAATCATCATTACCGGTACTTTGCTGTGATCTATTACTTTGGGGTCCAAAAACCTGCAGGTAGGTTCCCGTTAAACTTTAACACTTCGCTCACAAAAAGTTTGACCCAAAAATTGCGCCAAAATAGCAGGCAAACAGAAAATCAATTTGGGGTGGGAGGATTACTACGGCAAATTTTGCGACTTTGTGAAAAAGTTGCAAATGATAATGGGCGCGAGTTCTTTTTGTGAAACATACTCGTACACGTACGTGAAAAACAAACGTCTGAATGAGGCCCAAGGCTCAGACCCCAATTCGTCATTGCTGTCTCTCCACTTCTGGAGTAATTTGCTTTTTTTTTAGTGGCTTTAGTATTTACACTTGTTTACGTTGTTTTTCGCTTTTATTTTATTTTTTATTTTTTTATTCCCTGACTGCTTTTTTTATCCAGATGTTTCGAACATATTCATGAAATAGGACTTTAACCAAATGTTGCATTTCTTTTACCACTTCTCACTCCAGTCCCTGAGTAAGGTTTCCAGAGTAGTTTTCACTTTGACACATTTTTGCAACATTTTAAAGGATTTGCGCCTTTTGGTGCTGAAAAGTCTTAAAAAACAAACAAAAATAAAGCATATTTTTTAAAATTTTGAAGAATTTTGCGTAAGAAAAAAAAATACAGCAAAGACCCCCCAAAAATAGTGACTTCAATAAATCCGCCCCTTGTTTAAGAAGGTTTAGGTTTAAGAAGAAAAAAAAAAACAGCGCCACATCTGTTCATTTGTGGTATTGCAGGCACAGCATGGCAAAAAAAAACAAAAAACTTTCATATAAGTTCTTAATGTCAGACAACATCTTTAAAAGTGTTAAAAATGTTGGCAGCACGATTTTGGCCACTTTGTTGTTTGTGTTTATCTCGCTGATACAATAGTAATCCTGATTCAAAGATGATTCTTATCCAGAGTGAAAAGCCGAGAAACGGCTGCACTGCAATCCGCTATTTTTCCCTACACTACTTGTTAGTTATGAGTGCAGCACTCCTACGACGTGTCAGATTCCTCCGGTAAAATACATGATGTCGTAGACATCTCCCGAGTGATCAGACGTCACAGGAACAGCGCGGCACAGCAGGACTTCTCTCTTCCTAATGTGCCAGATACCAAGGTGTAGTAATGGTATCTAGCTGGGCTGCGTTAACCACTTCACTGCTGCGCTCATCTTCTGCCCGTTGCATTTCTGTTCTCTGACAGAGGGATCTAGTCGCCAAACCTACGCTCCAAAAAAATTCACATTTCCTCCACATTGTAACAGTTGGGTGCAGAAAATCTGCAACGTTTTATTAGTTCAACTAATGATGATCTCCTGCTGATAAAACATAGATCACATTGAAACTACAGCACACATCCTTATAAGTGACGCATCACTGGAATCGGGGTCTCAGTCCGTAACTCGTGCTGGACTAACAAGAGGGGGGATAGCTTGCTATTATTTTATGTTGTCCCAAATAGGCAAACGTTTCCGCAGTGGATACTATAGCTCCATCTGGAAAAGAAATAAGAAAGAACACCGCTGCGCACCATAGTGCAGAACTGCAATAAGAGGGATGTGTTACACACACACACTGTGGTGGTATGCATTGCTCACCTATTACACACGTGCTACTACCAGGGTCGCCAACTTGACTTTTTATTTTTTTCATCAAAAAATAACGGACTGACTTTATTTTTTACGGGCACATTGGAAAGCCATAATAAATCATTAGTAGGTAAAATGATAAAATAAAGTAAAAATAAGTTTTATAAGTTTCTTCAGCTTCAAAATAACCATGGACGATTTAATTTTTTTTTTACAGAAAAAGTAAAAAATGCGCTATTTTTACGGACTATCCTAACCAGTGCCGTCCTTACTCCTAATAAAAAACTATGCGTTTAAAACGCGCTCTGCGTTCCTTGTCTCGGTGTTAAACAAATAACAAAAAATAATAAAAATATTAAATGAAAAATATAATCAAAGCTTTAATCGGCTACTCTTATTTTGCAGCGGCTGCAGTGTAATCCTCTGATGGAGGAGACGGCATCTTGTTGCCACATTCATCCGCTCCTTACAATTTACAGACACCATTTTTTTTTTGCTTACCTTTCCTAACGCCTTATGTATATGATAAAAATGGGACAAGACTGAGTGTTAATTCCTGCAGCGGGGATCAGAGTGCACAGTCTGGTTATTAGTGGTGTGGGGTGGTAGTGCCAAGTGGGCGAGTATCAAGTAGTGTGAAGTCTTCCTCGGCAGTGAGTGAGCCGTATCCCCTCTGCGTCTGCCCTGGTTGGTCACTTGCAACAGGCTCGCGAAGAGGAGGAAAGCCTGGAGATATGTGACTACATTCATTAGCGGACTGTGACAGATCTGTGTGACATTGTGACATTTTATTCTTGGCTGGAGCTGCTAATTATCCATATTTATAATTGCGTGTGCCACTTTCAAAGATTGCTCTAGACTTTAATAGCCATTTAACCCTTTCACTTTCCTTAGGGGCTTTAGAATGCAATGCACGCTCCGACCGTAAAATGTACCTTGGAAAATCATTAGATTCCATCTTCAGATGGAAAGGTTTAACTCCTTGTTCCAACGTCCATTCAGCACATTTGTGTGCAAACTGAAAAAATAATTCTTTATTTCTTTTTTTTTTTTTTTTTAAATCAATTCTTCAAAAATGCATGTGGAAATGTTTTACGATTCTCTACTGGTGTCATCATCATCATCCTCAGCACGGAGGCAACGTTTGATAAAATATAAGGGACCTAGGCAACGCTTATCAATTCCATATCCCGTACTTCCCAGTAACAACCGTCTGTCTATAGGGTGGACGATATTGACTGCTGTAAAGCTATCAATATCCTGCTGATGTGCAAACAGTAAAGCCCAGGGGTGACGTGAGATGGCTTGCATGGCCGTACATATTTGATGGCTGTTGGCAAAAGGATACTTCGGCCGATCATTCGACCAAGACTCTCCCATACTTAACAGCGCTCATTTGTGGCTCAGTAGCTTAGGCTTCTGCCTATAATGTTGAGATTGTGGGTTCAAGTGCCGGGGAGACTGTGAGAAAAAAAATGATGTTTTTATAATTGGTCATTATTATTTTTATTTTATAGGAACAAAAAAAATATTTTCTGTCACCTCAGTATACAGGGACCATAGAAATACATTGTTATATATCTAATGTATCTCTATGGATATGTATATTCTATTTCTGTGTTCATTGCCTGCAATAGAGGTCAAGATTACCAAATTCTCCTATGTGGTAGAGCAACAGCCTACGAACATGGAGACATGAGTTCAAAATGAAGCTGTATGCAGTGTTGCAGGCTATATGTGGGGGTACATATGGGGTTGCAGGTGATATATGGGGTAAATAGGGGGTTACAGACTACATGTGGGGTTGCAGACTACATGTAGGGTTAGATATAGGGAGGGTACATAGGGGGTTGCAGACTACATGTAGGGTTAGGAGGGGTGCAGGCTACATGTAGGGGTGCATATGGGATGGAAGGAATGCAGGCTATATATAGGGGTACATAGGGAGTTGCAGACTACATGTTAGGTTACATATGGGGTGAATGGTTGCAGACTACATGTAAGGGTACATATGGGGTGGATATGAGGTTGCAGGCTACATGTAGGGATACATATATGGTTTTAGGCTACATGTAGGGGTACATATGGCATGGAGGGAATGCAGGCTATATATGGGATTGCAGGCTATATATGGGGGTACATAGGGCGTTGCAGACATGTAGGGTTACATATGGGGTGAATGGTTGCAGACTACATGTAGGGGTACATATGGGGTGAATGGTTGCAGACTACATGTAGGGGTACATATGGGGTGAATGGTTGCAGACTACATGTAGGGGTACATATGGGGTGAATGGTTGCAGACTACATGTAGGGGTACATATGGGGTGAATGGTTGCAGACTACATGTAGGGGTACATATGGGGTGAATGGTTGCAGACTACATGTAGGGGTACATATGGGGTGAATGGTTGCAGACTACATGTAGGGGTACATATGGGGTGAATGGTTGCAGACTACATGTAGGGGTACATATGGGGTGAATGGTTGCAGACTACATGTAGGGGCACATATGGGGTGAATGGTTGCAGACTACATGTAGGGTTACATACGGGGTGGATATGGGGTTGCAGGCTACTTGTGGGGGTGGAGGGGTGCTGGCTACATACGAGTTGGAGGGGTTGCAGGCTACTTGTGGGGGTACAGGCTACATGTGGGGCTACTTATGGGGTTGCAGGCTGTATGTAGGTGTATATTAGGCGAAATTCCCCAGGTGGGATTTGTTTTATGTTACTTTGCATTATGGTGAGATTTTGAAATCTGCAACATTTCTGTTTCTCTTGCAGTAAATATGTTACATTTTATCTGATTTTACTCATAGACTTTAATGTAATGAGAAAAATGCTTTACATGCAAAAAAAAAAGGCGCATGTGACAAAATACTGATTGCCTTAGCCTGAGGGCGCAGTCAGACGGCTGTACGACAGACGACGATCGCATCGCAGTGCTCGGACTGGCCGGCGGCTCTCCTAACCCGAGTGTATATCTATACAGCTGTCACGCTCAGGTCAGGAGAGCCGCCAGCCAGTCCGAGCACTGCGATGCGATCGTCGTCCGTGTGCCGTCTGATTAGTGATTGGATCGCACACACAGTGCATTGATCAATGTTATACAGTACAGCTGTTCAGATGAATGATTTTTTTTTTTTTCTTTTGGTCTGACAATCCATGAGAACAAAAATGTCACCATGCACTACTGTCTACCGAGTCTGGGATGAGACTCTAATGCAAGTCTTTGGGTGCGAGAAAAAAAAATCTGATCCCACAGGGTATATCCAAGCGGCATCCAATTATTACAGATAGATTTCTACACACGGACACATGGATGGCGCATGGAATAAAATCTGATGAAAGTGAGAAAAAAATTGTCCCGAGTTTTCTGGATGAGACTCGGGTGACTTCTCATACACTCGTCTGCAGGCGCCTTACACTGTCAGCCGGACCCGGTGATGCCGGCGAGTTTGGGAGACATTAGTCTGGAGTGTATGGGGGACTTTACTATCTAAAGATATGGGCACTTTTAGTCTGACTTATCAGTAGGGGGCGATACGATGTACAGTGTCTTTGGCAGCATGAACACTAAATACGGCTCTGCCAGCAGGGCTGTGAAGTCGGTAAGCCAAACCTCCGACTCCTCAATTCCCATGACACTGACTCCAACTCCACCAAAATGGGTTCCGACTCCACGACTCCGACTTCACGACTCCGACTCCACCAAATTGGTCTCCGACTCCACGACTCTGACCACAGTTCTGCCTGCCCGTGCCCCATACACATTAGACTGTATCAGTATCAACAGTTGAGTCTAATGTGTATGGGGCCTTAAGAGCAGAAGACTAGTTGTGCTACTAGGATATTGAGATATTGCTGTTCATGCAATTCCCTGACAAGTTATTAAAAATGTCCTTTCTCCACTGCATCGTGTGTGAAAGGAGCCTTACAGATATCCTTAAACGATCATCTGTACTGCATCATTGACATGGAAAAAATAATTTTTAGATATGTTTGCTGTTACCTTTTGTTAATATTTATTAACAAAACCTTTATTTTCAAGCCCCCTGTTATTTAGTTTCCAGTCTGATAGAAGCAACACATACTTCTCTTTTGGGAGTGTCCCTTCCAGTAATATAGGTTGGATTTGAGCCATGCGTTTACCTAGAAGGCTTATATACCAGCACAGCTTCTATCCTTCACTTACTTTCTCTTCTTGTGCTTTCCTCCTCTTTTCTAGACTGTTTTTTTTTTCTGCAATCCCTGAGACTGTACATGCTTTCTCCCATTTCCACATTGTCTGGAGCTCTGATGGAAATGTTATATGTTGTGTAGATCACTCAGTTTAATAAACTACTAACAGACACTCTGTCACAGCAAAAACATTTTGCTAAAGAATATTTATAATGTATTACATGGTGTCTATTGAAATAAATGGGCTGTACATACAGTAGGTATGGAAAGTATTCAGACCCCTTTAAATTTTTCACTCTTTGTTTCATTGCAGCCATTTGGTAAATTCAAAAACGTTAATTTTATTCTCATTAATGTACACTCTGCACTACATCTTGACTGAAAAAAACAAAACAGAAATGTAGAAATTTTTGCAAATTTATTAAAAAAGAAAAACTGAACTGTTTTCATTGAAAAAAATCTTCTACCATTTTGCTGCTGATGTTTGTAAGACAAAAATGTTACAAATCAGTCAGCGTTCATACTCGGTTCTGATAGCTATTTCTGCTCTTGTTCCCTTCTGTCAGTGTTAGGCCTTATTCACACGTGTTGTACCTGTTTTTTTTCACGGATACAACATGTACCCATTATCATTTACAATGCTGTTCAATTGTCCATGTTTTTACACGACCATGGGTTCGACCAGGTAGACATGTCCATTTTTTTTCCGGTAGCATGGATGACGAGGGCCAATACAAGTCTATGGGTCTGTGAAAAACAGGTACAGAACATGGATGGCATCAGTGTGCTTTTACGTATTTAACATTGAAAAGAATAGGAGAAGCTTTGTAATATATCCATCCGTGAAAAACACTGGTGGTAAAAATGGACATACGGATGACACACTGATGCAAAACACTGATTGACAATGGTATCATTTTTTCACAGACTTTAGGAAAAGTAGTAGGAGGGGAGATTTTTTTATACAGATCTTCACAGTGTAGAGAGGGGGAAAGCATGTGTAGTCTCAGGGAGGGTAGACAATAGAAAAGGAGAAGCGGAAATAAATAATAAAGCTGATAAATGAGCTAATGAAGACGGCAGCATCCTGGATAACTACAGGCTGTGCTTCCAGCCTGTGTTACAGGGAGGGACAACCCACAAGAGATAAATCAGGCTGCAAACTGCATATCAGGCTGTCAGAAAATAAACAAACACCGCAGACCGAAATTTTAGTAACTAAAGATAACCATTATCGTGTATTAAAAAAAGGGGGGGGGGGAATTGCGATTGATAACATCATGGACAGTGAAAGCTAACAGAAACCCTGAGCAGATGTCTACAACTATTTACTTGCAAATAAACCAAAGTTCCCACTGTTGTTACATCCGTGATCTAAGGTTACAGAAGTAATTCGTAACATATGATCTGATTGTCTTATTTCAGCGTTTCCAGGAAGTGTAGCTCAGGAGAATCCTTCTGTGATTTCTTATAATGGCAGCTAGGGTTGTAATTTCCAGATTATGCTAATTATAGGGATAATGAAAAATATTTAGTATACAGGAACTAATCTTCTAACAAGAGAAGAAAATCTAAGAATATATTGCTGTACATGGAAACATTGGAATTATGTGAACAGACTATAAACAGACCTCGTTAAAACCGATGCAGCGATATTCCGTTCTGTCCGTTTTTTCTGCTTTTTGCTAATGTACGTGTAGTATAGATGTAGTGGAGAAAATAATTAATTGATCCCTTGCTAATTTTGTCAGTTTACCCACTGACAAAGACATGAACAGTCTATAATTTTGAGGGTAGGTTAATTTTAACATTGAGAGATAGAATATCAAAAAAAAAATCCAGAAAATCGCATTGTATAAATTATATAAATATATTTGCATTTTGCAGTGAGAAATGAGTATTTGATCCCCTACCAACCATTAAGAGCTCTGGCTCCTACAGACCAGTTAGACGCTCCTAATCAACTCGTTACCTGCATTAAAGACAGCTGTCTTACATAGTCACCTTTATAAAAGACTCCTGTCCACATACTCAATCAGTCAGACTCTAACCTCTACAACATGGGCAAGACCAAAGAGCTTTATACGGATGTCAGGGACAAGATCATAGACCTGCACAAAGCTGGAATGGGCTACAAAACCATAAGTGAGATGCTGGGTGAGAAGGAGACAACTGTTGGTGCAATAGTAAGAAAATATAAGAAATACAAAATGACTGTCAATCGACATCTATCTGGGGCACCATGCAAAATCTCACCTCGTGGAGAATCCTTGATCATGAGGAAGGTGAGAGATCAGCCTAAAACTACACAGGAGGAACTTGTTAATGATCTCAAGGCAGCTGAGGCCACAGTCACCAAGAAAACCATTGGTAATACATTACGCCATAAACATTTAAAATCCTGCAGTGCCCACAAGATCCCACTTGTCAAGAAGGCACATGTGCAGGCCCGCCTGAAGTTTGCCAATGAACATCTGGATGATTCTGTGAGTGATTGGGAGAAGAGGCTGTGGTCAGATGAGACACAAATTTAGGTCATTGGCGTTAACTCAATTTGCAGTGTTTGGAGGAAGAAAAATGCTGCCTATGACCCAAGAACACTGTTCCCACTGTCAAGCATGGAGGTGGAAACATTATGTTTTGGAAGTGTTTCTCTGCTAAGGGCACAGAACTACTTCACTGCATCAGTGGGAGAATGGATGGAGCCATGTAAAATCCTGATTGACAACCTCCTTCCCTCCACCAGGACATTAAAAATGGGTCATGGCTGGGTCTTCCAGCAAGACAATGACCCAAAACATACACCAAGGCAACAAATAAGTGGCTCAAAAAGAAGCACATTAAGGTCATGGAGTGGCCTAGCCAGTCTCTAAACTGTAATCCCATAGAAAAGTTATGGAGGGAGTTGAAGCTCCGAGTTGTCAAGCGACAGCCTCAAAATCTTAATAATTTAGAGATGATCTGCAAAGAGGAGTGGAGCAAAATTCCTCCTGACGTGTGCACAAACCTCATCATGAACTACAAAAAAAAGTCTGACTGCTGTGCTTGCCAACAAGGGTTTTGCCACCAAGTATTAAGTCTTGTTTGCCAGAGGGATCAAATATTTATTTCTCACTGCAAAATACAAATACATTTATATAATTTATACAATGTGATATTCTGGATTTTATTTTTGCTATTCTATCTCTCAATGTTAAAATTAACCTACCCTTAAAATTATAGACTGTTCATGTCTTTGTCAGTGGGAAAACTTACAAAATCAGTAAGGGATCAAATACTTATTTCCCCCACTGTAGGTACTAGAAAGGTCAGAAAGGATAGCAGATGCAGGATCAGGTTGCGAACAAAGACACATAGGCGTGCATAGAAGCTGTATACCAAAAAATGTTAGATTTTTTTTTTAATAAAATAATTTTTTATTAAACATTTTCTAAACAAATTTTCACCCCCCAGTCCTGCCCACCCCACAAAAAAACCCAACCCACCCCACCTCAACCCATCCTATCGCATCCCATCCTACCACAGGAGAGGCCTTTACCTTACCAGTGCCCAAAACCTTCTAATTTGTAAAATTCTGGGTAGTTACAATGGTTCCATATAGGTGAATAATGGGAGTATCCCACCATATCCATCATCTATATATATATATAAGAGGCATCGTGATTACTCGCTAATCCCACCCCCTGCAAGTAGCTCCGCCCCACCTCATCACCACACACAATCCCGCCCCCACCACATTACCAAACAATCCCGCCCCCCCACCACATTACCACACACAATCCCGCCCCCCCACCACATTACCACACACAATCCCGCCCCCCACCACATTACCACACATAATCCCGCCCCCCACCACATCACCACACACAATCCCGCCCCCCACCACATTACCACACACAATCCCGCCCCCCACCACATTACCACACATGTTCCCACCCCCACCACATTACCACAGATAACACCGCCCACCCACCACATCACGACACATAATCCCGACCCCCACAACATTATCATAGATAATCCCGTTCCCCCACCACATCACCACAGATAATCCCGCCACTGACCACATCACCACACACAATCCCACCCCCCCACCACATCACCACACATAATCCCACCCCCCACCACATTACCACACATAATCCCACCACCCACCATATTACCACATGTAATCCCGCCTACCCACCACATCACCACACATAATCCCGCCACCCACAACATTACCACACATAATCCAGCCCCCCACCACATCACCACACATAATCCTGCCCCCACCACATTACCACACATATTCCCACCCCCACCACATTACCACAGATAACACCGCCCACCCACCACATCACGACACATAATCCCGACCCCCACGACATTACCATAGATAATCCCGTTCCCCCACCACATCACTACAGATAATCCCGCCACCGACCACATCACCACACACAATCCCGCCCCCCCACCACATCACCACACATAATCCTGCCCCCCACCACATTACCACACATAATCCCGCCCCCACACCACATTACCACAAATAATCCCGCCCCCACCACATTACCACACATAATCCCACCGCCCACCATATTACCACATGTAATCCCGCCTACCCACCACATCACCACACATAATCCCGCCACCCACATTACCACACATAATCCCGCCCCCCACCACATCACCACACACAATCCCGCCCCCGCGACATTACCACAGATAATCCCGCCCCCCACCACATCACCACACATAATCCCACCCCCACCACATCACCACACATAATCCCACCCCCCACCACATCACCACACATAATCCCCCCCACCACATCACCACACACAATCCCGCCCCCTACCACATTACTACAGATAATCCCGCCCTCCACCACATTATCACACGTAATCCCGCCTCCACCACATAACCACACATAATCCTGCCCCTCCACCACATCACCACACATAATCTCGCCCCTCACCACATTACCACACATAATCCCGCCCCCATGACATTACCACAGATAATCTCGCCCCCACCACATTACCACACATAATCCCGCCCCCCACTTTACCACTCGAGGCTCCGTCCCCACACATTACCACACGAGGCTCCGTCCCCACACATTACCACACGAGGCTCTGTCCCCACACATTACCACACGAGGCTCCGTCCCCACACATGACCACACGAGGCTCCATCCACACACATTACCACATGAGGCTACGCCCCCCACATTACCACACGAGGCTCCATCCCCGCACATTACCACATGAGGCTCCGTCCCCACACATTACCACACGATGCTCCATTCCCCCACATTACCAAACGAGGCTGCGTCCCCACACATTACCACATGAAGCTCCTCCCCTCACATTACCACACGAGGCTCCGTCCCCACACATTACCACACGAGGCTCCGTCCCCACACATTACCAGACGAGGCTCCGTCCCCACACATTACCACATGAGGCTCCTCCCCCCACATTACCACACGCAGCACTTCCTTTCTATGTAATTCAACCACTTCAGCCAAGGTAAACATACATTTAATTGCATAATCACCAGCAGCGTTAATTTGATAGCAATGAGCATGCCGAGCGTTAGCTGGTTGGAAACAGCTAGTCTCTTTATATTTAGACTAGATGGTGGCCCGATTCTAACGTATCGGGTATTCTAGAACAGAGGTCCCCAACCGCCGGTCCGCGGACCAGGACCGGGCCGTTGGGGTTTTTCAGCCGGTCCGCGGCACCGCTGACAGCTAGCTTCATTTCTCTAATCAGCGGTGCCGGTGACCGCTGACAGAGGAAGAGGCTGCGGCACCGAAGACCAGCTGTCCGGGGGAAGGAGCGGGACGCCGTGAGCAGGTAAGTATTACATATTCACCTGTCCTCGTTCCACACGCCGGGCGTCGCGCCATCTTCCCGGCGTCTCTCCGCACTGACTGTGCAGGTCAGAGGGCGCGATGACGCATATAGTGTGCGCGCCGCCCTCTGCCTGATCAGTCAGTGCGGAGAGACGCCGGGACGGGACGCTGAGGAGCTGCAAGCAAGACAGGTGAGTATGTGTTGTTTTTTTTTTTATTGCAGCAGCAATGGCACAGATTTATGTGGAGTATCTATGGGGCAACGGTGCAGAGCACTATATATAAGGCACAGCTTTATGTGGAGTATCTATGGGGCAACGGTGCAGAGCACTATATATAAGGCACAGCTTTATGTGGAGCATCTATGGGGCAACGGTGCAGAGCACTATATATAAGGCACAGCTTTATGTGGAGCATCTATGGGGCAACGGTGCAGAGCACTATATATAAGGCACAGCTTTATGTGGAGCATCTATGGGGCAACGGTGCAGAGCACTATATATAAGGCACAGTGTCATGATCTCAATGGCAAGAGAACATAGCATAAGCATATATAAAGACTAGCTCTTGGAAGATGGGAACTAAGCTGACCATGAACTAAACTTAACGCACAACTAGCAGTGGCCGGGTAGCATGCCTACGTTGATTCTAGATGCCCAGCACCAGCCGGAGGACTAAATAAAGCTAGCAGAGGAAAATATTAGTCCTAGCTCACCTCTAGAGAAATACCCCCGAAAGGAGACAGAGGCCCCCCACATGTATTGGCGGTGAGTTAAGATGAAATAACAAACGTAGTATGAAAATAGGTTTAGCAAATTTGAGGTCCACTTACTACATAGCAGAAGACAGAAAGGACACTTTCATGGTCAGCTGAAAACCCTATCAAAACACCATCCAGAAATTACTTTAAAACTCTGGCATTAACTCATAACACCAGAGTGGCAATTCCTGTTCACAAGAGCTTTCCAGACACAGTAACAAAACTACAGCTGTGAACTGGAACAAAAATGCAAAAACAAACATGGACAAGAGTCCAACTTATCTAGTAGTTGTCTAGGAGCAGGAACAAGCACAGAGAGGCTTCTGATAACATTGTTGACCGGCAAGCAACTAACAGAGCAGCAAGGTTATATAGCGACTCCCACATCTTGATGGGAACAGGTGAACAGAGAAGATGAAGACACCAGTTCAATTCCACCAGTAGCCACCGGGGGAGCCCAGAATCCAAATTCACAACAGTACCCCCCCCTCAAGGAGGGGGCACCGAACCCTCACCAGAACCACCAGGGCGATCAGGATGGGCCCTATGAAAGGCACGAACCAGATCAGAGGCATGAACATCAGATGCATTCACCCAAGAATTATCCTCCTGGCCGTATCCCTTCCACTTGACCAGATACTGGAGTCTCCGTCTGGAAACACGAGAGTCTAAGATTTTCTCCACAACGTACTCCAACTCACCCTCAACCAACACCGGAGCAGGAGGCTCAACGGAAGGCACAACCGGTACCTCATACCTGCGCAATAATGACCGATGAAAAACGTTATGAATAGAAAAGGATGCAGGGAGGTCCAAACGGAAGGAAACAGGGTTAAGAATCTCCAATATCTTATACGGGCTGATGAACCGAGGCTTAAACTTAGGAGAAGAGACCCTCATAGGGACAAAACGAGAAGACAACCACACCAAATCCCCAACACAAAGCCGAGGACCAACACGACGGTGGCGGTTGGCAAAAAGCTGAGTCTTCTCCTGGGACAACCTCAAATTGTCCACCACCTGCCCCCAGATCTGATGCAATCTCTCCACCACAGCATCCACTCCAGGACAATCCGAAGATTCCACCTGACCAGAGGAAAATCGAGGATGAAACCCCGAATTACAGAAAAACGGGGACACCAAAGTGGCAGAGCTGGCCCGATTATTGAGAGCGAACTCCGCCAATGGCAAAAAAGCAACCCAATCATCCTGGTCAGCAGACACAAAACACCTCAGATATGTCTCCAGGGTCTGATTAATCCGCTCGGTCTGGCCATTAGTCTGAGGATGGAAAGCGGACGAAAAAGATAAATCTATGCCCATCCTAGCACAGAATGCCCGCCAAAATCTAGACACGAATTGGGTCCCTCTGTCAGAAACGATATTCTCAGGAATACCATGCAAACGAACAACATTTTGAAAAAACAGAGGAACCAACTCGGAAGAAGAAGGCAACTTGGGCAGAGGAACCAAATGGACCATCTTAGAAAAGCGGTCACACACCACCCAGATGACAGACATCTTCTGAGAAACAGGCAGATCTGAAATAAAATCCATCGAGATGTGCGTCCAAGGCCTCTTAGGAATAGGCAAGGGCAACAATAATCCACTAGCCCGAGAACAACAAGGCTTGGCCCGAGCACAAACGTCACAAGACTGCACAAAGCCTCGCACATCTCGTGACAGGGAAGGCCACCAGAAGGACCTTGCCACCAAATCCCTGGTACCAAAAATGCCAGGATGACCTGCCAACGCAGAAGAATGAACCTCAGAGATGACTCTACTGGTCCAATCATCAGGAACAAACAGTTTATCAGGTGGGCAACGATCAGGTCTATCCGCCTGAAACTCCTGCAAGGCCCGCCGCAGGTCTGGAGAAACGGCTGACAATACCACTCCATCCTTAAGGATACCTGTGGGCTCAGAGTTACCAGGCGAGTCAGGCTCAAAACTCCTAGAAAGGGCATCCGCCTTAACATTCTTAGAACCCGGTAGGTATGACACCACAAAATTAAACCGAGAGAAAAATAATGACCAGCGCGCCTGTCTAGGATTCAGGCGCCTGGCGGTCTCAAGATAAATCAAATTTTTGTGGTCAGTCAATACCACCACCTGATGTCTGGCCCCCTCAAGCCAATGGCGCCACTCCTCAAAAGCCCACTTCATGGCCAAAAGCTCCCGATTCCCAACATCATAATTCCGCTCAGCGGGCGAAAATTTACGGGAAAAGAAGGCACAAGGCCTCATCACGGAGCAGTCAGAACTTTTCTGCGACAACACTGCCCCAGCTCCGATCTCAGAAGCGTCGACCTCAACCTGAAAAGGTAGAGCAACATCAGGCTGACGCAACACAGGGGCAGAGGAAAAACGGCGCTTAAGCTCCCGAAAGGCCTCCACAGCATCAGGGGACCAATCAGCAACATCAGCACCCTTCTTAGTCAAATCGGTCAATGGCTTAGCAATATCCGAAAAACCAGCAATAAATCGACGATAAAAGTTAGCAAAGCCCAAAAATTTCTGAAGACTCTTAAGAGAAGAGGGCTGCGTCCAATCACAAATAGCTTGAACCTTGACAGGATCCATTTCAATGGAAGAGGGGGAAAAAATATATCCCAAAAAGGAAATCCTCTGTACCCCAAAAACACACTTAGAACCCTTCACACACAAAGAATTAGACCGCAAAACCTGAAAAACCCTCCTGACTTGCTGGACATGAGAGTCCCAGTCATCCGAAAAAATCAGAATATCATCCAGATACACAATCATAAATTTATCCAAATAATCGCGAAAAATATCATGCATAAAGGACTGGAAAACTGACGGAGCATTTGAAAGACCAAAAGGCATCACTAAATACTCAAAGTGGCCCTCGGGCGTATTAAATGCGGTTTTCCACTCATCCCCCTGCCTGATTCGCACCAAATTATACGCCCCACGAAGGTCAATCTTAGAGAACCACTTGGCCCCCTTTATGCGAGCAAACAAATCAGTAAGCAACGGCAATGGGTATTGATATTTAACAGTGATCTTATTCAAAAGCCGATAATCAATACATGGTCTCAAAGAGCCGTCTTTTTTTGACACAAAGAAAAAACCGGCTCCTAAGGGAGATGACGATGGACGAATATGTCCCTTTTCCAAGGACTCCTTTATATATTCTCGCATAGCAGCATGTTCAGGCACAGACAGATTAAATAAACGACCCTTTGGGTATTTACTACCCGGAATTAAATCTATGGCACAATCGCACTCTCGGTGCGGAGGTAACGAACCAAGCTTGGATTCTTCAAAGACGTCACGATAGTCAGACAGGAACTCAGGAATTTCAGAGGGAATAGATGATGAAATGGAAACCACAGGTACATCCCCATGAGCCCCCTTACATCCCCAGCTCAACACAGACATAGCTCTCCAGTCGAGGACTGGGTTGTGAGATTGCAGCCAAGGCAATCCTAGCACCAAATCATCATGTAGATTATAAAGCACCAGGAAGCGAATAATCTCCTGGTGATCCGGATTAATACGCATAGTTACTTGTGTCCAGTATTGTGGTTTATTATTAGCCAATGGGGTGGAGTCAATCCCCTTCAGAGGAATAGAAGTCTCCAAAGGCTCTAAATCATACCCACAGCGTTTGGCAAAGGACCAATCCATAAGACTCAAAGCGGCGCCAGAGTCGACATAGGCGTCCGTGGTAATAGATGACAAAGAGCAAATCAGGGTCACAGATAGAATAAACTTAGACGGTAAGGTGCAAATGGAAACAGATTTATCAAGCTTTTTAGTGCGCTTAGAGCATGCTGATATAACATGAGTAGAATCACCACAATAGAAACACAACCCATTTTTCCGTCTAAAATTCTGCCGCTCGCTTCGGGACAGAATTCTATCACACTGCATACTCTCTGGCGACTTCTCAGTGGACACCGCCAGATGGTGCACTGGTTTGCGCTCCCGCAAACGCCTATCGATCTGAATAGCCATTGTCATGGACTCATTCAGACCCGCAGTCACAGGGAACCCCACCATAACATCCTTAATGGCATCAGAGAGACCCTCTCTGAAAGTCGCCGCCAGGGCGCACTCATTCCACTGAGTAAGCACAGACCATTTACGGAATCTTTGGCAGTAAATTTCCGCTTCATCTTGCCCCTGAGATAGGGACATCAAAGTTTTTTCTGCCTGAAGCTCCAAATGAGGTTCGTCATAAAGCAACCCCAAGGCCAGAAAAAACGCATCCACATTGAGCAACGCAGGATCCCCTGGTGTCAATGAAAAAGCCCAGTCTTGAGGGTCGCCCCGGAGCAAGGAAATCACAATCCTGACCTGCTGTGCAGGGTCTCCGGCAGAGCGAAATTTCAAGGACAAAAATAATTTGCAATTATTTCGAAAATTCTGAAACCCAGATCTATTCCCCGAGAAAAATTCCGGCAAAGGAATTCTCGGCTCAGATACAGGTGCATGACAAACAAAGTCTTGCAAATTTTGTACCTTCGTGGCGAGATTATTCAAACCTGCAGTTACACTCTGAAGATCCATTACAAACAGGTGGACACAGAGCCATTCAAAGATTAGAAGGAGAGAGAAAAAAAAAAAAAAAATTTCAGCAGACTACTTATTTCTCTCCTTTCTCAGCCAAGGATTTTAACCCTTTAGTGGGCCGGTCAAACTGTCATGATCTCAATGGCAAGAGAACATAGCATAAGCATATATAAAGACTAGCTGTTGGAAGATGGGAACTAAGCTGACCATGAACTAAACCTAACGCACAACTAGCAGTGGCCGGGTAGCATGCCTACGTTGATTCTAGATGCCCAGCACCAGCCGGAGGACTAAATAAAGCTAGCAGAGGAAAATATTAGTCCTAGCTCACCTCTAGAGAAATACCCCGAAAGGAGACAGAGGCCCCCCACATGTATTGGCGGTGAGTTAAGATGAAATAACAAACGTAGTATGAAAATAGGTTTAGCAAATTTGAGATCCACTTACTACATAGCAGAAGACAGAAAGGACACTTTCATGGTCAGCTGAAAACCCTATCAAAACACCATCCAGAAATTACTTTAAAACTCTGGCATTAACTCATAACACCAGAGTGGCAATTCCTGTTCACAAGAGCTTTCCAGACACAGTAACAAAACTACAGCTGTGAACTGGAACAAAAATGCAAAAACAAACATGGACAAGAGTCCAACTTATCTAGTAGTTGTCTAGGAGCAGGAACAAGCACAGAGAGGCTTCTGATAACATTGTTGACCGGCAAGCAACTAACAGAGCAGCAAGGTTATATAGCGACTCCCACATCTTGATGGGAACAGGTGAACAGAGAAGATGAAGACACCAGTTCAATTCCACCAGTAGCCACCGGGGGAGCCCAGAATCCAAATTCACAACAGCACAGCTTTATAGGTTTGAATCACATTGAATCAGTTGGAATCACATTCTCATTATAAATGCCATAATTATATGATAAGTATGCACTAAGCTCCATCCCTCCATAACCCCACCCCCATATGACCAAAGCCCCGCCTCTGCCCCACCCCCACCGGGCCATGGAAAACTGGTCTTGCTTAAAGCCGGTCCCTGGTGCAAAAAAGGTTGGGGACCTCTGCACTAAGCTCCATCCCTCCATAACCCCACCCCCATATGACCAAAGCCCCGCCTCTGCCCCACCCCCACCGGGCCATGGAAAACTGGTCTTGCTTAAAGCCGGTCCCTGGTGCAAAAAAGGTTGGGGACCTCTGTTCTAGAATATGTATGTATATACTATCCACGTAGTATATAGCAGCCATGTAGTATATAGTACTGCCCACGTAGTATATAGCAGCCATGTAGTATATAGTACTGTCCACGTAGTATATAGCAGCTATGTAGTATATAGTACTGCCCACGTAGTATATAGCAGCCATGTAGTATATAGTACTGTCCACGTAGTATATAGCAGCTATGTAGTATATAGTACTGCCCACGTAGTATATAGCAGCTATGTAGTATATAGTACTGCCCACGTAGTATATAGCAGCCATGTAGTATATAGTACTGCCCACGTAGTATATAGCAGCCATGTAGTATATAGTACTGTCCACGTAGTATATAGCAGCTATGTAGTATATAGTACTGCCCACGTAGTATATAGCAGCCATGTAGTATATAGTACTGCCCACGTAGTATATAGCAGCCATGTAGTATATAGTACTGTCCACGTAGTATATAGCAGCCATGTAGTATAGTACTGCCCACGTAGTATATAGCAGCCATGTAGTATATAGTACTGCCCACGTAGTATATAGCAGCCATGTAGTATATAACACAGCCCACGTAGTATATAGCAGCCATGTAGTATATTTTACTGTCCACGTAGTATATAGCAGCTATGTAGTATATAGTACTATCCACGTAGTATATAGCAGCCGTGTAGTATATAGTACTGTCCACGTAGTATATAGCAGCCATGTAGTATATAGTACTGCCCTCGTAGTATATAGCAGCCATGTAGTATATAGTACTGTCCACGTAGTATATAGCAGCCATGTAGTATATAGTACTGTCCATGTAGTATATAGTACTGCCCTCGTAGTATATAGCAGCCATGTAGTATATAGTACTGGCCACGTAGTATATAGCAGCCATGTAGTATATAACGCAGCCCACGCAGTATTTAGCAGTGTGGGCACCATATCCCTGTTAAAAAAAAGAATTAAAATAAAAAATAGTTACATACTCACCTCCTGGGATCCAACGGCGCTGTGCCGATGCGCGTGCGGCTGCCGCCATCTTCCGTTCCCAGGATGCATTGCGAAATTACCCAGATGACTTGGCTAAGTCTTCTGGGTAATTTCGCAACGCATCGCCGGATTGATGCCGCATAGGCAGCGTCAATAGTAAAAAGTTGGGGACACACAGGGTTAATAACAGCAGCAACGGAGTGCGTTACCCGCGGCATAACACGGTCCGTTACCGCCGGCATTAACCCTGTGTGAGCGGTGACTGGAGGGGAGTATGCGGGCGCCGGGCACTGACTGCGGGGAGGAAGGAGAGGCCATTTTCTTCCGGACTGTGCACGTCGCTGATTGGTCGTGGCCGTTCTGCCGCGACCAATCAGCGACTTGGATTTCCATGACAGACAGAGGCCGCGACCAATGAATATCCGGGACAGACAGACGGAAGTACCCCTTAGACAATTATATATTAGATGATATTCTGTAAATAGTTATACCTGAGGAATTATAGTTCCAAAACCCTCCCCCTTCTAAGGCGTCCACCAAATTCCTTGTCCCCCAGCACGTGTCTAATCATTCTAGCGGAGGATGATGAAACTTCTGGGTTGTCCCACCTCCTCAGATGCTGCAGTTGTGATGAAAGGAAATACAACAAGGAGTGTGAGATAGCCAGACCCCCACTCTCTTTGGGTCTCTACACGTTCTCAAGTGTAATTCTTGGAATATTCCTTTTCCAAATCAAATCCCTGAAGATTCTATTTACTTTATAAAGAATTCGTAGGGGAAGCCATGCTGGTGCGTTGTGCAATAGGTAAAGCAGCTGTGGAATGAGAACCATCTTAAATAAATTAGCCCTCCCTATCACCGATAAAGGTAGTTTACACCATGCCGTTGTTTTAGTCTGGAATTTAGTTAGGAGAGGGTCGATATTTAGGTATTCGTGCTCAGTAATATCTTCACATACTACTATACTACTATATATATTTAAAAGAACGGACCATCTTAAGTCCTCCGCAGCCATCATCTCATTTGTGGGTCTTGTTCCCACTTTCATAAGTGCCTATTTACCCCAATTGATAGAGACGCCTGATAGCCAACAATACTTGTTAATAATGGCCATAGCTTCCGTATGGGAAGCCCTGAATTTTTGAGGAGCGGCGGAAGATTTAGAAATAATCTGCGTATATTAACCGTCGTTGACCTGCTTGGCATGGTGAATTGTGGACGTTATCAGTTTATTAAGCCTGTTATGTAATATTTTTGCCAAAATCTTGTTGTCCACTGTAAGTAATCAGATGGGGCGGTGGGACTCTGGAAGTAATGGATCTTTCCCTTCCTTTGAGATCACTACAATGGTGGCTTTATTCATTGATGGTGGTATTCTACCATTTTGTCCTGCATCATTAAAAACCTCTAAAAGTTGTCGGACAAATCACAAATGTAATCCGCACCTAAAAAACACCTCGAAACACACTTTTTTTTTTACTGCCTAAAGAGCAGCGAATGGATGCATGTGAGCATAGCCTAAATTATTATTTTTTGTTTTCTTGTAACTTAACTTGTACTTATGTTCATGGCAAAGTTTTGTTTTCTCTTATTCTTCTAAACTAAAGGTAAGAAAAAGAATGTAAAAAAAATAAATAAAATCAAAGAGACATGTGACCTAATGCAATTTCTAATGTTGCTTGTATTCATTTTTGTTTCCCTGTATAACGGTAATGAAATTGTTTGTACAGAGACACACAACCTCCTATCCTTACCGATGCAACCTGGCAGACTTTAAAATAGAGAAGAAGATTGGACGGGGGCAATTCAGTGAAGTGTACCGAGCCAGCTGCCATCTCGACCGGAAGCCTTTGGCTTTGAAAAAAGTCCAGGTAAGTTTTATTCTAAATGTAAAGTTGCATTTTGTTTGAAAGTTTGTAGAGAAAAAAAATCCTCAAGAATACAAGCAATAGTTTTGAAGTTTATAAAGAAGTTATAGAAGTTGCTCTGGTCTATTCCTTGTCCATGGGGAGCTATCACACAGTAAATAGGACCATGGATTTGAAGGTCATTTTCCACAGCAAAACTTTTCTGCCTTGGGTGACCTTTGCCACAATTTTCCCTATGAGGGTTCCTATGTGAAAACATGTTGCAGAAATTCACCTGGAGATGATAATTGTCAAGAATTCTTGCTCTCAACTCACCTGTCTAGATTATTTCATACATCGTATATAAGTTTGCTTTGAATTTTGACTTGGCGGAAAACACCCCTACATGAGCTTCCACAGAGAAGGAGCATCCGCTGTATGCATGGAGTGCACAGTTCCTTCATTCTATGCAGGCTTCACTTTTGCACCATTTTTCCATAATCTGCCTTAAAACTAATTCTCATGTCCTCTGAGGCCAATATTTTCACTATTTGGTTTCGTTCATATAGTAATAACAAGGCTGCATTTCGACATCCATGTTTTGGTTCCAAAACACACAGCTTCATAGATCAAATGAGCATGTTCACACAAAAAGATCTGCTTCAACTACTCTTTGCCTATTCTTTCTATTGATTTAAATGGGAAATCCAAATTGATAATCAACAGTTCATAAAGCAATTTTTTGGTGATTTTTTTTTTTCTTTCTAAGAAAAAAGAAGTGACATGTCCCTTCTTGAATCTGTCAAACAAAATGCTGCAATCAAATGTATGGAAAAAGAAACCTTTTTAAAGTTGGATTTCTTTTTGAAAACTACGATGGATTTATCCTCTTTAAAGGAACTCTGTCAGCGCAGAATGACTGTTGAAACTAGACTAGTAAAAATGTAGCCGCTGAACCACCATACTTATAAAAGTCTCAGTGTGTCTTGTCCCTTACGGACTGTGAATCACTTATTTCCACTTTCCAGTATTTAAAAAAAAAAAAACGAAAACAAACGGATCCTTAACGAACTGAGCAAAGATAGAAAAAGATCTGTTCAAATAATGACACTATGGTTTCTGGTTTCATATTTGTTCCATTTGGAAGGGATCTGTTTTCGCTACGGACGTCCCTGAATACTTCCCTTGTTCTGTGCACATGTGATATGATACAAAACGGATCCATTGACAGATGACCATCCGTTACGACCTGTTAAAAAAAAAAAAAAAAAAAGTATCTAGTTGCTAACTAGTTTTATAAAGGTGTTCTTCCAGTGGCGGGTGCATAGAACACAACTCTTGGTACTGATGGATTTGTATACGCCAGATTCTTCCCAATAACGTAAGACCACCGTGCTTTAAGCAGGTCAGCAGCGCTTCTAAAAAGCATGGATTTGTGGAGGGCAGAGCTTGTAGTCTGCCAGATACCACCACTAAGGGCTCATTCAGACATCTGCTTTTCTCATACGATTGCTATCTGTTTTCCTAGTATAGTCTCTGGGACTGTGCACGTGTCCATTTTTTTCCTCGGACTGAGTATCACGCACAAAAGGACAGAGACATGCCTGATATTGATCCGATTCTGAGATCAAAATTGACAATGCAAGTCTACGGGTCCATGTAAAAATCGGACAGAACTCTGATGCCATGTGTGAGCTGTTCAGTTTTCACAGACTGTTTCATAGAACTTTTTTTTTCCCATCTTGGAAAAATTGACAAATCTCTAACCAAACTCTCTGACGAAACTCGGACCATTTTTCTACTATGAGAAAAATCGCTGACGTCTATATGAACCCTTGAGCTGTAACTATTCCTAATATTTACATTTTTAGAACTCATTTAGACGATCACTGTTTCTTTTTACATATAAGAAAAATGGAGTGTGGTCGGAATTTTGTCAATTTTTCTAGGATGTAAAAATAAAAAATTACCTTCTACCTAACAGTTAAAAATGGACAGCACTTAAATGACATCCTAGTACTCTCCGATTTCATTTTCACAAACCCATAGTCGTACATTGCAGATTTCGATCCAGCACTCAGATAAATATCCGTGATTTTGATCAGACGAATCGGTCTTAAAAATCAGAGGTGCACAGCCCCAAACAATACTGGGTATGAGGGCTGTCTGTCAAAAACACAAATAGAACTTGTATGCCAAAAACGGCATAAAAATTGACATTAATGTCATGTCTAAAATAAAATATCGAAACAGCCGGCGTTTTCCCGGCATGCTTCTATTCTATAAACTTATGAATGAGTCTTATGAGTGAATTCTTTTTGTTGCACTTTTTAAAAAATTTTTTTTATGACTTTTACATAACATTTTTTATTATCCAGTCCTTTCGTTTGATCATTCATTCCATCGCATCACCTTGTTTGTCATTCACAGATATTTGAAATGATGGATGCCAAAGCCAGGCAAGACTGCATTAAAGAAATTGACCTGCTAAAGGTAAGACTGACTAATAATATGTGCGGTATATATTGTTGTTACTGTATTATTTTGCTTGTTTAATGATCGTATCTATGGTAATCAGAATAATATATTTTAATGCAGAAATCAAAATCTATCGCGCTCCTATCACCAACTAACTCTAGTTCTGGCTAATGTAGATAGTCGGCATAGCTTTTAATTTTTCTTTTCCATTTTAGTCTTTTTCAGCCAATAAATTCTTCGTTCTGCGTCTCAGTCATGTTCTTATGAAGGCAGGGCAAGCCATTTTTTGCTTTTCTGCAGAGAAGCCCCTGTGGCAAGTGACCTGTAATGTTTGTGCCGGCGTGTTTTCCCTGAAGCGGCATAGCAGGGAATCAGCCCGGCCACAGACAAGCGATACTGTTGTGTTCTGACCCAGCAGTGAGCTTCAGCTAAAGGATGAGAAAATCCAAGAATAGTAGACATTATTGAGATAAAATATGTGATGAAATGTTTGGAAAATTACAAAAAAATAAGAATCCTCAGTGATAACAATATAGAATTATTATTATTTTTTACATTTGGTAAATTGTACTAATTCCTAATAGCTTTTGCTGGAATTCCATTTGAAGCTTTTTTAACAGCATTTTTTAGTAGCATTTTCCTTGGGTTGGCATTCACCTTCCCAATAAAATGTCCTTTATTCTGAATCACATTAAAAGACAAGGGTGGGAGAGTCTCATGTGGAGACACATCGAACAACGGCCGTTTCGCACTGGTATGTGCTTCTACGGGTCCAACATGACAACGATCCAAAAAACACAAGGCCAAGTCGACCTGTCATTGGCTACCGCAGAACAAAGTGAAGGTTCTGGAGTGGCCATCTGGGTCTCCTGACCTCAATATCATTGAGCCACTCTGGGGAGATCTCGAGCACATAGTTCATGCTAGACAGCCCAGGAATTTACTGGAACTGGAGGCTTTTTCCCAAGAAGCGTGGGCAGCTTTACCGTCTGAGAAAATAAAGAACCTCATCCACAAAAGACTTCAAGCTGTCATTGATGTTAGAGGGGGCAATACACGGTATTAAGAAATGGGGTATGTGAACTTTTAGTCAGGGTCATTTGGATGTTTTGGGTTTTCATTATGATATAAAAAGAGAAAACACAGTAGTTTGACAATAAATGGCTTCACCCAACCACTAGCGATGAGTGGACGAAAAGTTTTGGTGTTATCAATCATATTCTCTGAAAAAAGCCCAAGAAAGCAAAAATTCTTCCAGGGTATGTAAATTTTTGAGCACAACTGTAGTTCCAGCTAAAGTGCCCTTGTAACAGTGCCTGACAGTGCTCTGGAAGAAATGCACCTGCAGTGTCCTCATTATACCTCTGGTCATGATCCCAGAAGGATATTCATCTACATGGTCCTCATAATCGTGCGAAGCACAGAACTCCATATAGTACCAGCCAAAGTACTCTCATAACAGTGCCTGGCAGTGCTCTGGAAGAAATGCAGTGGCAGTGCCCTCGTTACACATCTGGTCATGATCCTAGATAAATCTCCAGCTACTTAGTCCTCAAAACAAGGCGAAGTGCAGAACTTACATATAGCAGAGCCAAAGTGCCCTAATAACAGTGCCTGGAAGTGCTCTTTAAGAAATGCACCTGCAGTGCCTTCATTATACCTCTGGTCATTATCCCAGAAAGATCTCTAGAAGAAATTCAACTACAGTATCGTCCTTGTACTTCTGATCAGTGCCCAATAACGCCTCCAGACATGTAGCTCTGATAACAAGACCAAGTGCAGTTCTCCTATATAGGAGCAGCCATAGTCCCTCGTAACAATGCCGGTCAGTGATCTAGAAGAAATGTAGTGACAGTGCCCTTGTGATACCTCTGGTCATGATCCAAGAAGGATCTCCAGCTACATGGTCCTCATAGCAGGACGAAGCACAGAACTTTCATATAGTACCAGCTAAAGTGCCCACATAACAGTGCCTCACAGTGCTCTAGTAAAAATCCAGCTACCGTACCCTACTAATGCATCTGACCAGTGACCAATAACACCTCCCGCCATGTATTCAGAGATGGGCGGACCCCTGGATGTTCAGGTCTGGCAGGTTCTACCGAACAGTTAAAAGGCAGTTTAATGTAATGTCCTATAGGTAGAAGAATCCCTCTCCTCCCGCACAGCGTGCTGGCATCTTGTCATACACTGGAATGTCCAGCATTTGGATTCTCACAAGTCAAAATGAAAACCCGCATGCTTCATGTGCATTTGCACATTCCAGCTGGTTTCAGATATATTTGACATAACGGGATGGAATTTCCCAAATCTTCCTAATATTTTATAGGCAATAATCTCTCAGAAAGACACTTTAGTGGCCTGTGGGCATTGCTTTGCTGAATATATATATTTTTGAAACATTTCACACTTGAAAATTTGCAAGTATGCTCAAAGCCAGGATCCCTGCGGAGAGAAAAAATGCCGTTTAAACACTCAAATCACAGCATCAAACAGCTCAAAATCTGGCGAGTCAGTCTGAGCAGTCACATTGCGTTGCGAATGAGCAGCGAGTGTATCTGTTTTACTGCCTGTAGGGCATTCCTTTCTAATGTGTACGCATTTATAAATTATGTCTGATACAAACCCTGAATGCACAGAAGTCAGCGTACAAGGAGCTCAACAAATCAAAAGTAACAATAATGTAAGTTTTAAGTAGGTTCCCGAGAAACCGTTTAATGCAATACAAGGTCAGCAGTTTGTGGGGCTTACGGAGCAGGTGGAGCACCCCTCGTCAACGGCTTCAGCACATGATAGTCCAAGGCTACAGTCGATATATGATGGGAGGCAGAGAAACCTCTTTAGTTTGACTGGCGGAATCCCCGGTTAGCATTTTAAAAGAAAAGTATTTAGTTGTCCTTCTGTTAATTGACAGATTCCATCTTGGAGTTTTTGTTTCTCTTTTTTTTCTTCTTTTTATTTTCCATTGTGTCATAACAATAAAAAAAAAAAAAGGCAAAACAAAAACAATAAACATGAAAAACGTATTTTCTGTAATGGAGTACTATCTATTATAACTGTATTTAAAGAGTTATTACATGCAGATTTGAGAATAATTCAATACCTTCCCATAGATCTCTTCATTCTATTACTATTGTTCTTTTTTTTTTTTTTTCTTTTTACCAGTGTGCGGGAGCATAGCATGATAAAGTGCCGACTTGCATTGTCGCACTAGATACCACTAATCTGTATGACATTCAGATTTCAGCATTATGTAAAAGTGTACCAATTGTTACAGAAGATGCATGAAAAACATATCTAAGTAGAGCAGACAGGAGGTCTTCTGTCAAAGTAGCCTGACTGCAGGATTGACACCTAATAACTAATCATATGGCTGCATTTGTCTTCTAAAGGCTTGTGAACATCCTATGATTATATCGGATGAGTGCTATCCGTGGTTTTCACAGATAAAGTATCATAGGTACGAATGCTATGGGGCTGTCCACAAAAGAAAAAAAGATCTTTATCCATGTGTCGGATCAAAATTGGCAATGCAAGTCTATGGGCCCGTGAAAAACATCAGACCGCACTCTGATGATATCCGAGTGTGGTCTGATTTTCATGGACTTACAGAATCGAGAGGGTGGAGAAGATTTATTTTTCTATCCACTGATGCCACTCTGATCAAATCTCTGATCAAACTCTCGACCCAACTCTCGACCCAACTCTCGACCCAACTCTCGACCCAACTCTCGACCCAACTCTCGACCCAACTCTCGGCCCAACTCTCGGCCCAACTCTCGGCCCAACTCTCGGCCCAACTCTCGACCCAACTCATTAGACCATTTTTCTCCAATGGAGAAAAAAATGTTTATGTGCACCTTCCCAGATGGTGATTCCAGGCAGTCCCATTGTTTGGGCAAAGTTCACAGTACATCGCAATACTCACATTTCTCAGGTCTTTCTGAAACAAAATTCTTGTGAATAGCACTAATCCAAAAGGCTGGCACTACTCGTGGGCCAGTCCTACCCAGTTTCCTTGTAGGACACCCACTTTACTTAGATGTCTGGTCTGCACGTAGACTCTCCTCCCTGAATTTTAAATCCCACGGATAATTGTGAGCAGGGCAGTTTTGGGCATTAGCCATGGACCTATGCCTACATGCCAGAGGCTTACAGTCACATATACCTTGGAGATCTGTAAAACGTGTACTTCTAAAGCCCACGGATGCTGAACATTTTGGCTTGTGCAGTGTAAGTGCAAGCTGTTGTCATGTAGACATAGGTATATTGCACATACTCAAAGTCGCTGTGTTAGCAAGCATAAGCAGGATTTAGAAGCGAGCATTTGACAGACATCTGGAGCATGCACAGTGTTAACATAAACCTATGTCACATAGGCATAGGTCCATTATTCATGCCCAAAGTTGTGGAATTCATGATCTTCTCCGGGATTTAGAATTCAGGGGGGAGAATGTAAGGGCACAGCAGAGATCTCTGTGGGCATGCTGACCGGAGACTGGGCAGGACTGGTCCACGAGTGTTGGCATGCGGATGGGAGACTGGGCAGGACTGGTTCGCCCATAGTGCACGCCTTTTGGACTAGTCCTATTCATAAGAATATGTAGAAAAAGAAGCTGGAAAAGCTGAAACTCCCAATGTACTGTGAACTTTCCCTAAACAATGGGAATGGTGAAGTCACCATTAAAAGGCAAATGTAGCCATGTCATTGGTTAATAGGTGTTGATCTTGCTGTCAGGATTTTTTTTAAATATGTTTTTGGAGAGCATCATGGCAAGAAGCTCCGATTAATACATGACAATACGAAGCCAAAGTTTTGGAGCCTTATCTAAAGTGGAGAAGACGTGTCCATGAAAGCTTTGGAATTAGGCCGGGGTCACACTTGCGAGTTCAATGCGAGAAACTCCTGCAAATCTCTCGCATCAATACCCGGCACTCGGGACAGGAGCATGCATCTGCATGTATTGCTATGCAGTCACACGCTCCGGTCCCGAGTGCCGGCGGCAGTGCTGGGTATTGATGCGAGAGATTTGCAGGAGTTTCTCGCATTGCACTCGCAAATGTGACCCCGGCCTTAGAATGGAAAATTAAGAGGAAACTGGTTCAATAAGTAAAGTGGATGCAGCTGATCCAAGTAGGTGTCTGCATCGTCGGTTTAGCGACTTATCTAAAAAATCACAGCTAGCATTTCTAGTGTCACTTTGTAAAGCCATCATGGATGATAAAATAAGTGATAAATGTCTACAGTTCAATTTACCAATATGAACTCATTTACTACAAGAAGTACACCAGCCTCACAATAAATAAAAAATCAGGAATGTGTCAATTTATATTTCATGGACACTGGAAAAAAAAAAGTCTGTATTTTTATGGACTGGTCATAACAGTTGGCGACCCCACAGAAAGCTTGCAAAACTTCGCAGATCAAACAGCAGACTGTCATGTAGCTGCCATCATTTACCAATCCTGGAGGCATGGGGCTTTCAGAGGACACGAGATGGTCTGTGTAAAGTGAAAAATCCATGGGTGGCAAAGAGCAAGTAGGAGGGACAGGGCGCAGTGACTAAATAGTAGGATCTGGGGTCTGCGAAAAGTGCAGTGGCTGCTATGGAGTATTCTCATAAGTTGTTAATTTGATGGATACGTTTTTACACGTTCAAGTCTATAAAAGTAGTGCCGTCAAAGACTCTATTTCATATTTCAATCTTTAGCGGTTTAATATCTTAGTGTCATTTTGGCCTCCATCTGACCATTTGAAACCCATGGAGACATGACTGCGAAAAAGCTCCGTAGACCCGGCATAAAATTATTTTTGATTATTATCATTGGTTTTTATTTTACTCTCCATTTAGATCCATATAGATTTGTATCTTATATAAAAGTGAAAAAGGAAATCGCC
The DNA here is from genome assembly GCF_051348905.1 of Ranitomeya variabilis. NCBI lineage: Eukaryota > Metazoa > Chordata > Amphibia > Anura > Dendrobatidae > Ranitomeya > Ranitomeya variabilis. The sequence continues at coordinate 211,205,898 of NC_135233.1, forward strand.
AGCTCACCTATGTTTCCGACTTTTAGGTTTTGGAGAGCCTGGTTGCAAGGAGGTGGGTTTCACCAGCTCGATCCAAGTAGGGTATAACATTAGCACTTTGTTTCAAACATTTAAAATCCATAAAGGAGTGATGAGTGGATACTGATCATCAACGCGTTTCAGGCGCTATGACCCAGATTCATCATTTCCTTTGTGTCTTTTTTCTTTTGCCCCCAATCCATTGTTTTATTTGCGTTTTTTTTTAAAGTCTATTTTATATTTGCTTACCTGGATTTTTTGTGTGTTATTTTTCCACATTATGGCCAAAGCTGAGCGATTCCAGATGTTTTTGCAGGATTCATCAATTGCGAATTTCTAAAAAGTCACAACATTTGGCACAGTTTCACTCCAGTTGCCCCCTGGTGTATTTACGAGTATGCCAGAATTTTTGTGCGATTTTTGCGACTTTTGGCTCCAAAAGTCACAAAAGCAGTTGAAGACAGGGAAAAGGCCCATTTTTCACTTTGTGCCAAATTCATGTATTGCTTGTGCCATGCTTCCGGGCTGAAGCTGATCTCGGACTTCCTCTTCATGTTCAATTCGTAAGAAGGCGGGGACAGTGACGCCAGCTCTGATTGGGTACTGGGGTCATATGCAACAACACCACACAAGAGCCCCAGGAACGCAAATTCCAACGTCACGGGAGGTGAGTTTAAACTTTTTATATTTTATCGGGGCCAAACATTTAGATCAAGAAGGGGTTGTCCTAGTAGTAGACAACTCCTTTAAGAACGCATATAGCGATTGAAAAGTGTCGATGATTAGTATCCACTCATCGCTCTTCTATGGGTTTTAAATGTTTGGAAAAAAACGCAAATTTTAACCTTGAATCGAGCTGGGCAAATCCACCACCTTTTTGGAAATTTCATATGGCATAAGCAAATAATATGGACAAGTACCAAACTTTCCAACTTAAATCAATTTGTTTCCAGATGTGTTTTTTTTTTGTCTTCAGATTTTATTCATTCCATCTCGTTCTTTCTGATTTGTCATGCAGCAATTGAACCACCCGAACATTATCAAGTACCTGGACTCCTTTATAGAAGACAATGAGTTGAACATCGTTTTGGAGTTGGCAGATGCTGGAGATCTCTCTCAAATGATTAAAGTAAGGGCCAACACTATTTTTCAGATGTGTATTTTTTTTTTCTGAGTATCGTATATATCTTTATCAAGTGCTTTAACCATAATGTGCAGAGGTAGATAGAATAGATTTATCACTGGTTTTGTAAAAGAACTGATGAAAATATCAGTAATGTTAAGGATGAAGCCTATCTGGAAATGTGATCACTCAACTGCTCAAAATATTCTCGCTTAGCAGTGAAATGTGTTTTTAGGTAAAACATTCTGCTTTTAAAGAGGACCTTGCAGTTTTTATTTTATTCCTGCTGCTCCCCTGAGTATTCAATTTTATTTTAGTTTTTCAAATCCACTATATGGTTCCAGAGATGTGGGCCTTTTTAATTAATGCTAATTTTTATGGTCTTTACCAAGAAAATTTGGCTCACTGGATCCTCTGGGGTGTGTCTTTAGGCTGCTCTGCATAATTACCCTGCGAGCCATGCCCCCTTGGATAAGACCATTAAAAATTAGCACTAAGATCTCTGGTACCATCTGGCAGATTTTTTTTAATTTTTTAAAAACCTTAATAATTAGTTTATTTCCACTACTCCCCTAACAGCAAAAAGTGGTCACTTTTCACCTGGTGACAGATCCTCTTTAAATGACAATTGTAATGAAGTGTGATTGATAGCATATTAACTGCTGTATTTTACAGTGAGCAATGACAAACGTGAGGCGCCGTAGAAGGATCACAATAGTCCAGCTCAGCAGAAAGGTTCATAGTAGTCAAAATCTCACTGATGAGACATTCAACAATAGAAAAGAGACCAATGCTCTTCAAGTAATCTTAAAAAAAAAAAAAAAAAAAAAAAAAGGGTATAGTGGGACATTCCCCAAGAAATGAACGGTCATGTTTTTTTGTGGGCAGTGTCTTTATAGGGTACAATTGGCCATTTTATTGCACATACACTAGATATTACCTATAGTAGCACACATACTTGAAAGAGGACTTGTCACTTGCGCCAAAAAATTGAGTTAAATACCCAGTTAAAAAATCCCTGAGTTCCCCTGATTCTGCTGTGCTTTTCTGTTTTCTGCTGCGTCGCTCCATTGCATAGATATCACATTTTTTATTTTGGAGCTCAGTATGTGAAATCTCTGCTTGCAGTCCAATTGGTCGCTTCTCCAGAGTTTTCTCTGAGGGAACCTCTCCTTTCCAAGCACTTCCAATCAGGATGTGCTAACAGTCTATCAGTCTCAGACACTCATGAGCTGTGATTGGTAGCGTCTGAGAGGGAGAGGTGAAGGTGCATGCCCCCAGAGAAGACTCTGGAGAAAGGACCTGCTGGACTGCAAAGCTGAGATTTCACATACTGCGCTCCTAAAGCAACAAATGTGATATTTCGACAATGGAGCAACACAGCAAAAAAAGGAAAAGAATGTCAGGATCAGGGGAGCTCAAGGATTTTTTACAAGGTATGTAACTCCAATTTGTTGAGCAAGTGACCCGTTCTCCCAATCCATAGTAACGCCCATAAATTTTCCTGTTATCCTGCATGTTCATATTAGATCCTGCTCAATGTTTCTTGATGTTTCTTCTCTCTGTCATTGAGAAGTTGTGTGAGCAGTGTGTATTTTTTTGTGATAATGCATCAATTTCAACTTTCCGAGAAAGATTAATGTAGGGTCAAAAGAGAAGACAATGGCTGTCATTAGTCAAGCGCTCTGTGCTTTCTCTGCCCAGCAGGACAGGTCCGTGACCCTTTCTGCCTAAGCAAATAAAGCTGACCTTCTGCAATCAATGAGTAGACATTCGGCTGCCAAAGAATGTTGGCAAGAAGGCGATTGCCAAGGCAGATTTTCACCATCATGTTCACCTTACTTTTGAGATATTTTCTGCCCTGGTTTTAGACACCTACTAGATTCTGAGAATCGGTTATTAAGATTTTCCTTATTATAATTATGCTGCAAAATATTTTATTTTGCTTTGGGCAAATACCCAATTTGCTGCAGTTTATGGTTCTGAGGCTCTAAATATGTTATTTAGGGTAATTAAGACAAGAGATGCTCATTATACTCAGACACCATCTCCACCTGTCAGGTTTTGTTTTGTTCCACATCGATTTGACGAGTGTGAGAAAAGGGTTATTAAAACCCCCTTAGAAGGTCATTAATTTGGTTCTGTAGTGGTTTATTGTACAGTCTGTGCTCTGATAAAATCATTTTCTTCTTGTTTTCTTATGTTTTTGATGTTTCGGCATTGTACCTGAAATTGTACGGCGTCTTAACATTGGCTCCTCTGCTGTTCCCATCATAGTATTTTAAGAAACAGAAGAGATTAATACCGGAGAGGACGGTATGGAAGTACTTTGTGCAGCTGTGCAGTGCTGTGGAACATATGCATTCCCGCCGGATCATGCACAGAGGTAATCTCGCCATCCATCCATGGCCGGCTCATACTGCAGACTAAACACGTAATCCTGCACTCCATACAGGAATCCAGCTGTCTTTTACATGGCAAATATTGTATCACGCTGTATATCAAATTGTAGAAAGTCAGTGGACTCAAAGAAATAGTCACTGAAATGTAAATGCTTCCATAGATGTATAGACCAAAAAATGCACATGATAGGGTGAATATTGGCCTAGTACATTATAAAAAAAAGCTATATATATATATATATATATATATATATATATATATATATACACACACACAAAGTAAAAAAAAAAATCACAATACACGGTAGGCACACTGGCACAAATAATATATTGGTATCCATTACTCCCCACTACTTGTAAAATATCTGGAAGTAAGAAATGTGCACCCACCATGACAGAGTGGTTACATCTCCGAAACCTAGTGCCGTGAAATTAATATCATCGCAATAAACTAATAGTACATGTTACTGGAGCAGATGTTTATGTGCATAGATAGACACTGGAGTTGTTGCTAATCCATTCACGTGTCCCATTCCATTGGCCTCAGTTGTGGTGTCTGGCCGCTGCACGGGAAAGAAACTGTTCCATGTCCGAAACGCGTCATTTTTTGCCTTGATCCAGTATATTTAATGTACCTGGAACCTTGTAAGCTGGACTAATAAATTGATGAAGTTTTATATCCAAACTGCTCGATACCTTAATTTGCTTTGTCTGCATCTCAAACCAAGGAAAGGCTTTTACTTTCCGCGTTGAGGCTCTTCACAGCCAATCTACAGGAGTTGGTGAACTTTGTGCTGTTGCACGGAAACCCTGAGAACCACCTCTTACCTTCTGTCATCCGCGGCTCTTCTTTTGACTAGATGGCTTGAACCAACGTCCTAGTTGCGGCATGAAGCATTTGTGATGTTGTGCCAGTCCAGCTAATCAAGAGAGGCAGACGCCATCAGGTAAAGGCCGGTACTACCGCTCTTGGGCAACAACCACAGTCTACTGTCATGGCCAATGGAATAGGACTTGCCAATCGATTTGAAGCACCTCTAATATACAGTATACCCTTGCTCTAAACAGGATCCTGGCAGTGGGTCCATGCTGCCCAAACAGCGAACAGCATAAATTAGATTTCAGCTTCATTATTTCAGCCATCTATAGTTTACTCTCAAACACTGCAGAAAGTTAGAGTAAACCATAATTTATTGGCTGGCCGAGAACCCTGCAACTTGAATGACTAGGTCCCTGCCTTCTTCATAGAGACTGACAAGTATGTCCTTATGTGTATGTAGAGAAAAACCTACCAGTCAAGAAGAACAGAGTGGGTAGAAGTTGTCAGGAACCTTGACATTCAGGTCACATGATCCCTGACCGGTATTTAAAAGTATGCCAAGGTTCTCCCATTCTAAAAAACCATGCTGATGGGTCATTTCACTTAGTTGGGAATTGGCCCCATTGTGTGTCAATGAAAATTAGGTAAAGTAGCAAGCTGAAGACAAGGACTGATGGGAATGGTGACAATCTGAACAACGCAACACAATATGTAAGAAATTGGAACCTAAGAAAAAAAAATAATTGAACAATCCTATAGACATTAATGGTTAAGACAAACTTTTCGAGAAAGGGTTTAACAACATTTTACAGAAGCCACAATCTTCTTCTCGAAGATCTGGCCTGGTTTTGCAGTTCAGGCACTGAGGGGTGAATGTATTGCACCACTCTTCTCTAGCATTGATCCGGTTGAGAAAAAACCTTTCTCCAGATTTCTGTCTCCCTTACATCTCGTCCTGTTACCTCTGTGAACATTTTATTTCATCCAGCCTTTGAAGCCCGGCTCTGATTGGACCTGATGAAACTGTCAGAGGGTGATATGTTTTGATTCCTTTATGAAAGTGTTGTCACATCACAGCTGTGAAGTGTGGAATACAAAGGCTTCGATCAGAGTTTTGGATTTGTGTTGTGTTTAGGGCATTGGGACACATGGCTTCACAGAGTCTTACGTGTTTTCGGTGAAAGTTATCTCAGAAGTGGAAAAACTGCATCGTATTTTAGTAAAATTGTTGCAAACCTGTCTTCTTAATCAAATTTATTGCTTCCTGGTAATTGTTATTTCACAGTGTAAAACTGAACCGTTTTTCTCTTTCATTTTCCCTCTTTTTGTGCTTTTTCTATTTTCAATCCCCATTTTTCGAGAGCCGTAACTTTTTACGTTTTTCTTTTAAATTCACCCATTTTGGGGGTGGAAATGGACCCCCCTTACTTCTTGGGCTCCTGGTGGCTGCAAAGTTTGCACTACTGATATGTCTTCCTGTGGATGTCAGCAATGTGCCATAGGTGCTACCCACCACGTATGGAATGGGCTCAGGTGCGAAACCTCTCCATACGACTACTTCCATCTATTTCTATATAGCAGATGGCTGGAAAGGTTAAAAAAAACACACACAAAAACGGCTATACCTTTTTTGTAAAAAATTGTTCGTTTTATAGAAAAGGTTACAATATGTATATGATTTCCACATCTGTGTTTGCATTGATTTAATAAGCCCGCCTAAAGAAGCTTATGGATTTGTTTCAGAAGTACAATCACGCTGGTACAATTAGTAGTCGTAAAGCTTTTCATTCTGCTTCCGCATAAATATTTACGAAAAGACTAAACTAGAGTTTCGAGAACACGTCAGAGACTGGGGATATTTTTTTGTTAGGTTTTTCATGTCTGAGAAACAGATTTTCTTGAAACCCACATATTCTTATAATTGGTCTATATATTGACACGGGCGTTATGTCGTTACACCTACGTTTGCGCTATTCACTGAACAATCGGGATTTTAGTTTTTTTTTTTTATTCTTGGCAGTTCTCTAGCACCTTGTGTGGGCAAAAAAAAACCACAAAGCTGTTGTGAAAGTTTTGCTGATAAATTAGGCATCCTGAACATATGCTTCATAGGTCAAAGAGGGTGGATTCACATATTTCCACTTTTAGAATCTGTATTTAAAGAAACTTTACTCAATATTCTTGTTGTAGTGTTAGGACAGAACTTGCACAAAACACGAGAAACTTGAACATAAGTATATATTATATCACAGCACTGTACAGAGATTGTCAGTGGCAGCCAATTGATGTCTTGTCTTTGGAGTGGGGAAAGAAACTGTATTACACAGAGAGAACATACAAACTCCATGCAGATGTTGCCCATGGTCGGATTCAAATCCAGGGCTACAATGCAACAATGCAAACTGCTGAGCTACATTGTCACAATACATATATGGTGGGGAAAGAAGTATTTAATCAGCCACCAATTGTGCAAGTTCTCCTACTTAAAAAAAGGAGAGAGGCCTGTAATTGACATCATAGGTAGACCACAACTATGAGAGTCATAATGAGAAAACAAATCCAGAAAATCACCTGGTCTGATTTGGCAAGATTTATTTTGAAAATTATGGTGGAAAATAAGTATTTGGTCACCTAAAGACATGCAAGATTTCTGGCTCTCACAGACCTGTAACTTCTTTAAGAGGCTCCTCTGTCCTCCACTCATTACCTGTAGTAATGGCACCTGTTTGGACTTATCAGAATAAAAGACACCTGTTGGTGACTGACGAAATACTTTTTCCCCCCACTGTACAATCTAGGAGACCAAGGAGATCTCCAAACAACACCAAGGAGATCTCCAAACAACACCACGAAGACCAAGGAGATCTCCAAACAACAACACAAAAGACCAAGGAGATCTCCAAACACCACCATGAAGGCCAAGGAGATGTCCAAACACAGACAAAGTTGTTGAGAAGAATAAGTTAGGGGATGGGTTATAAAAGAAAAGATCCCAATCTCTGATGATTCCCCGGAGGACCATCAAATCCATTATCATCAAATGGAAAGAACATGATACCACAACAAACCTGCCAAGAGAGAGAGCTGCCCACCAAACCTCTCAGCCCAGGCAAGGAGCACATTAGAGAGGCAGCACAGAGACCAAAGGTAACCCTGAAGGAGCTGCAGAGTTCCCAAGCAGAGACTGGAGTGTCTGTCTATACGACCACAATAAGTTGTACACTCCATAGAGGTAGCCTTTATGGAAGAGTGGGCAGAAATAAAGTCTTTACTTGCTCGCAAAAATTGTAAGACTCGTTCTGAGTTTGCCAAAATACATGTGGGAGACTCCCCAATTGTATGGAGGAAGGTACTTTGGTCAGATGAGACCAACATTTTACTTTTTGGTGACCAAGGCAAACGTTATGCTTGGCGCCAAACCAACACTGCTCATCAATCCAAGAACACCATCCCTGCAGTAAAACATGTTGGTGGCAGCATCATGCTGTTGGGGATGTTTTTTGGCACCAGGGACGGGGAAGATGGATCATATGAAATACAGGGATATTCTTGAGCAAAACCAGTTTCAGTCTGTCAGTGATTGGGGACGGAGGTTCACCTTCCAACAAGACAATTACCCAAAGCATACTGCTAAAGCAACACTGGAGTGGCTCAAGGGGAAACATGTAAATGTTTTGGAGTGGCCTAGTCACAGCCCAGACCTTAATCCAATGGAGAATCTGTAGTTAGAATTGAAGATTGCTGCTCACCAGAGGAAACCATCTAACTTGAAAGAGCTGGAGCAGTTTTATCTTGAGGAATGAGCAAAAACTCTGCCCAGATGTGGAAAGCTCATAAAGACTTATCCAAAGTGATTTGCAGCTGTAGTTGTTGCAAAAGGAGGCTCTACAAAGTACTGACTTTATGGGGGCGAATAGTTATGCACACTGAGGTTTTCAGTTATTTTGTCCTTGTTGTTATTTGCTTCACAATAAAAAGAAAACCAAATGTTCACAGTTATAGGCACGTTCTTTACATGAACTGATGCAAAAAAAGAAAAAAAAAAGCAACTGTGAAATTCTAGGTTGTGAGGTAGCAAAACATGAAAAATGCCAAGGGGGATGAATTCTTTCGCAAGCCACTGTAGGCGGCCATATACTAAACTTTGCAAAAGTTTTAAGCAGATGTGGAAAAAAAATGTTGCAAAGTTAGAATACTTTCAAAAAATAGAAGTGTCAATAGTTTGTTTTCATCATTCAACAAAATCCAAAGAGAATGAACAAAAGAGAAATGTAAAATCAATATTCGATGACCGCCCTTTGTTTCACTGTTTGAGATCATTATCATTTTGCAGCATTTTTCTCTACACCTATGTAAAACTTTTGCACAGTGCTGTATATTAGTTTAGAGCTGACCCAAACTGACAATTACATCATTAAACGAGGGAATGTTTTAGCATCATTGTCTAATAAGGAAGTCAGCCATGTTATGAATTTTTTTCTCATTGTTCATAGACCACGAAAGATTTTTTTTGTAAGGGTATATGCATGTGACGTCTTTTTCAGGTGGTTGAACCTGAGTTTTTCAGGACTGTTCAGAAACCAGTGTTTCTTTCTTTTTTATTTTTTTCCTGGGGCATGTTTTTTTTTTAAAACTCTTTAATTGTTGTTTCCGTAGAACTTTTTCCATGTTTTTGACTGCCGGCGTTTAAAGAAAAAAAAAAAAGTAATAATAATTTTCCATCATTTTTATGGCATCTTTTTTTTTTGCTTAACTCCAGAGAACAATGAAGAAACTGCTTGCGATTTTTCAAGCAAAAGACGCCCAGGCATCTTCTGAACCTTCCCATTGAGTTGTAAAGCACAGAGTGTCTTGAGTGCAGAGGACTCCTGAAGAATGGTCAGATCAATTCTTTTAATCACTTGTCGTCTTTGGAAACCCAAGATGGTTAAAAGACTCTCAAAAGCTGTGCAGATTTTCATCCTTTTGAGTACGTCTTTTAACCACTTCAGGTTTCCCAAGACACCAAGTGGTTAAAAGAAGTGACCTGGCAAATTTCTTAGGCATCTTCTGCTTTTTCAGAAGGTTTTCGGAGCGTTTCATGTGCACATACCATAAGTGTTACCGGGACATTTTAAGAAACCTCATTCTTTTACCGGTGTCATGGAACGTGCAGCATCACTTTGAATGACTACTATGGGGCTAGACTGTGTTTGGCTGTATCTGTGTAATGACTGTTGACCCGATGATCGTTCACTCAACTGTTGTTCAGCCACCATTAGTCTACTTGTATCTAATATATACGGCCACCTATACTGGTGGCATCTATACCATTTGATTTTTCTACAACTGCTTCCTAATGGGGTGTTCTTTACTGTGTGAATACTATGAATTCCTTGTGCAAGCCAAGCAGTCGAGAAACCCGTGTGTCTTGTAGAACAATTGATATTACACCTGGTACATGGATGGTACTATCAGATTAATGTCTTATTCTTCCTCCACAGATATAAAGCCTGCTAATGTTTTTATTACGGCTACTGGAGTTGTGAAGTTAGGAGACCTTGGGCTTGGTCGGTTCTTCAGTTCCAAAACCACCGCTGCACATTCCTTGGGTACGGTATTTTTAATTTTTTTATTTTGCAGGCTAAATATCTAGGAAACATTGCAGTATGGGCCAAGATTATACACTTGTCAATATATGGCGTCAACGATGCATATCATAATCTTACATGAACAAACTGGACATCTAAAAATTGGCTCACATCAGGTTTTTTTGTCCACTTTTGGGGACATTTTATTCTTATATGCATGTGTTGTGGGCTAAAAATAATTTTTTGTAATTGGGTTTCATTAAAAATTTGTGCACAGTTTGACTTCTACAGCCTCGGCGTTTATTGGCCGCCAAATGAGTGAACTGGGAATCCATTTGTGATGTTCATTCAAACTCACCTGTGGCAAGTAACAGGTGTGGGCAATATGAAAATCACATCTGAAACCAGATAAAAAGGGGAGAAGTTGACTCAATCTTTGCATTGCGTGTCTGTGTGTGCTACACTAAGCATGGAGAACAGAGAGGAGAAGAGAACTGTCTGAGGACTTGGGAGCCAAAGTTATTGAAAAATATCAACAATCTGAAAGTTACAGGTCTATCTCCAGAGTTACTTTATCTTTATGCAATTAAGGTATAATCACCACTTTATGTAATCATTTTATTCTAGTTTTAGTAGATCAGTGATCGGAGTGAAATGTAATATTCTTTCTCATAGACTCGTTCTGGTGGGCACTGCTGCCTCTCTATGTAGACATGTCGGACTGCGCAGGATTTCGATACATATTTTTTTACAAAATAAAGAAAAAAAATTCACATCAAGCCCTATTAAGATCACGTCAGGCGGAATGAGCCCAAAATATGATAGTGTCCACTTAATGATGAGATGTCCTGCGATAGCTGCACTTATTATATTAATGAGAAGGAACTGGGATTCCACAAGTCATAGTCCCTATATCCCCAGCACATCAGTCAGAGCGGTAATCCAGACAGATAGGAAAGGGTAACTCTTTGATGGCTCCTGTAGCTAAGCAAAGGTCTCCAGCAATTCGGACATTTATTATCAAGCTTCATTAACCTTGTATAGAGACTAAACCAATTACCCACAATAATCAGTAATGATAATATGTTTATAAACAGCGTTTCTTATAACCGTGGACATATAACAAATAATGCTTAATGCTGTCTAACCTCCGCACTCCTTACCACCCTACAGATAAGGTCTCATGCATACGGCTGTAATGGTGGTCCTAACCCCACCACTGGTTTTATTACCCCCGAGTACTTGTGACCACAATACGGATGCTAAATAACGCCCGTAATATGGTCGTCTGATTACGCATGACATTATGTTACAAAGATCTTAGTGAAGAAGAGCAGATTTAGGGGCTACCTCATTGACATTTCAAAATGGAATTCTCCATACCGCTGGAGAAAATGATTCCTAGGGCTTATGCTCCATTTGTATAGACCAGCTTTTCCTGTATCCATTCCTCATGACCCCCAGACAATACTAAGGAAATCTTGAAAATACGATCTGTCTGGTGGCCATGAGGAATGGATTCCGGAAGCACTGGTATAGACCATGTGTGTTTCCAAGCCATGGAGCACAGGTGTATTTTTCCAAAACCACCGCCACAGATAAGCCACTGGAGATGTGCCAATATATCAAGTAGTCCTGACTACTCTGGCTTTCTTAATGTCCTTGAAGACAGGGCACATCATCCCAAGCCCTGTCATTGACCTCAGTTAAGACAGATTGGGCAGGATCAGGTAGAGGTCAGAGGAACTTCAAGGTGAAACATCATCACCATCTTCAATTTTTATCAAATGAGGCTAATATTCATTGTTTTAGAAAGTTCTGTGGGTTCGTAGTGATGGTTGGACAAAAGTCACCAGACATTTTTCACTTTCAAGTTTTTTCAGCTCCAATGCCAGCTCTCTGATGCTGCTTCCGGTAATAACATCATGTCTACAACATGCGTGAACGCTGCAGCCAATCACTGGGCTCTGCAGTTTGTGATGTCTACATTGGAATCACCGCTGAGCCCAGTCATAGGCTGCATCTGTGGTTGTGATGTCACCACTGCAGCATATCATCAATCACCAGGAGTAGCTCCTGGAGTCAGAAGAATAGCAAGGCCGAGACACACTAGCAATTTTAAAATACAGTTTTGTTCCTGAAAAGTCAGAAGCAGAAGCTGCTCGATGTCTCTGCTGGATGGCAGGCTGCATGGTCGCATCATGCAACAATGCAGCCTGCTATCTAGATGTAGCAGAGCTAGAGCCGTCAGGGAACAAATGGATTATTATATTCTTGGCGATCAGGTGAGGAATATTGTTGTTTGTTATTTTAATTCTTTTAGGGGGACAGTGGCTTCAGTGGACTGGGCAATGACGTGAGTATGATTTAATTAAGATGGATTAAAGGTGTCTGTGTCATTATTTCAATTAAAGAACTTTATTCTGGGTGTGTGTTTTTTATACAATTTGACTAGGGGGTTAGTAATTCGGGCGTTTCATAGACGCCTCTCCATTACTGTCCTCTGGGCTTGATGTCATCTGACAATACAAAGGTGACATCAAGACCCCCAACTATCACCCCACTTGCCACCGCACCAAGGCAAGTGGGAAGAGCGAGGCTAAGTGCCAGATTTGGCGCATCTCATGGATGCGCCATTTCTGGGACGGCTGAGAGCTGATGTTTTTAGTCTTCGAGGGGCCAATATCCATGGCCCCTTCCTAGGCTAGTAATATCAGCCTAGCATTTGCTGGTTATTAATTATAGGGAGAACCTACATCATTTTTTGGAAAGTCCCCCATTTTTATAACCAGTAAAGGCTAAGTATACAGTTGTGAGCTGATATTAATAACCTGGGAAGCTCTATGGCTATTATCCACTTCCCAGGCTATGAACATCTGCCCTCAGCTGTCTGCTTTCCCTCTGCTGATTAATAAAACTTCAGGGGATCTCATGCTTCTTTTTTTTCCAGGAAATAATTTAGTAATAAAATACATATACAGTAAGCTGCACAAGCACTGGACTATTTATATATGTGCCTGACATCTTTATATCTACCTACCTATTCTATGTGTATTTATCTATTCTATCTATTCTTTCCTGTCGGGTCCTGATATGATTTTATTGTACGTGGCAGATGAATTACCAGCTTTTCAAAGGACATTGGTGTGTAAAAATAGGACAGCACTCTCATGGTCCAAGTCCTGTGCAATTTTTTTTCTCACACCCATTGACTTCTAATGCCGAATGCGATCTGATGTCCAATTACTATCGCAGCATGCTGCAAGTTTTTTCCTGTTCTATCATGATCCAATCAGAGTTGGAAAATAAATCGCAGATGAACACACAATCATAGAATAACATCGCTTCGAATGCAATCCGATTTTTAATCGGATTGCATTAGTCCGATTTCATGAGCCCTATTGCTGATTTAATTATTTTTAGCTAGCTCATAACTCTGGGATGAAAAACCCTTGTAATGTCTTTGCATTTCTACATTGCACATGGGACATTTCATCATTGAGGTCTAATATGTGATTTGTGTATCAACCTATGACCTACGAGGTCCCAAGTATCGAGTGATGGCCTCCAATTGGAGTCTTCTACTGCATCTCTGCAGACCGTCAATATGTGAAAGCCCCATCAAGGGATCCTCTGATTCCCTGTTGGGTCAGTCTGACCCTAATCATACAGCATTTGTACCTCTAAAGGAAATTATTAAAAGAAAAATGGCAATTGTATAAAGTAAACAGGTTTTTTTTATATATATATATACGGAGGTTCCTTGGCTTTAACCAGATTACCATTCGTTAATGGGAGCGAGAGAAGTTACCAAATTTGGATCAAAATTTTCTAGTCGTCGTTAAATGCAAAAGTAGAAGCAAACCGATATCAGCATCTGATGGAAACAAATTAATCATTTTGTAATGGCATCTGGAATCAGGGCTTACAGTCATTTAATAACCCCAGAAAAAGATCATAATGCCCCACAGGGAGTAATTATGTGCCGGTAAGCTGTGAACCACTCTCGGAGAACATAGGGATACATGTGTTGTGTCGGGCTTATCTGTCGTCAGCCCGGTGTCGCTTGCCCCTCCGCTTACATGTTGAACAGTGGTAGCATGCAGACATTTGTCCATCATGTGTGCTAATCCCTCTCATAAATATGGATGTTATCGGACTAATGAGCGTCAGTCTTGTCAGCCAGTTCTTTCTTTCCTCGCTGATCCCACACACATTCCGAGAATCTCAGCCTCCCCCAGACTTGGATCAGTGAGCATGGAGTCCCCCCATAAATCCAGCGCTCTCCCATGGGCTCTCTGATCTACCCAGGGTTTTTTTATTTTTTTTTTTCTTCCTGGAAATGTAACATTCGTTATGCTACAGTAGCGTTGTGCTGCGACCACTATTATTTGCCTGGTTGAATCTGACATTTGCTTTTCCACACATAACATGGTCAGTTTGTTCTTGTATATAATGATGTTGTAGAAGGCAGAATAATCGCAAATCTCGGAGACGGACGCAGCGGTGACAAATGTTTATTCTACTCTGAGACGTGTACTATAGGGGAAGACATTATATTATCACTTTCATCTTACTCCTCCACGCTCAATAGGCATTTTCTGTATGTGTAATTCTGGTCAAGTAAATGTCCATGATTATACTATTGGATTATTGGATAAATAATTATTAGTATATTAGGACTAATGGTTCGTGTTATATACAGATATCTGTACATATATCTGTACATATATATATATATATATATATATATAGTGTATAAATAAATATATACACAGTGTGTGTGTGTGTGTGTGTGTGTGTGTGTGTGTATATATATATATATATATATATATATATATATATATAAATAAAAAAAATATATATATATACATACATACATACATACATACATACATACATACATACATACATACAGGGAAAAAAGCTTTTGATCCCTTGCTTGTTTTCCCACTGACAAAGACATAAACAGTCTATAATTTTAAGGGTAGGTTAATTTTAACATTGAGAGATATAATATTAAAAATAAAATCCAGAATATCACATTGTATAAATTATATAAATGTATTTGCATTTTGCAGTGAGAAATAAGTGTTTGATCCCTCTAGCAAACAAGACTTAATACTTGGTGGCAAAACCCTTGTTGGCAAGCACAGCAGTCAGACATTTTTTGTAGTTGATGATGAGGTTTGCGCACATGTCAGGAGGGATTTTGGTCCACTCTTCTTTGCACATAATCTCTAAATCATTAAGATTTTGAGGCTGTCGCTTGGCAACTCGGAGCTTCAACTCCCTCCATAAGTTTTCTATGGGATTAAGGTCTGGAGACTGGCTAGGCCACTCCATGGACTTGTCCAGTAAAAGAAAAAAATCGGCACCGCTGAGACCCAGAGTCTATACCTCCACCGCTTAATGTCGCTGCTATTGCCACAACTGCCTGAACAATCAAGACCCTCGGGTGCAAAGATCCAGAGATAATGTAAAATCCAATACAAGAAAAAATTGGAATGCACTCACCGGTCTGTTGAAGCAAAAAAAATTTCCTTTATTGGGGCATGTGTAGGAGACGACAGGGAGAACGTGGAATGAAAGGACGACGATCGTTTCGCGCTGCTGCGCTTCTACGGGTCCTAATCACTCCATGGACTTAATGTGCTTCTTTTTGAGCCACTCCTTTGTTGTCTTGGCTTTATGTTTTGGGTCATTGTGTTGCTGGAAGACCCAGCCATGACCATTTTTAATGCCCTGGCGGAGGGAAGGAGGTTGTCACTCAGGATATTACTGTACATGGCTCCATCCATTCTCCCATTGATGCGATGAAGTAGTCCTGCATCCTTAGCAGAGAAACACCCCAAAACATAATGTTTCCACCTCCATGCTTGACAGTGGGGACGGTGTTCTTTGGGTCACAGGCAGCATTTCTCTTCCTCCAAACACGTTGCGTTGATGCCAAAGAGCTCAATTTCTGTCTCATCTGACCACAGCACCTTCTCCCAATCACTCACAGAATCATCCAGGTGTTCATTGGCAAACTTCAGATGGACCTGCACATGTGCCGCCTTGAGCAGGGGGACCTTGCGGGCACTGCAGGATTTAAACCTTTACAGTGTAATGTGTTAACAATGGTTTTCTTGGTGACTGTGGCCTCAGCTGCCTTGAGATCAAGTTCCCCCTGTGTAGTTTTAGGCTGATCTCTCACCTTCCCCATGATCAAGGATTCATCACGAGGGGGATCGATCTCGATTAACAGTCATTTTGCATTTCTTCCATTTTCTTACTATTGCACCAACAGTTGTCTCCTTCTCACCCAGCGTCTTACTTATGGTTTTGCAGCCCATTCCAGCTTTGTGCAGGTCTATGATCTTGTCCCTGACATCCTTAAAAAGCTCTTTGGTTTTGCCTATGTTGTAGAGGTTAGAGTCTGACTGATTAATTGAGTCTGTGGACAGGAGTATTTTATAAAGGTAACTATGTAAGACAGCTGTCTTTAATGCAGGTAACGAGTTGATTAGCAGCGTCTAACTGGTCTGTAGGAGCCAGAACTCTTAATGGTTGGTAGGGGATCAAATACTCATTTCTCACTGCAAAATGCAAATAAATTTATATAATTTATACAATGTGATTTTCTGGATTTTAGTTTTGATATTCTATCTCTCAATGTTAAAATTAACCTACCCTTAAAATTATAGACTGTTCATGTCTTTGTCAGTGGGCAAAGGGGTCAAATAAGTATTTCCCCACTGTGTGTGTGTGTATATATATATATATATATGTATATATATATATATATATATATATATATATATATATATATCTATCTATCTATGCAATGATATCTGTATATAACACAAACCATTAGTATATATATATATTAATATATTTACATCTATCTATGCGTATGTATATGTGTGCATATGTGTGTATATATATATATATATATATATATATATATATCTCTATAGAGATAAATATATATATATCTCCATATATCTATAGCTATATATATCTATAGCTATATATAT
The DNA here is from genome assembly GCF_051348905.1 of Ranitomeya variabilis. NCBI lineage: Eukaryota > Metazoa > Chordata > Amphibia > Anura > Dendrobatidae > Ranitomeya > Ranitomeya variabilis. Next base: position 211,222,853 of record NC_135233.1, read on the forward strand.
ATATATATATATATATATATATATATATATATATATATATATATATATTTGCCTAAGGGGTACTTCCGTCTTTCTGTCTGCAACTTCCGTCACGGAAATCCGCGTCGCTGATTGGTCTCGCCAGCTGCCTGTCATGGCTGCCGCGACCAATCAGCGACAGGCACAGTCCGATTAGTCCCTCCCTACTCCCCTGCAGTCAGTGCCCAGCGCCCGCTCCATAATCCCCTCCGGTCACAGCTCACACGGGGTTAATGCCAGCGGTAAGGGACCGCGTTATGCCGCGGGTAACGCACTCCGTTACCGCTGCTATTAACCCTGTGTGTCCCCAACTTTTACTATTGATGCTGCCTAAGCAGCATCAATAGTAAAAATATGTAATGTTAAAAATAATAAAAAAACAAAAAACCTGCTATTCTCACCCTCCATCGTCCGACGATCTGCTTGTGCCTGCCGCCATCTTCCTTTCCCAGAGATGCATTGCGAAATTACCCAGAAGACTTAGCGGTCTCGCGAGACCGCTAAGTCTTCTGGGTAATTTCGCAATGCAACCTGGGAACGGAAGATGGCGGCTGCCGCGCTCAAATCGCCAGAGCTTCGGTGGATCCCGGCGGGTGAGTATATCACTTTTTTTTTTTTTTTTAACAGGGATATGGTGCCCACACTGCTAAATACTGCGTGGGCTGTGTTATATACTGCGTGGGCTGTCCTATATACAACATGGCCAGTCTGATATACTGCGTGGGCTGTGTGATATACTGCATGGGCTGTGCTATATACAACATGGCCAGTGTGATATACTGCGGTGGCTGTGCTATATACAACATGGGCAGTGTGATATACTGCGTGGGCTGTGTGATATACTGCGGGGGCTGTGCTGTATACTACATGGGCAGTGTGATATACTGCGGGGGCTCTGTGATATACTGCGGGGGCTGTGCTATATACTACATGGGTAGTGTGATATACTACGTGGGCTGTGTGATATACTGCGGGGGCTGTGTGATATACTGCGGGGGCTGTGCTATATACTACATGGGCAGTGTTATAAACTACGTGGGCTGTGTGATATACTGCGGGGGCTGTGCTATATACTACATGGGCAGTGTTATATACTACGTGGGCTGTGTGATATACTGCGGGGGCTGTGCTATATACTACATGGGCAATGTGATATACTGCATGGGCTGTGTTATATACTGCGGGGGCTGTGCTATATACTACATGGGCAGTGTGATATACTGCGGGGGCTGTGCTATCTACTACATGGCCAGTGTGATATACTGCGGGGGCTGTGTGATATACTGTGGGGGCTGTGTGATATACTGCGGGGGCTGTGTGATATACTGCGGGGGCTGTGCTATATACTACATGGGCAGTGTTATATACTATGTGGGCTGTGTGATATACTGCGGGGGCTGTGCTATATACTACATGGGCACTGTTATATACTACGTGGGCTGTGTGATATACTGCAGGGGCTGTGCTATATACTACATGGGCAGTGTTATATACTACGTGGGCTGTGTGATATACTGCGGAGGCTGTGCTATATACTACATGGCCAGTGTGATATACTACATGAGCAGTGTTATATACTACGTGGGCTCTGTGATCTACTGCGGGGGCTGTGCTATATACTACATGGGCAGTGTTATATACTACGTGGGCTGTGTGATACACTGCGGGGGCTGTGCTATATTCTACATGGGCAGTGTTATATACTGCGTGGGCTGTGCTATATACTGCGTGTCCTGTATTATATACTGCGTGGCCTGTGTTATATACTACGTCACCTGTGTTATATACTGCGTGGCTGCTATATACTGCGTGGGCTGTGTTATATAGTACGTGGGCTGTATAATATACTGTTTGGGCTGTGTTATATACCGCGTGGCCTGTATTAATGCATCGGGTATTCTACAATATGTATGTATGTATATAGCACAGGCCACGTAGTATTTGTCTGCTATATACTACATGGCTCCTATATACTACGTGGCTTGTGCTATATACTATGTGGCTGCTATATACATGCATACATATTCTAGAATACCCGATGCGTTAGAATCGGGCCACCATCTAGTATATATATATAGATATATACACTACTCAAAAAAATAAGGGGAACAGTAAAATCCCACATCCTAGATATCACTGAATGAAATATTCCCGCTGTAAATCTTTATTCATTACATAGTGGATTGTGATGAGAACAATAAAACAAAAAATTATCAACGTAAATCACAACTAATATCCCACGGAGGTCTGGAGTTGGAATGATGCTCAAAATAACAGTGGCAAATAAAGTTACAGGCTGATCCAACTTCAGTGGAAATGCCTCAAGACAAGGAATGCTCAGTAGTGTGTGTGGCCTCCATGTGCCTGTATGACCTCCCTACAACACCTGGGCATGCTCCTGATGAGGCGGTGGATGGTCTCCTGAGGGATCTCCTCCCAGACCTGGACTAAAGCATCCACCAACTCCTGGACAGTCTGTGGTGCAACGTGATATTGGTGGATGGTGCGAGACATGATGTCCCAGATGTGTTCAATCGGATTCAGGTCTGGGGAACAGGCGGGCCAGTCCATAGCTTCAATGCCTTCATCTGGCAGGAACTGCTGACACACTCCAGCCACATGAGGTCTGGCATTGTCCTGCATTAGGAGGAAACCAGGGCCAACCGCACCAGCATATGGTCTCACAAGGGGTCTGAGGATCTCATCTGGGTACCTAATGGCAGTCAGGCTACCTCTGTTGAGCACATGGAGGGCTGTGCAGCCCTCCAAAGAAATGCCACCCCTCGCCATAACTGACCCACTGCCAAACCGGTCATGCTGAAGGATGTTGCAGGCAGCAGATCGCTCTCCACGGCATCTCCAGACTCTGTCACGTCTGTCACATGTGTTTAGTGTGAACCTGCTTTCATCTGTGAAGAGCACAGGGCGCCTGTGGTGAATTTGCCAATCCTGGTGTTCTGTGGCAAATGCCAAGCGTCCTGCACGGTGTTGGGCTGTGAGCACAACCCCCATCTATGGACGTCGGGCACTCAGACCATCCTCTTGAAGTCGGTTTCTAACCGTTTGTGCAGACACATGCACATTTGTGGCCTGCTGGAGGTCATTTTGCAGGGCTCTGGCAGTGCTCCTCCTGTTCCTCCTTGCACAAAGGCTGAGGTAGCGGTCCTGCTGGTGCTGGGTCGTTACCCTCTTACGGCCCCCTACACGTCTCCTGGTGTACTGGCCTGTCTCCTGATAGTGCCTCCAGCCTGTGGACACTACACTGACAGACACATCCTGGATGAGCTGCACTACCTGAGCCACTTGTGTGGGTTGTAGAGTCCGTCTCATGCTGCCACAAGTGTGAAAGCACAACCAACATTCAAAAGTGACCAAAAGATCAGCCAGAAAACATTGGTACTGATATGTGGTCTGTGGTCCCCACCTGCAGAGCCACTCCTTTATTGAGGGTGTCTTGATAATTGCCAATAATTTCCATCTGTTGTCTATTTCATTTGCACAACAGCATGTGAAATTGATTGTCAAACAGTGTTGTTTCCTAAGTGGACAGTTTGATTTCACAGAAGTTTGATTTACTTGGAGTTATATTTTGTTGTTTAAGTGTTCCCTTCATTTTTTTGAGCAGTGTATATAGATAGATAGATAGATAGATAGTATCTATGTGTCATATATATATGTTTTTATATAATATTTTCTATATTTAAAAAAACTAATACAAAAAAAATATTATTATTATTACTCATTATTTGTTATTATTATTTTGCAGTGGGAACACCTTATTACATGTCCCCGGAGAGGATACATGAAAATGGCTACAATTTCAAATCCGATATTTGGTCCTTGGGGTGCCTGTTATATGAAGTGAGTAAATAGTAAAATATTGCCCAAATTAATTTAGATTTTTAGTACCTACTTTACTTATGTATTTTACTTTTTTCAGCTTTGGTCTCAATATGGTGCAGATTTACTACAAATGTCTAACTTTTCAACGGTGTAAATTCAGACTGGACAATCTTAAAGAATTGATTTTTTTTCATACATTTTTTGCATATGCAAATAAGAAACTTTGTAATATATCTTATTCCAGAAATCTTCTTGTTTCACTTCCTGGCCTGATCGTTCATTGTTAAAATTCTCAATTCGCAGGTAAAATGTGTCTTCATTGAATACAGATTTGTCCATTACTGAGATAGGAGATGACAGTTGGTGCCCATAAAGTTCTATGGAGAATTGTAACTGTGGTTTCAGGTGAATGTCTGTGTCGGCCTCTAGCTCCTCCCCCTCCATAGATTCTTATGAGCACCAACTGTCATCTCTGATCTCTGTGGTTTTCACTGAAAACAGATTTTACTCATGAATTTAGCAAAAGGAGGAGAAAAGAAGCAGATTTTTCTGACCACATACAATACAAAGTTTATTATTTTGATGTGTACTATTGATTTATGAAATGCAAATTAAACCAACGGTTACTCATTTACCCTTACACTTTATCACTTCAACCGAGTGCCCGGGGACAATCGGGTGGGCACAACTTATGTGCCTGCATGATCGCCATGACGTAACTATACGTCATTTTGTGGGAACCTCTTTACAACATTTGACATAACTGTATGTCATGATCGGGAAGGGGCTCCCGCAAAATAATGTATAATTACGTCATGGCAATCACACGGGCACATAACAGTTGTGGCCAAAAGTATTCACACCCCTGCAATTCTGTCAGATAATACTCAGTTTCTTCCTGAAAATGATTGCAAACACAAATTCTTTTGTATTATCTTCATTTAATTTGTTTTAAATGAAAAAACACAAAAGAGAATGAAGCAAAACAAAACATTGATCATTTCACACAAAACTTCAAAAATGGGCCAGACAAAAGTATTGGCACCCTCAGCCTAATACTTGGTTGCACAACCTTTAGCCAAAATAACTGCGACCAACCGCTTCCGGTAACCATCAATGAGTTTCTTTCAATGCTCTGCTGGAAATTTAGACCATTCTTCTTTGGCAAACTGCTCCACGTCCCTGATATTTGAATGGTGCCTTCTCCAAACTGCCATTTTTAGATCTCTCCACAGGTGTTCTATGGGATTCAGGTCTGGACTCATTGCTGGCCACCTTAGAAGTCTCCAGTGCTTTCTCTCAAACCATTTTCTAGTGCTTTTTGAAGTGTGTTTTGGTTCATTGTCCTGCTGGAAGACCCATGACCTCTGAGGTAGACCCAGCTTTCTCACACTGGGCCCTACATTATGCTGCAGAATTTGTTGGTAGTCTTCAGATTTCATAATGCCATGCACACGGTCAAGCAGTCCAGTGCCAGAGGCAGCAAACAACCCCAAAACATCAGGGAACCTCCGCCATGTTTGACTGTAGTGACCGTGTTCTTTTCTTTGAATGCCTCTTTTTTTTCTCCTGTAAACTCTATGTTGATGCCTTTGCCCAAAAAGCTCTACTTTTGTCTCATCTGACCAGAGAACATTCTTCCAAAACGTTTTAGGCTTTTTCAGGTAAGTTTTGGCAAACTCCAGCCTGGCTTTTTTATGTCTCGGGGTAAGAAGTGGGGTCTTCCTGGGTCTCCTACCATACAATGCCTTTTCATTCAGACGTCGACGGATAGTACGGGTTGACACTGTTATACCCTCGGACTGCAGGGCAGCTTGAACTTGTTTGGATGTTAGTCGAGGTTCTTTATCCAACATCCGCACAATCTTGCGTTGAAATCTCTTGTCAATTTTTCTTTTCCATCCACATCTAGGGAGGTTAGCCACAGTGCCATGGGCTTTAAACTTCTTGATGACACTGCGCACGGTAGACACAGGAACATTCAGGTCTTTGGAGATGGACTTGTAGCCTGAGATTTCTCATGCTTCCTCACAATTTGGTTTCTCAAGTCCTCAGACAGTTCTTTGGTCTTCTTTCTTTTCTCCATGCTCAATGTGGTACACACAAGGACACAGGACAGAGGTTGAGTCAACTTTAATCCTTGTCAACTGGCTGCAAGTGTGATTTAGTTATTGCCAACACCTGTTAGGTGCCACAGGTAAGTTACAGGTGCTGTTAATTACACAAATTAGAGAAGCATCACATGATTTTTCCAACAGTGCCAATACTTTTGTCCACCCCCTTTTGTGTTTGGTGTGGAATTATATCCAATTTGGCTTTAGGACAATTCTTTTTGTGTTTTTTCATTTAAGACAAATTAAATGAAGATAATAATACCAAAGAATTTGTATTTGCAATCATTTTCAGGAAGAAACTGAGTATTATCTGACAGAATTGCAGGGGTGTCAATTCTTTTGGCCACAACTGTAAGCTGCGCCCACATGACATGGCCACCGGGTGTTTGGCTTAAGTAATAACCGAGCTCCGGCTGTTACAGCCAGGGATAGTGTCTACACCACCCCCGGCTGTTTAACCCCCTAAATTAGGAGATCAATAACAATTGCATTATTTAGAAGGCTAGGTGGAAAGCCCTGCTGTGCACCCAAACTGTAGTTTTCCACCACTTATGGGTTATCTGTGTACTCAGGAGAAAATGCCCAACAAACTGTACTGTTCAATGTCTCCTGTTACCCTGGTGAAAATGAAAAATTAGGGGCTTTGAAAAAAATTTTATTCTATTTTCATCACTCAACATTATAAAATTCTGTGAAGCTCCTGTGGGTTTTAGGTGCTCACCACACCTCTACATAAAATCTTTAAGGGGTCTAGTTTCCTAAATGGGGTCATTTGTCAGGAGTTTCCGCTGATTAGGCACATCAAGGGCTCTCCAAATGTGACATGGCGTCCACTAATAACTCCAGCTTATTCTGCACTCATTCCCTTCAGAGCCCTGCCATGCACCCAAACAGTAGTTTTATACCACATATGAGGTATCAACGTACTCAGGAGCAATTGCACAATTGTACAGTCCATTTTCTTCTGTTATCCTTGTGAAAATGCAAAATTTGGGGCTAAATGAACATTTTTATGGGAAAAATTAAAATTGTCATTTTTTTTTCCTTCCAAATTGCTTAAATTCCTGTGAAGCAAGCACCTGAAGGGATAATAAACTTTTTGAATGTGGTTTTGAGCACTTTGACGTTGCAGTTTTGAAAATGGTGTCACTTTTGGGTATTTTCTGTCGCTTGGGCCCCTCAAAGTCACTTCAAATGGTCCCTAAGAAAAACTTTTAACCCTTCTAACTTCCTAACAAAAAAAAATAATCGATTTAAAAGTTATGCAGATGTAAAGCAGATATATGGGAAATGTTATTTAGTAACTGTTTTGTGTGATATAACTCTTGTTGAAGGGCATAAAAATTTAAAGTTAAAAAATTTCCAATGTTCTGTAACATTTTCAATATTTCCATTAATAAACACGAATCCTATTGACCAAAATTTACCGCTAAAATGAAGTACAATGTGTCACGAAAAAACAATCTTGGAATCGATGGGAAACGTTGAAGCGTTCCAGAGTTAGAATATCATAAAGTGACACTGGTCAACAGATCAGTCCCATTGGAACATACCGTAAAAGGGACATCTCCATGTTGGTGACTGGGTGTCCAGTAGACTTGACTCCTGCCATAGTTGCACATGGCTACTTCCTTCCACCATTTATAGTTGGAAGTTAAGCTCTGAAGGAAAAACTGTTGTAAAATACTGTAGAAAAAAAAAGGAACAGTTGTGGGTAAGTTGGAAAATGTTACTGCCCTTGAGTTGCTCAAAACCGACTTGTGTGTCACCCCAGCGTCTTCACATCAGGAGGCCATCCAACGAAAACCTAGGCACAGAGTTTATTCCACTTTATGGGTTCTGAGATCTTATAATAGGCTGATGTTTGCATGTTAAATGCTATATGGCTGTAAGTCAGCTCCAGATGGCGGCGTACGAGCCATGCAGCTGTTACACTTAATTGCACCTAACACATTTCATGACTAATCTGTTTGTACAACACTCAGCTTCCACCTATAAAGAAGTCTCATCTGTCACGGATGGGGAATAGCGCTCGGTTCTTTTCCGCGCACTGCTCCTGTTCAGCACTTTTGGATTTTGTGCACATTTGATTTTATGTATAATTGTCAAGAAGCGGACTTCTCCGATTTCAGATGGTCACATCCAAAGGTCGCGGTCCTAATCCCTGTGTAGGAAACTAGTTTCCTAAATTAGGTGACCTATTAAAAGACGAGACCTTACAACACTTTGCACTGAAATGGTGGAAAAAATGGAGCAAATCCATTACCATGTATATAAACACATCTCTCAATTGCCAAAAACTGACCAATTGTGGAGAACCCCCAGCCATTTTTTTTTCTTGCAAAATGCGTCCAAACTGCGGTAGTGCGCAGTGGTACTGATATAATAAATCTGACATGCTCTTCACACATTTTTTGATACGCTCGCCAATGGGGGGGGGGTGGCCTTACCGGTATTTTCTTTCTACAACAAAATTGCACAGCCATTCTGTACAACTTAGTTGATTAACGTAAGCCTAAAGGTGGTAAAAACTTAGACGAGATTGTCCCCAAGTTTATCAAGCAGTATGAGATACTGTGATAAATTTGGCAGAGCAGAGATTATTGCTTTGTGCGGGCTGCCCTCACAGATCCAGAAAGTATTAAAAAAGGTTTTTTATAACCCGACACGTTTCAACACCTTTCTCAAGTTAAAAAAAAAATCAAGTGTCAATTGTTTTTTTCTTTTTTACCTTGAGAAAGGCGCCAAAACGTATTAGTGATAAAAAAAACGTTGATAATACTCCCCAAATCTCATCCTTTCTGTGAGCGCAGCCCACACATAGCGATAATCTCCGCTGTGCCGCACTGCTATCCAGACAATTGTCTCCTCCAGCCTCGGTGCTGCAGCTACGGCACATCAGGCTTCTACAGGTGTTGTTTCCTTGCACATCCCCAACAGGTGACCTGTACTATCACCCTCACTCCCATTCTGTTCCTTATGGTACTGCCCTATCTTTGCAAATTTGTCCCATCCAGATCTCCCCCCCCCCCCATATGATAAATTTGGTTCATTTCAAGACTTGCTGTCTAAGTTTGCGCTGTCTAAACGTTAAGGTGCATGGAAACAAGCCGACTATTGCTGAACAAACGCTAGCCCAAAATTATCGACCTTGTGCAAGCCTGTCGGTAGTTTCCCAATCAATGAACAAAACCAATTGTTTGGTGATTGAATTGTTCATGCCGACATAAACAACATTGTTCTTGGGAGCACTTTGGCCAGGGTAAAAATGAGATGTGCTGCAGAGAACATGTTGCTGTATGGGGGCAGAAAGATTGTATTAACAATCATTCTGTTCCCGTCAATACTCGTTGGCCCCTGTAAACTGCTCGGTAAACGCAGAACCATCGAGTTGTGTATAGTTGCTTGGTGCTTGCTAATTGCCCAAAATCCCTGTTAAGATGGACCTTTATACAACTTTTGTAAAGTGCTCATGTGCACGTCTGGAGAATGGACACCACCCATGCTTGTCTCCACAAGTGCCTCAAGATCTATTGTGGTCCACTCCGACGGCCATATATATTGTTGACTGAACTCCTTTGTGTATCTACTAGAAAGCTACGGTATTGCTCGTAAGTATCGTTATTAGGGAGTATAAAGAACTAATGGATGATTGCACAAAGAGTGATAGTAATTAATTCTACAATAATAATTGAACTTCCAAATACAGTCAGTCAGCATCCTCCTCGACCATAATTGCACAACCAATGAAGATATTGCTCCATGTTAGTTTGGGCTCCTGGGATTCATACAGAAGCTCCTTTGCAGTTGTGTATGAAGTATTATCTTGGCATCTTAAGGCCCTTGTACAACTTAGATTGTCATCATCTCATTTTGGATGCAATTGGTGGATAGAATGATTGGGCAGTTTGAATTCAGATGCCCATTCCATTGGTTCTTGAAGATAAGCTGCTGCCAAAGATATCTAACGTTGGTGCAAACCCCCAAACACAGAGTGATATTGGCTGAACCCGCCAATATAGATGGGTTTCCTTCACAGTCTAATGTGTATGGGGTCTCCAGACAGATAATTGTTGGAGGAGATAAGGAACTGACATGTCTGTATCATGTATGTTCTGTGTATGGAAGTCTAAGGAGTAACGTTGCTCATGTGGAGACTAACTTGCCATTGTAAGGAGACTTATAGGCCTCGCAATGCTTCCAGAGATATCTATTGGCTCAAGCCCCCCAAACACACTAGAGTGACGTTGGCTGAACCTGCCAATATTGATGGGTTTGGACTGACAGTCTAATGTGTATGGAGTCTCCAGACAGATGATTGCTGGGGGAGCATGTTTATGTCCTGTGTATCGATGCCTAACTGGTAACATCACTCCTTGTCAGTGTAAGGAGACATATAGGCCTTGCAATGCTCCTCTTGGAAATTTAATAATTTGCATATTTAATTTCCCAGAGGAGCTTTGCACGGCCTATAAATCTCCTTACACTGGCATATCACTTTCGACAAGAGGAGATGTTACCCCTTAGACCCCATTAGAGGCATCTCATACAGCCAAATCAGATCTCATGCTTGCACTGAGGAGGGGCAACACCCCGAAACACATGTCTGCAAACTGAGATTCTAGTTTGGCTTTTCGCTAAGTCATGTGACAAGGCTCGTTAACGGCTCGACATTGACTTTAGGGATTTCTACTTTCGATAGTTGGCACTAGAGTTTGAAGTCCTCTTCTTCTCTGAATAGACTATCTGTGTATGAAAGAGTTGGGCGAGAGAGCCAAACCATCATTCTGCTGACAGCTACATAAAGTGTATGGAGACTTTTCTCCCCTCTACCCATTGAAAATATGAATATTTTCAGCTTTCTAAGGTTTTTGGGCTCCTTAAAATAGAACTTAGTTTTAAAAATTAGTGAAAGAAATGGTTTTGGTACTCTATTCTATAAGATCTGATGCAGGTCACAGTTGAGTCCTCTGAATGGTTATGCCGCTATGGATGGTAACGATGGGATTTGCTGGGTCAATCATCTTTAGTGTCTGATCAGAGCAATGTTTCCTTTTTACTCTGCTTCACTTTAATAGACATTATTCCATTTCCCTGTCATTCCCACAAGCTTCTCGGCCAGTCGCAAATTTTAATAGCGCCCCCCTCCTCCCCACTACTCCTTAGCATGACATGTTAGCTCAGAGTTTGGGGGAGTCTGTCATCTAGATAAATCAGCCGAGATAAAAATAAGATTTCCCTTGTCTTTGCTACTAGCGATGCCTTTATTGGCCTTAACAAGACGGGCAGTGGACGCCAAGAAGACAAAAAAAAAATCCCACTCTAATTTTCCTGAACCAGCCGCGTGAGTGGTGGGCCCATTTATGTTTGGGTATCTGGCCGTTCAGCTGTAATTGTTCTAATCAAAATGTCAAACTGTAGCCCCGATCCGGCATCACAAACACTTATTAGGGGAGCACGGAGAACGCCTGAAGTCTCTGTCTCCTCCGCACTAAATGCTGGGCTGTATCTGACTCAGAGTTCTTTTTTTTTTTTCTTCTTCTTTTTTTGGGGGAAGTCTAGGTCACTACGTTCAGTCCGATCAAAGTAAATTTAAGAACGACTCTTTGTGACTTGAGATTGTCTTTCGGCCCCCGCAAAATTTGGAGCCTTTTTTCTTTTTTTTTTTTCCCACAATAGTGCCAGCCTTTTTATGTAATTTTTCATTTTTAGGTTTATGGGACATCTCATCGATTTAGAAAACTAAACGGGATTTTCTCGTCGATTGTTGCCGGAACGTGGCAGACAGATCACAGTCCAGTCCTTGAACGCGCTTTTGTGTCTTAATCTCCCACATCACTGAGCACGCAGACATATATAAATGGAAAATGAGATGGCATGTGAAAAACCACATGGTTCACCCAGTCTGGCCCTGCTCCTGCGTCTCGTAACACTCCAGCTTCTCTTCCCTGTGACCCCGGCCCTTTTAAATCCTATGTGGCACTATTAAAATTTGGCACGGCCTATCCGAGTGTGCAGCCAAAGCTTTTCAAGATTAGGATAATGTGCCGAGTTGTACAGGAGGAGTCATCTGGTCTCGTCATCTCATCTGCCACTCATTCAGCACCTTCTGCAGATACGCATACCATGCTGGTGGGCGACGCCAGGGAGTTCTCGGAAACAAAATAGGCTTACTGTGGATTTTCTGTCTGGATGTATGGGTGGAAAATCCGCAGCATATTTACAGCATTGTTCCAAATCCCATCCACACATTGCAAAACAAAAGCCGCAGTGTCAAAGGAGATTTTCACTCTCTGCAATTTATAGGATGAAATCAGCTGCAAAATCTTTCTAAAAACTATTTTGATGTTGCTGCAGATTTTAGCTTGGACTAGCTTCACATCTGCGGGAAAATTCACAGCTGAAAATGTGTCCACGTAAAAGAAATTAAGAGAATGGAAAAAAAGAAACAAAGAAAATATTAAGAATTTTCAGACAACCCCTTCTCATGCTCTATTTTTCCCCCTTGTGAAATAAAAAAACCCCTATGCGCTGTTCCAGCGGTGTTGATGCTGGCTGCCTTGGGGGAGCAGCAGCTCGCACTTCTTCTCGGTGATTGTGATTCGTCCAAAAGTGGGATGAGTTAACGTGTTAAAGAAAATAAGAAACAAATAATAAAGATTAAGAATTTAAACTATTCGGACAACTTCTTTTCAATCTCTATGTATTCCCCTGGTAAAATAACATCACCTATACTCACCTCTGGTCACCGCTGGAACAGTGCCAGCACTGCTGGAACAGTACCAGCACTGCTGGCCCTGTTGCAGCTGTGCTGGCACTGTTCCAGCGGTGACTACACTGTTCCAGCGATGACATGCTATTTCAGCGGTGTTGTCGCTGTTCCAGCGGTGTTGTCGCTGTTCTAGCTGTGTTTTCACTGTTCCAGTGGTGTTGTCACTGTTCCAGCAGTGTTGTCGCTGTTCCAGCAGTTTTGTCGCTGTTCCAGGGGTTTAGTCATTGTTCCAGCGATGTAGTCGCTGTTCCAGCGGTGTCGTCGCTGTTCCAGTGGTGTCGTCGTTGTTCCAGCGGTGTCGTCGCTGTTCCAGTGGTGTCGTAGCTTTTCCAGCGGTGTTTTCGCTGTTCCAGCAGTGTCGTCTTTGTTCCAGCGGTGTCGTCTTTGTTCCAGCGGTGTCGTCTTTGTTCCAGCGGTGTCGTCTTTGTTCCAGCGGTGTCGTCTTTGTTACAGCGGTGTCGTCTTTGTTCCAGCGGTGTCGTCGCTGTCCCAGGGGTGTTGTCGTTGTTCCAGCGGTGTTGTCGTTGTTCCAGCGGTGTCATCGTTGTTCCAGCGGTGTCGTCGCTGTTCCAGCGGTGTAATCACTGGTGCTCTCGGCGTAGCAGCAGCAGCTCTAACTTCCTCCAGAGTAAAGCCAGCTCTAGTCGGCTCCAGTAATCACATGACCTTGTTTTTCTGGAGGAGGCGGAGCTGGGTTGGGAATAGAGCTGGAGTGACAGAGGCTTCAGATCTACCATAGTTCTTCAGCCTTATTTGCATATCAATTCAAATTCAAATGCTGATTTCTCCGTAATGGAGGAAGGGACCGGCCATCTAAAGGTAATCCTGGACCTGTCTTTAAATGAGCTACTTGCTTGTATAAATAGTTTGGGGGTGAAATCCTGCAGACAGATTCCTTTAACACAAAACTTAGAATAAAAAAATGTTTTATTTTTGCAATGTGAAGCTCTCCCCCATGCGTAGATTCCCGACACCATTAGGGCAGTGAGAAGGCTCTGTGTGATTCATAGAGGAGGCCGAGTCATGTATCATGTCATATTCCCCGGTACCGGCCACCAAGTAATGGAGGGAACAGAAGACTTGCCAAGTGACGGGGTACAACTTTAATACAGATTACACCCAGAGAATAGTTCTGATGTGGCCAACCCTTAAAGGAGTTATGTAGAAAAAAGAGGGCTATTCCGGTATCAAGGTCTTCATAAAACTCTTTATTGAAGAAAAATATGAAATCGCAGGTGCAGTACCCTTATAGGCAGAAACGCGTTTCAGACTGATGTCTTTCGTTGATGCAATGTCTGAAACGCGTTTGGTTCTGGACCTGCAATTTTACATTTTTCAATAGTGAGTTGTTTTTTTTTATAAAAATTTTGATGCTGGAATATCCCTCTTATTTCTACATTCTTCAATAGCTGACTTTTTTTAATCCCTTTTTTATCCTTAAAGGAATTGTTCACCTTTTGAGTCCATTCTATTTCTTATCTAAAACGTGTATTTTGTCTCTAGAAAAAACTTTTTCACTTGGGTTTCATAAAAAAAAAAAAAAAAAAAAAAAAAAGAAAAATCGTGCACAGTTTTGCCGTGTTGCACTGTCTATTGCTGGCTGCAGAATGAGGTAACTGAGAATCTGGCAGTGAGCTCGTGCTGATGGGGAGTTCGGAGCTCTTTTAACTCTGTCTTTTTTTCTGATCTCCTTCCAGCTGATTTATAACTACAGACCACATCAAAGTTGAATGTGCAAGGAAATAGAGGCAAGCGGGACAACATTTGTAATAAAACCCAATTGCGAAAATGATTTTTGGCCCAAAACACAAGCGTTTAAGTAAAAAAAAAAAAAAAATTACCCCCAAAAATGGGTAACCCCTTTAAGTAAAAAAAAATTGTCCCAAAAAGATGAATAACCCCGTTAAATAAAGAGAAGAAATTGTCCCCGATTATGGGCTACCCCTTTAAGTAAAGAAAAGTCCTGAATGATGAACAGCCCGTTTAAGTAAAAAAAAAAAAAAGTCCCCAAAAGTGGACAGCCCCTTTAAGTGAAAAAAAAAAGATTGTCCCCAAAGATGGACAGCCCCTTTAAGTTAAAAAAAAAAAAAAAAAAAAAAAGGAAAACATTTTGACTTTCAAGAGTCCAGAAAAGCTGGGTAAGAATATCTGTAGGAGACGCAATGTTAAAAAGCATGTTGTTCGTCATCCAGCTTTTCCATTAAACATCTGAGGGACTCGGGGACTTGTACTGCAACTTTTCACGAAAACTCAGAAAAATCCCAAACTTTTGTCTCCTGCGCCTTTTTGGTTCAGATACAACAGTGGAAATAGTTTGGGGCCCTCTGCCGCCCTCTTGTGTTCAGAAGTAGGTATGCAGCAGCCTTTGGGACTGATTCCTCTCGGAATGCTGGGGTAGAATTTGGGGGATCGTGTTCCTTTTGGTCACCTGACAGGTATATAACGTGGAGTCTACATCATTTATTAGTCTCATTATTTTCCCTTTTGAATATCGAGTCGCGCAGTATCACAATAACCAGCATTTTTTTAAATTTATTTTTTGCTTATTTAAATGCATTTGTTTTGCAGATTGTGAATAATTCAGCTGAGTTTTTGTGGCGAGGTTTAGACGGTGTCACTTGTGGACTCGAAATGATTTTCTTTTTGTCACAATAGGGGTTTAATGTCTGTCATGGAAGGACACTCGTTCTGCATTGTATCCATGTCACAATGCATAGTAATGAACAGACTCTCTAACCTGAGGACGGAAGGGCAGAATAATTATCAAATAATCCCTTATTAAAATCCTAACGAGAGGCATTAAACATCAGCCAGAGAAAGGGCCCCCGAAACAAACTGAGCAGCGCATGCCGCTCACAGCAAAACAGGATAATATCCACAATTACCCAGTATAAGCTCATTAGGGTGGGCCGCAGAACGGCTCCAGTGCTGGGGGGTGACAGTGAAGGACAGTGACAAGGAGCTCTCCAATCACATAATGGTTTAATAAGCAGCTGGGACACAGCGAGGAGTCGGCCACAGTGGGAACATGCTGCCGCTTGCTTACTGAACCTGGAGGCGAGATTAACCCTTACGGGACCACCAGAGCCCGGGAGGGAGAAGGTAGACTACACAGGAAAAGAAAGCAATATGACTACGAGTCCTTTTCCCTGTCTGTAACATAATGGAAGTACTGAAGAATAGTCTGGATTGTTGTTCACACTAGTCGCAGATAGGAGGTAGGGACTGCACCCCTAGAAGCACATACAGATACCGCAAATAGGGATTTCATATTCACTCATCACATCGCGGAAGGTACAGAAATAAGTGGTGCAACGTTTCAAGTGTAACACGCTTCATCAGGTGTGTAGGCAAGGGTCGCATAAGTAAGAGTGCAGGATGGGCTTCCCCAAAGGACACAATCCTGCATCCCGTTTGCGGGCAGGATTGTAAAATAAGTATTATGAGTATTCCAGATCCACTAATCACATCGCGGAAGGTACAGAAATAAGTGGTGCAACGTTTCGAATGTAACACATTTCATCAGGTGTGTAGGCAATGGTCGAATAAGTAAGAGTGCAGGATGGGCTTCCCCAAAAGGACACAATCCTGCATCCCGTTTGGGGGGAAGGATTGTAAAATAAGTATTATGAGTATTCCAGATCCACTAATCACATCGCGGAAGGTACAGAAATAAGTGGTGCAACGTTTCGAGTGTAACACATTTCATCAGGTGTGTAGGCAATGGTCGAATAAGTAAGAGTGCAGGATGGGCTTCCCCAAAAGGACACAATCCTATATCCCGTTTGCGGGCAGGATTGTAAAATATATATTATGAGTATTCCAGATCCACTAATCACATCGCGGAAGGTACAGAAATAAGTGGTGCAACGTTTTGAGTGTAACACACTTCATCAGGTGTGTAGGCAAGGGTCGCATAAGTAAGAGTGCAGGGTGGGCTTCCCCAAAAGGACACAATCCTGCATCCCATTTGGAGGGCAGGATTGTAAAATATGTATTATGAGTATTCCAGATCCACTAATCCCATCGCAGTAGGTGCAAAAATAAATGGTGCAATGTTTCAAGTATAACACCCTTCATCAGGCGTGTAAGCAAGGGTCACTGCACATGAGGGAGAGCTAGGATACGGCAAGATCTTATTGACTTATAATGAGGTTCATCGGGTTTCTGATCGGATTCCGGTAGTCCGCTGCTAACCAGGTCTTTTCAGTCAAACACTACGGGAACTGATGGAATAAAGCCTTAAAGTTATTACTCAGCCTCTCTGGGTCCAACTCTCCGTCGCTGCTCCCAGTATCTCGTGTTGGCTGCAGCGCTGATGTACATTGACAGCGCTGCAGCCAATCAGTAAGTTTAGCCTGAGTTGATGTCACGAGCTACTTAGCTATTGGCTGCGGTGCTGTCGATGTGATATCAACGCTGCAAACAATAACAGATACCAGGAGCTGTGGGTAAGACTCTGCTCTGGACCTGGGGAGGGTGAGTAAAAACATTTTTTTAAGAAACTGCAGCCGTGGGACATAGGTTTTCTGAAACAAAAAAAACTTTATTTGTAGAGACCCTTCTGCCATGCAATGAAAGCCCATTACTAAAAATGTCACCTGATAGCGTGGGATGACAGAGTTTTAATCCAGATTTAGCGGTGGAGGCTTCATTTATTTTTAGTCTATACGTAAATAAAGAAAATAATGCACTGTCTGAAGTCTATGGCAGATCCACCCGCTCTGTGACATGTCATCACATATTCAGAATTTTCAAATGGACTGTCCTAATCTGGTCAAGGAAGTGGCACCCGGTCATGGCGGCACCCCATTATGGTGGCGCTTAGTCATGGCGGCACCCAGCCATGGCAGCACCTTGTTATTGCGGCACCCAGGTCATGGCGTCACTGTTATGGCAGCACCCAGTCATTGCGGCACCTAGTTATGGCGGCACCTGGTCATCAGAGCACCTAGTTAAGGTGGCACCCAGGTCATAGCGGCACATTCTTGTGCCTCCTCTGCTCTCTGATCTGGTCCCTGTTTTTTTGGTTTGCAGGTAACGTTGTTCTGTGTTTCTTAGAGGCCTTTCATATGTTGGATTAGATGTGTAATGAGTCTCCCCTTCTCCCGTGCAGATGGCAGCACTTCAGAGCCCTTTCTACGGCGACAAAATGAACTTGTTTTCTCTGTGTCAGAAGATAGAACGGTGTGAATATCCTCCCCTGCCCACCGAACACTACTCAGAAAAGGTAAGCACGGCTTGCTTTCATCCTGCGCTCTGCACCTTGACAGAGAGATCACCTGGCATCTGTCAGCCGGCTGTCAGTCTGTCTGCCTCCTTTATCCGCTGCCTATAATTGTTATTGATGTGTCTTCTCTGGGAATTGTAGTGCTGTCTGTGTGTAGACATTTGTTTGCTTTTGTAACAAAAGCTTAAAACGGCATAAAAAGCCGTCGTCAGCGATATTAGAAGCGTTTAGCAGCAGAGGGATATTGCTTCCTGCGCACTGACATTGCTTTGCTCCCTCTACCCATCTTGGTGCAGACAGTTGCGTTTCCTTCAGACGTCAGCGAGTTTTCTCACACGCTGAAAAATGGACTAATTTTCATCAGTGTTTGTCTCGTGTCCTTTTTTCACGTACCCAAAACAAACTGATGGAGGTTTTGTAAAGGGGTTGTCCACGTTTGGGCTACAAGTTTGCCTTCACTCCATTTGACTGCAGACTTGTGAATCCTCAAAGTGCACAGTGTGTCAGGACTGGGAGCATGCAGGTGCATGACGGCAAGTATGTGCTGTGCATACATGCGGTCACATGCCGACTAGCTGTGTGTGTCCTTACCCAATGCAAGGCCGGACACGTCTAGTCGGAATGTGGCTGGAAGTACTCAAATTGTGATGACTGTCCGCTCCCAGCACCGGATAATCCTGACAGTATGCACTGTGCGTGTTTGTTATGATTCACAAGTCTGCAGTCCCATAGAGTGACTGAAGACTTGTACCCCAAGCCTGGACAACCCTTTTAAGCTTCTCGTATCACAAGTGAATTTCACAGTCCGCATACAGAACTTACAGCTTAATATGTGTCTACGATGCTGTAAATTTGAGTAGAAAGACCCCCAGCCAGTCCAGGCTAAACAGACCGTGAAATATGCCAAACATTGCGTGAAAAACGGGCAGCACACGGATGGCATACAAATGCTGTCCAATTTTTTTCCCCCAGATCCATAAACTTGTATTTGTGACTCGTATCAAAACCAGACAACCGGTGCGGACCGCTTAGTCCGCGAAACTTCCCGGCCATGTATAGACTATATAAGGTGCAAAAAAACCTCCTACATGAAAACATGAGACGTTATACAGGATGAAGTTTGGGATCAAGGTCTACATCAGTGTTACCCAAGTTCGGTCCTCAAGATTCTCTTCGTATTGCCCAGGTGAGAATTCCATCATCTAGACAGGCAACAATTCCATCACCTGGGTCATACTAAGGAAATCCTGAAAACATGACCTGTTGGTGGCTCTTGAGGACTGGAGTTGGGGACCACTGGTCTACATAATTATATTAAGTATAATGGATCTAATGCAGAATAAGAACCCAGATCCTATATTTGAGTCTTCGGTAAGCTCCATGCTCGGCGGCGTGTGTGCACCGAGCCCTGTCTGCATTTCACGCTTCTGTGACACTCGGCTCAGTATTTGCCTGTTGGCTCCTGGAATTAGTGTAAGTTGACAGATGTGTTTCCTGTCTGTACAATTACTGTCTGTCCACCTCCCTCTGGCAGTGCTAAAGAGCACATGTACGTACAGTGATACAGCGGAGGGTGCGAAGGAGTGTTCAAGGCTCCAAAGCACCAGCTCCGTCAGAGCCAGGCTCCAGATGGTGTGCATGCACTATTAGCACAGCGCCAGAGTGAGAGTGCGTAGGGCGAGCCCTTTGGCTCTGGTTTAGCTGTCTGTACATGCTGCTTCTGCCAGGAAAAGTAGCACGTCTTCCCTTTGTCAGAGATTTGGTTCGGCGTGAGATAATCTCCTCCATAAAGAACACTGAGCGGCACGTAGATTAAAAATGAATGGCCGGACCCTAGCTGACCTCTTCTACCTGCTGATCCTTGGCCTTAATTTATATTCTGGATTGTGCGATGTCTATCCAAAGCGCTCTCCTGGGGTCTCGTCTTGTATCCACAATAGTTCATGAAAAATGATCCTTCGTGAAACTACCCCAGAGTGCTTGACAATCCAGCTTTAGACCATAACCTCTAGTGGCACATTGTATCCTGCAATCTGGGGATTCTTTTGTAGGCATCTGAGATACTCTGCTATATATGTTGCCTAAATAAATCAGCGCTTGTTACCACTGACCCGACAAATATCAATGTAGTTACAAGGGAAGCATGTGTCATTTGTTGCCTCTGTTAAATGATTGCATACAAATTTAATGAAAGATGGCAACAAAGCCCGGTGTGTTGGTAAGATAAAGCTGGTGACCTAATTCTTGTCTCATGGAAGCCCATCGACCATAGTTATGTTTCTTCAGACAGTTTTAGGCTTTAAGAGCTCTGTAAACCTGCGTGACTGAATACTACACTGACAGCTTTCTACATTGAAGAGTCATTCCCATCATTAAAAGTGATCACCTATCCAAGAACAGGGCTCCGAAATGCCCCGACTGGGATTTAGTGCTGTAATCTGCGGTGTCCGATAATCATGGACAATGGATGGAATGGTGGTGGTCATGTTTGGCCACCGCTTCATTGTGACTAGTCATTTCAGCTGCTGTTCTCGGCTATCTCCAATCTATTCATCTGTATGTGCAAATATCAGCAGTGGAACAGTGGAGTTTTCTGCTGACGCTCCCATATGTCACCCATATAGCATTATATATATATATATATATATATATATATATATATATATATATATATATATATATATATATATATATATATATACAGGTCCTTCTCAAAAAATTAGCATATAGTGTTAAATTTCATTATTTACCATAATGTAATGATTACAATTAAACTTTCATATATTATAGATTCATTATCCACCAACTGAAATTTGTCAGGTCTTTTATTGTTTTAATACTGATGATTTTGGCATACAACTCCTGAAAACCCCAAAAACCTGTCTCAATAAATTAGCATATCAAGAAAAGGTTCTCTAAACGACCTATTACCCTAATCTTCTGAATCAACTAATTAACTCTAAACACATGCAAAAGATACCTGAGGCTTTTAAAAACTCCCTGCCTGGTTCATTACTCAAAACCCCCATCATGGGTAAGACTAGCGACCTGACAGATGTCAAGAAGGCCATCATTGACACCCTCAAGCAAGAGGGTAAGACCCAGAAAGAAATTTCTCAACAAATAGGCTGTTCCCAGAGTGCTGTATCAAGGCACCTCAATGGTATGTCTGTTGGAAGGAAACAATGTGGCAGAAAACGCTGTACAACGAGAAGAGGTGACCGGACCCTGAGGAAGATTGTGGAGAAGGACCGATTCCAGACCTTGGGGAACCTGAGGAAGCAGTGGACTGAGTCTGGTGTGGAAACATCCAGAGCCACCGTGCACAGGCGTGTGCAGGAAATGGGCTACAGGTGCCGCATTCCCCAGGTAAAGCCACTTTTGAACCATAAACAGCGGCAGAAGCGCCTGACCTGGGCTACAGAGAAGCAGCACTGGACTGTTGCTAAGTGGTGCCAAGTACTTTTTTCTGATGAAAGCAAATTTTGCATGTCATTCGGAAATCAAGGTGCCAGAGTCTGGAGGAAGACTGGGGAGAAGGAAATGCCAAAATGCCTGAAGTCCAGTGTCAAGTACCCACAGTCAGTGATGGTGTGGGGTGCCATGTCAGCTGCTGGTGTTGGTCCACTGTGTTTCATCAAGGGCAGGGTCAATGCTTTATGGAGATGAAGATTTCATTTTCCAGCACGACCTGGCACCTGCTCACAGTGCCAAAACCACTGGTAAATGGTTTACTGACCATGGTATTACTGTGCTCAATTGGCCTGCCAACTCTCCTGACCTGAACCCCATAGAGAATCTGTGGGATATTGTGAAGAGAAAGTTGAGAGACGCAAGACCCAACACTCTGGATGAGCTTAAGGCCGCTATTGAAGCATCCTGGGCCTCCATAACATCTCAGCAGTGTCACAGGCTGATTGCCTCCATGCCACGCCGCATTGAAGCAGTCATTTCTGCCAAAGGATTCCCAACCAAGTATTGAGTGCATAACTGAACATTATTATTTGATGGTTTTTTTGTTTGTTATTAAAAAACACTTTTATTTGATTGGACGGGTGAAATATGCTAATTTATTGAGACAGGTTTTTTGGGTTTTCAGGAGTTGTATGCCAAAATCATCAGTATTAAAACAATAAAAGACCTGACAAATTTCAGTTGGTGGATAATGAATCTATAATATATGAAAGTTTAATTGTAATCATTACATTATGGTAAATAATGAAATTTAACACTATATGCTAATTTTTTGAGAAGGACCTGTATATATATATGATACACACATTTCCTATCTTGCATTAGTTCAGTTACTTTCTGTTGATAACAGCCTCACTCTTCGCTCCCTGCATCCTCCGACTGTAACATTAAAGGGGTTTTCCAGTACTGTGATATTGATGATCTATATGTAGGAGAGGTGATAAATATCAGATCAATGGGTGTCCGACATCTGGCATTCCCACCCTCAGATTGCTGTTATTGCTGTGTACGGGGTGGAATAGCACGGCCCTATACAGTGGCAGATCTGCAGTACCCAGGAACATCCGGCCGCTACCGGGGCAGATTTATAAGGATCCTGGGCGTCAGATCATCTATATCATAGTGAATAACCCTTATTATACTACTTACTGGTAACCATGAGAATTACTAGTGTATCATGTATGGTAATATCTGAATAGATCTACAGTGCTTTAAAGGGTTACTCCAAACATTGCAAGTTATCACTTACCCACAAGATCCAAGATGTTCTCGAGAACGGTGCTGTGAAATGCATTTCACTTCTCCCTTCATTGTGTATAGGACTGTCGGAGAGGGAGGATAATGGAGGTCGGACCACCACCATTCAACTTACCACCCATTCTGTGGGACTATCTCATGGATGGGTGGGTGACGACTTGTAATGTTGGGAATAACTCTTTGGGTAAATGTTAGGAACTAGTAATATTCCTTGTTATATGGGGTAATGATTAGATTAATAATTTTTCTATGGTGATGTATAGGGGTTAGGGAATTATTACTTGTGGTTATAGATGACTGAAATCAGTCTTCTTCCATTGCTCCATGGTCCGGTTCTATTGACCACACGCCCATTGTAGTCACTGTAGTGGTGGACAGGGATTAGTATGGGCACTCGGACTGGTGTGTGGTTACACAGCAAGCGCTGTTCTGTGTTCTGACATCTTTCTATCATAGCCAGCATTAAATTTTACAGTAATTTGGGCTACGGTTACCTGTCTGTGGGATTGGCTTGCCTTTACTTCCCATGTGTTTTAATAAATCTTTGCCACCTGTCATCCTCCAGCAGGTTCACCAGTTGTCCCTTCTTCAAGGCTCTGTTCTAGGACCCTTACTCTTCTCAATCTATACACTTGGCCTGGGACAACTCATAAAGTCCCATGGATTCCAGTACCACCTTTTTGCCGATGACTCTCAGATCTACCTCTCTGGCCCAGACGTCACCTCTCTGCTATCCAGAATCCCAGAGTGTCTATCAGCCATATCCTCCTTCTTCACCTCTCGCTTCCTTATACTCAATATGGACAAATCTGAACTCATCATCTTTCCTCCATCTCATAGATCTTCCTTACCTGACCTATCTATCGCAATTAACGACATCACGCTTTCCCCTGTACTGGAAGTCCGCTGTCTCGGAGTAACCCTTGACTCTGCCCTGTCCTTCAAACCGTACATCCAAGCTCTTTCCACCTGCTGTCGCCTCCAGCTCAAAAATATCTCCAGAACCCGTCCTTTCCTCATCCGTCAATCTACTAAAATGCTTGTGCATGCCCTCATCATCTCCCGTATTGACTACTGCAACATCCTTTTCTGTGGCCTCCCTGCTAACACTTTTGCATCTCTCCAGTCCATCCTTAACTCTGCTGCCCGACTAATTCATCTCTGTCCTCTCTACTCCTCCGCTTCCCCCCTCTGCATATCTCTTCACTGGCTCCCATTCCCTCAACGTATCCAGTTCAAATTACTAATCCTGACCTACAAAGCCATCCACAACCCGTCTCCTCCATATATCTCTGAACTAATTTCTCAATATCTTCCCTCACGTAATCTCCGGTCCTCCCAAGACCTCCTTCTCTCCTCCACACTTATTCGCTCCTCACCCAACTGCCTCCAAGACATCTTCCGAATATCCCCCATCCCCTGGAATTCTTTGCCCCAACACGTCCGACTATCAACCACATTTGGATCCTTCAGATCGAACCTGAAAATCCATCTCTTCAGGAAAGCCTACAGCCTGCACTGACCCCGCTGCCTCCTCATCACTACCGGAGATACCGCCTCACCAACACCGGAGCTCCTGCAACCCCAACCTACTGTCTCCTTCCCCACCATCCTGTAGAATGTAAACCCGCAAGGGCAGGGTCCTCGCCCCTCTGTACCAGTCTGTAATTCTTAGTCTGCTTACTGTAAGTGATATCTGTAATTTTTATGTTACCCCTTCTCAGGTACAGCACAATGGAATCAATGGTGCTATATAAATAATAATAATTGCATGGACTGTACTGCTGAAGTTCTCTACAGATAAGTTTAGAAGCGCCTATCAAAGATAATGATGATGACTGCACAGGACCTGTGCACATTATAATGTAGGACACCATGGTTCAGCCTCCCCGACTTGTATACTTTTATTATATTTAGGAAAATATAGGTGTAAGGACACAGTGAGTGCTAGGAATCAAGATGGAGGGTGAAGGGAAGAAAATAGGAGACGTTTACTTATTTCCATGTAGTTCAATGAATAAGAGAAGTGTAAAGTGTGACAGTCGGGTGCAGGGGTGCAGTTCTAGTAGAAAAACTGAGCTCTTTTTTTAATGTTATGCTGTTCCCCTACTAGTAAGTCAGATCCCTAGCAACACAAACATATTGATCCTAATAAGATAATTAACAAGTGACAGACCTCTGTACCCCTTGTATGCCCCCGGTCACTGCCGGGCTGCTTTCAACGCCCTTTAAAAGCCAGAAACACACATTCGGCAGTAATTGACAGGGTTATTGAATGTCACTGTAACATGTCCACATAAAACCTGCCCCAACCGTCCATCTCCATGTACTTTCCAGCTATGAGCATCTCTGGGCAGTGAATCAATATCGCAATCAATTATCAAACCAGCACGATCAGGTGGCTCAGCGGACATTGTTGGCCTGTACAGACATCAATAATCCAGGGAAATATCAGCTATCCGGCCTCGTGGATTTTTTTTTCTTCAAGCTCACAGCGAATATATTCAATTGATCATGTTTGAATGTTGCTTTTTTTCTTCTTTATTTTTCCTCATCTCTTATGTCCCCCTGAGAGCGCAGAGCGGAGCGCAGAGTAGCGCGGTGTGCTGCTGATCAGCTCAGTCGCTCCCCAGAGTCCTGATCCCGCGCAACCTCATAAAGATCCTGACTAAAGCGGCAGCTTTCCTCCTGGTTCACTCCACCACTAATTCTGTTTTCATGCACACCAATTGTGTTCATTATGTGTGATAAAATATTAAATGCTTCCAGTGTAACAAACCAGAGGAGAAGCAAGGAAATTGCTCTTTTAGCTGTAATACCATTGATTTGCCATTATTGGGCCACAGTCCTGAGCCGGCCAATTAAACCATGAAAAGGCAGTGATCTGGAGGGAGTGCAGGATATCAGAGGCTTTATATTTATAACCACATTACATTTCCAAACATTTTATAATAAAGTGCGTGACGAGAAATAGAAAGGACGCAAGGGTGCGGAGCACAATGTTATATTATGGTTAGGGGCACATCGCAACTACATACATACATGTGTATCTATAGCTATATATTATCTATCTATACTCCATCTATCTATTATCTATCTATCATCTATTTATTATATATCTATCTATTATTTATCTATTATCTATTATTTATTGTCTATTTATCTTATCTATCTATTATCTATATATTATCTATCTATTCTCTATCTATCTATCATCTATCTATCTTTTATTTATCTATTGTCTATTTATGTTATCTATATATTATCTGTCTATTATCTATCTATATATTATCTATCTATCATCTATCTATCTATTTATTGTCTATTTATCTATCTATCATCTGTCTATCATCTATTATCTATCATCTATTTTCTATCTATTATCTATCTATCTATCATCTATTATCTATCTATTATTTATCTATTGTCTATTTATCTTATCTATTCTCCATCTATTATCTATTTATTATCTATTTATCTATCTATTGTCTATTTATCTTATCTATCTACTATCTATTATCTATCTATCTACCTACCTATTATCTGTCTATATATCTATGTATCATATATCTATTTATCTATATATAGCTCTCTATTATCTACAGGTGCTTCTCACAAAATTAGAATATCATCAAAAAGTGAATTTATTTCAGTTCTTCAATACAAAAAGTGAAACTCATATATAATATAGAGTCATTACAGACAGAGTGATGTATTTCATGTGTTTATTTCTGTTAAAGGGAATCTGTCACCTCATTTTTCATATATAAGCTGCGGCCACCACCATTAGGGGCTTATCTACAGCATTCTGTAATGCTGAAGATAAGCCCTGATGTATCCTGAAAGATAAGAAAAACAAGTTAGATTATACTCACCCAGGGGCGGTCCCGTGCGGTCCGGGTCCGATGGGCATCGCAGGTCCGGTGCCTCCCATCTTCATGCGATGACGTCCTCTTCCTTGCTTCTGTTGCGGCTTCTACGCAGACATAATTCTCTGTCCTGTTGAGGGCAGAGCAAAGTACTGCAGTGCGCAGGCAGCGGGAAAGGTCAGAGAAGCCCAGCACCTGCGCACTGCAGTACTTTGCTCTGCCCTCAACAGGGCAAATCAGTAAGCTTGCGCAGGAGCCGCGACACGAAGCAAGGAGGATGACGACATGGTATGAAGATAGGAGGCACCGGACCCTGACCTGCGACGCCCATCGTACCGAGACCGCCCCTGGGTAAGTATAAACTAACTTGTTTTTCTTATCTTTCAGGATACATCGGGGGCTTATCTACAGCATTACAGAATGCTGTAGATAAGCCCCTGATGACAGTGGCCGCAGCTTATATGCGAAAAATGAGGTGACAGATTCCCTTTAATGTTGATGATTATGGCTTACAGCCAATGAAAACCCAAAAGTCATTATCTCAGTTAATTAGAATAATTTATAACACCAGCGTGAAAAATGATTTTAAAATCTGAAATGTTGTCCTACTGAAATGTATATTCAGTAAATGCACTCAGTACTTGGTCGGGGCTCCTTTGGCATCAATTACTGCATCAATGCGGCGTGGCATGGAGGCGATCAGCCTGTGGCACTGCTGAGATGTTATGGAAGCCCAGGTTGCTTTGATAGCAGCCTTCAGCTCATCTGCATTGTTGGGTCTGGTGTCTCTCATCTTCCTCTTGACAATATCCCATAGATTCTCTATTGGGTTAAGGTCAGGAGAGTTTGCTGCCAATCAAGCACAGTGATACTGTTGTTTGTTGTACACCAGGTATTGGTACTTTTGGCAGTGTGGACAGGGGCCAAGTCCTGCTGGAGAATGACATTTCCATCTCCAAAAATCTTGTTGGCAGAGGGAAGCATGAAGTGCTCTAAAATTTCCTGGTAGACGGCTGCGCTGACTTTGGTTTTGATAAAACACCGTGGACCTACACTAGCAGATGCATGTAGAAAAGCCACGGAGACACCATCACGTGTTTCTCAACGCAAGCAATGAATAGCCAGGTCTTTCACCGGGAAGGAACAACCATGGGAAGGGCAGCATCCAATAAAGGAAAACCACCTATGCCAAAACATGGTATCCATCCACAGACAGCTTTTCTACATGCATTTGCATATTTCCCTTTAGGGATGGGGGCAGTGTTCTGGATCACTGCGTTGAGAAACACGTGATGGTGTCTCCGCGGTGTTGGATGTTTTGATCTCCCCGAGGTCATTCATCCTTATGTTTATAATCTACACCAGCAGATGACATGGCTCCCCAAACCATCACTGATTGTGGAAACTTCACACTAGACCTCCAGCAGCTTGGATTGTGGCCTCTCCACTCTTCCTCCAGACTCTGAGACCTTGATTTCCAAATGAAATGCAAAACGTACTTTCATCTGAAAACAACACCTTGGACCACTGAGCAGTAGTCCAGTTCTTTTTCTCCTTTGTCCAGGTGAGACACTTCTGGCGTTGTCTATTGGTCATGAGTGGCTTGATACAAGCAATGCAACATTTGTAGCCCATGCTAGTGGTAAATAGCGTGTGCACTACTGATAAATGGTGCTAAGGTAGGTTCCCACACCTTATCAAAATAAAAGAAAGAACCTTGCACTCAACTTAAATGCTTGTGTGATTTTTTTATTGTAGTACCCAATAAACGTTTCGGTCCACCATCAGGACCTTCCTCAGTTACGTACTGTACTGAAACTCGGGCATAGGAGACAGTGTTGTCTCAGGGCACATGCAAAATCAGCATCTTATATATGCGCTGGACCAAAAATTGTACTTTTAGAGACCTGGAGTAATGTGCCGGTGTCAGACGCGGTGTCCACCGCAAGGTTCTTTCTTTTATTTGTAGCCCATGTCCTGGATACTTTTTCCCTCCACTCAACTTTCCATTAATATTCTTGAATACCACACTCTGTGAACAGCCGGCTTCTTTAGCAATGACCTTTTGTGGCTTACCCTCCTTGTGGAGTGTGTCAGTGACTGCCTTCTGGATATCTGCCAAGTCAGCAATCTTCCCCATGATTGTGGAGCCTACTGAAACAGAATAAGGGACCGTTTTAAATGCTTAGGAAGCCTTTGCAGGTGATTTTTGATAATTATTCTAATTTCCTGAGATAATGACTTTTGGGTTTTCATTGGCTGTAAGCCATAATCATCAACATTAACAGAAATAAACACTTGCAAGGTCCCACCTGTTTAAGAAGGCACATGTGCAGGCCCGTCTGAAGTTTGCCAATGAACACCAGGATGATCCTGTGAGTGCTTGCAGACCTCAAATAATGCAAAAAAACAAGTTCATAATCATTTAGAAACAACAATACTAATGTTTTAACTCAGGAAGAGTTCAGAAATCAATATTTTGTGGAATAACCATGATTTTTAATCACAGCTTTCATGCGTCTTGGCATGCTTTCCACCAGTCTTTCACACTGCTTTTGGGTGACCTTATGCCACTCCTGGTACAAAAATTTAAGCAGTTCTATTTTGTTTGATCTCTTGTGACTATCCATCTTCTTTTTTATTACATTCCAGAGGTTTTCAATGGGGTTCAGGTCTGGAGATTGGGCTGGCCATGACAGGGATTTGATGTGGTGGTCCTTCATCCACACCTTGATTGACCTAGCTGTGTGGCATGGTGCATTGTCCTGCTGGAAAAAAGTCCTCAGAATGGGGAACATTAGCTGAGCAGAAGGAATCAACTGTTTTTCCAGGATAACCTTGTATGCGGCTTGAGTCATACGCCCTTCGCAAAGATTAACCTGCCCAATTCCAGCCTTGATGAAGCATCCCCAGATCATCACCGATCCTCCACCAAACTTCACAGTGGGTGCAAGACACTGTGGCTTGTACGCCTCTCCAGGTCTCCGTCTACCCATTAGACGACCAGGTGTTGAGAGATAAGACATAATTTCAGTTATTTCACACTTTTTTGTTAAGTATATAAATCCACATGTGTTAATTCATAGCTTTGATGCCTTCAGTGTGAATGTACAATTTTAATAGTCATGAAAATACAGAAAAATCTTTAAATGAGAAGGTGTGTCCAAACTTTTTGGTCTGTACTGTGTGTGTGTGTGTGTGTGTGTGTGTGTGTGTGTGTGTGTGTGTGTGTGTATATATATATATATATATATATATATATATATATATATATATATATATATGAGACACACACAGATTGTATTACTTATGTTTATAACTGTGCATTTATGTATATGCTTATGTGTGTATATCTATATATAATTACTCTTATTGTGAACATTTAAGCAAGTTGAAGATGAAATGATCTCTAACAAGCCATAGTTGTGGATAGTCCAAAAATAGTCTCGTGCCAGATTATCCTAGAATATTAGCCCTGACCACAGTCCTCTCAGGGTTGCGACCACATTGTTATGGTCACTCTTTCCATCATATGCCATTGCCAGTGGTCTTTTTTTAATTATTAATTACATTGAGAATTGTCCTGAATCGTTCCGGACCATGCTGAAGTCTAGTGGATCGTTCACCGGTGTCTTTGGGAATGACGTAGCTCTCGACCTTCTAGACATTGAATAGATGGGCCGAGAGTGTGCACAACCATCTGCCCCACTGAAGCCTTCCTGGACGTGATTCTGCACCCATAGTAGAGCGAGGGACATGTCCCCAGAGCTCATCACCGATCCGGTGGCTAGGTTGCCAATTCTATAGCCTTGAACACTCCCTTAATTTGGTAGTGGGGGTGTTAATATAATTAATATGTGGTTTCGGTGGAGGATCAGGCTTATTTTATGCATTCACAGACTGTCCATTTATTTAATAGAACCTGATGATGGGTGGTGCACAAGATTTAAAGTGAGACGTTAGTAGGTATAGCGCTTTTATTTATTGGAACAGTGTCTGGTTTTCTTTTTTGGGGTGAAGTCAACTTAATCCGGGTATCCTGAGCTAAACATCTACCTATTGGTATCAGACGTTTTCCCTGAACTCTTACTTCGTCTGCTGTAATAACTCCGCATAGGGCAAACCCACGTCTGCTACTGTATAATGGGGGCAATGAGCAATCTGCTAACACAAGAGTAGAATATGGCCGGCAGTAGATCAATCATCCGGCGGCAGGATCCGAGCGGCATACTAAGAGACTGCGTCTGATATCACTTCATACGGTGGGATGTTTCATAGTGATATATTGACAGCGGAAAATGAGTGATGGATGAACCTTGTAATATTTGACACCTTTCGTTGTGTAGTTTTGGACACTGCCTGCATTAATAACTGCACATTTCTCACCATGACTGAGCCGAAAGACCAAGGATATCAAGTTTTTAGGTTACACATTATTTATTTGTGTTGCACAAGAACATGAAACTTGTTTTGCGGAGATCGGCTCCTGCTGGGCACACAGGTGGGAAAGGCAGCAGATATCCTCAGAATATAGGTGCGGTGTTTAGCATGTCGGAGCTTTTCAAGATTAGAACCGTCCTCCATCAGTTTCCTTTTTCTGTATCCTGGAAGCTTCCTCAGGGACACGATAATCATGAAATGTAAAGAGATTGCCGGTCACCCGCTGACTAATGAGCAATTTGCTCGTTAGTTGGGTGAAACAACCTTTTGGTTTGCAAAAAAGATCCTCAGTCTTGGCGGCGCATCGCGCCGTGTAGATGGGACCTTTGCTGACGACCTATCAGTGCACGTCCGGAGTGGGGTCGGGTCGACCTGTGTAACTGGGCTATTAAATTACCTGGCAGATGGGGTGGAAAAGAGAACAGAATTGGATTTGAACACTCCAGATCCGGGAGGAGCAGTTGTCAGCCAGGCGCCCGTTCCGATTAGTGTTCTCCTAAAGGTGCCTAGTCCTGTCCCTCCAGATCCTTCTTCAGTCATTGCTTCTCTACCTGTGATTATGTGCTGCTTTATTAGGGTGTAGATTAAACCTACTTAGAGGCCTAGATCCATGGCACTTCCATCAATACCAATCCTGCAAAATCAAAGCAGCATATGCCAAATACAATAATCTTTAATAAATCAAATATATAGGTAAAACCTTACATAAAAATTACATTTAAGGGAGATACAAATTGCAAAATAAACTGCCTGCATGGGGAGTATACCAAACCTAAAGAGATCAGTGTCATAATATTGGCAATTATTCAGAACCTATTAGACGGTGCATGAAGAATACGGTATTATTATTATTTATTGTTGTAGCTCCATTTATTCCATGGCGCTTTACATGTAAGGAGGGGTATACATAATAAAAACAAGTACAATAATCTTGAACAATACAAGACGGTATTTGTTTTGTTTGGCATATGCTTCCTTGCTTTTGTAGGATTGGGATTTACTAGGATGTAGTTGTAGAAGTTTTTATTACATTTTTGAAAAACTATTATCAAATGGAAAGGAAACGAAAGAACTTCTGTAAAGAAGGTTTTCTGCCCAGGGTGGCGGTATTAATTTTGTGAGGTAAGGCAGTATATCTAACTTTTACCCCATAGTTACCTTCCCTGTGATGATGGAGTGTGTGAGACATTAAAAGGGATTGTAGATTGTTATTATCACGGCCCTCACTCCTCCTGGTATCCGAGTTGTGTTATTCTGTCTTTAGTGTCTGTACAAGTCCCCTCTAAAATGGAAAGTGCTGCAGAATATGTTGGCGCTATAGAAATAAAATGATTATAAAAGGGTTGTGCACCACTTGGGACACCACCTTGCCGCCACTGGTATCACTCGTATGGCTTATTAATTTCATATGAGAAACATGAATGTATGTGGTGTTGTTTTTTTCTATAGGGCACTTTTCCATTTAAGAAGAGGTTGTCCAAATAATAAAGCCCTTATTGTACGTCCCCTGTGGCGGGAGCATGCAGGTAACTTATACGCTCCCTCTAGTGGCAGCCGCAGAAGGCAAATATTTTATCTCCTAATGATTCACAGCAGATTTTGAGCTTTATTATAAGAAAAACAAATATATAGAAACTAGAAATAATTTGCAGCAGAGTTCTGGACTCAGAATGAATCACAATATTGTTTTAATTGTTTTTAAGAGTGCTAATAAATTAAAGCCAAATAATCCATCAGTAAAACCCAAGGTAGTAAAACTAGACATGTTAAATGGTTCTGGAGCTCCAGGACCAGGGAGCTTCTGGGTTATCTGATCTAGCTCAAGCCCAGATAAGTAATCTGTCACTGTATGTTCCCAAATTGTGACAAATCGTGGGAACAAATAGAAAACTCCCATAAGAGTGAGAGGCGTCTGACCGGGATCCAAGGGTTAACGTTTTCTCCTTGCGGAGATTGACATGCTAAGGCAGCGTTCCCCAAGTCCGGTCCTCAAGAGCCACCAACAGGTCATGGTTTCAGGATTTCCATAGTATTGCACAGTTGATAATTGCATCACCTGGACAGATAAGCATTCAATAACCTGTGCAATACTAAGGAAATCCTGAAAACATGACCTGTGGGTGGCTCTTGAGGACTGGAGTTGGGGAACACTGTGCTAAGGTGAGGAGACTTAGGGTATGTGCACACGTTGCGGATTCCCCGCGGTTTTTGTGTGTTTTTACACCTGCGGATTCCTATTATGGAATAGGTGTAAAACGATGCGTAATCTACACAAAGAATTGACATGCTGCGGAAAATAAACCGCTGCGTTTCTGCACGGAATTTTCCGCAGCATGTGCACAGCGGATTTGGTTTTCCATAGGTTAACATGCTACTGTAAAACACATGGAAAACTGCTGCGGATCCACAGCCAAATCCGCAACGTGTGCATATAGCCTTAAAGGGAACCTGTCACCCCCAAAATGGCTGGTGATGTAAGCTCACCGGCATCAGGGGCTTATCTACAGCATTCTGTAATGCTGTAGATAAGCCCCCGATGTTACCTGAAAGAGGAGAAAGACATTAGATTATACTCACCCAGGGGCGGTCCCCGTGCGGTCTGGTCAAATGGGTGTCTCCGGTCCGCTCCGGCGCCTCCCATCTTCATTCCATGACGTCCTCTTCGGGTCTTTACGCCGCGGCTCCGGCACAGGCGTACTTTGTCTACCCTGTTGAAGGCAGAGCAAAGTACTGCAGTGCGCAGGCGCCGGGCCTCTCTGACTTTTCCGGCGCCTGCGCACTGCAGTACTTTACTCTGCCCTCAACAGGGCCGACAAAGTACGCCTGCGCCGGAGCCGCGGCGTAAAGACCTGAAGAGGACGTCATGGAATGAAGATAGGAGGCGCCGGAGCGGACCGGAGACACCCATGCGACCTGACCGCACCGGGACCGCCCCTGGGTGAGTATAATCTAACGTCTTTTTCTCCTCTTTCAGGTAACATCGGGGGCTTATCTACAGCATTACAGAATGCTGTAGATAAGCCGGTGAGCTTACCTCACCAGCCATTTTGGGGGTGACAGGTTCCCTTTAAGCTGCAATGCTTCTCTGGGAAATATGAGGAACATTGCAGCTTAGGTCTCCTCACCTTGGCATGTCTAACTGTAGTAATTCCTAATTTATAGAATTGCCAATTTTTTGGAGGAGCTACTAGTAAACTTCAGGCCAACATCTGGTTCCAATTATGTTGAGTAGACCATTGTCTTTGCTTCTTACAACTAGAGATGGGCGAACCTAAACAGTAAAGTTCGGCGTTCGTACCGAACACCTACTGTTCGGGCACAGACACCGAACACGGACGTCACCAGGAAGTCCGTGTTACTGTTTGGGTTCGGCTGCCCGAACAGCGGATGTTTGTCGTGCTGTGTTGTGCATGACAGCGCGGCTAACACCGCTTCTGATCGGCAGTGAACTCATCCCCGCTGGTCAGAGCCGCGGTTCCCACACTGTCCGAAGACGGTGCGTGTGCTCAGCTGTGAGCGGGGGTATAAAGGTCACCTCCGGTCACTGGTATCACCTGATAGGAGAACTGCTCCCATCACCTGAAAGCTGCTGCTGCTAATAACAGAAAGAGGAGCGGCGGATGAGAGTATTCATCAACCGCTCCTGCGCTGTAAATAAATTTAAAAAAAAAAAAAAAGCGTGGATTCCCCTGTATTTTAGTTAACCGGCTAGGCAAAATTTGCATCCCCCAGCTGTCAGCAAGGCTGGTTATTTAGAATAGAAGGGTCCCCACGCCGTATTTTTTAATTATTTAAATAAATAATTTAAAAAAACAGCTTGGGGTCCCCCCCATTTTTGACAACCAACCTTGCTAAAGCGGACAGCTGGGGGCTGGTATTCTCATGCTGGTAAGGGGCCATAGATATTGGCCCCCCTCCAGCCTAAAAATAGCAGCCTGTAGCTGCCCAGAAAAGGCACATTATTAGATGCGCCAATTCTGGCGCTTTGCCCGCCTCTTCCCACTTGCCCTGTGGCTGTGGCAAGTGGGGTGATGGTTGGGGGGGTTGATGTCACCTTTGTATTGTCCGGTGACATCAAGCCCCGAGGGTAGTAATGGAGAGGTGTCTTATGATCTGGTGACCTTGGAGCCGCATGGGACTTTCTCAGGAGTAGGTGGAACCTGTACTGACCGCAAACCCTAAACTGACACCGCAACTAGAAGTAGCCGTGGGGTGTACCTAACACATCCTAGACACCTCGACACAGCCGGAGGACTAAATACCCCTATAGATGGAAATGGGAATTCTATCTTGCCTCAGAGCAGAACCCCAAAGGATAGGCAGCCCCCCACAAATATTGACTGTGAGTATTAGAGGAAAAGACACACGCAGGCAGAAATCAGGATTAAGAGGCCACGCTAGCTAAATAGGATAGGACAGAATACTAAGCGGTCAGTATTAAAACCCTAAAAATATCCACAGCAGATAATACAAAAATTCCACCATCTAACTAAAGACATGGAATGTATATCTGCTTCTCCTGAGAATCCAACTTGACTGAAAATATCCAAACACAGTCTAAGCTGGACAAGAAAAAACCATGAATAGCACTGAATTGTAAAGCACACAGCATGTGTGCTGTAGAAACAAAAACCAGACACTTATCTTTGCTGATTTGGCAGCAGGGCAGGAGGAACCAGACAGAGATGCAAAACCTCCAAGAACAATGGACAACTGGCAAGGGCTAATGAATCCTGCACACCTAAATATCCCAGTCAGAGCTGCAATCAGCAGGGACACCTGCATTACTATCAACAACCACCGGAGGGAACCCAAGAGCAGAATTCACAACAGGTGTCTATAAGACGCCCCCCATTACTAACCCCATAGTCATAGCCCGGAGCCGCTCAGAAAAGGCACATCTGTTAGGTACCCCAATTCTGGCGCTTTGCCTGGCTCTTCCCACTTGCCCCTTTGCGGTCATAAGTGGGGTTCATATTTGTGGGGTTGCTCTCACCTTTGTATTGTCAGGTGACATCAAGCCCATGGCTTAATAATGGTGAGGTGTCTATAAGACTATGCTAATCCTATAGTTGTATGGTAAATACACAGCCAGAATAAAGTCCTTTAATTGAAAAAATGACATGGACTCCTTTAATAATCTCAATTAAATCATACTTATGACCTTGCCTAATTCCACCGAAGCCCTCGATCTCCTGTAATAAACCAAAAATAATAAAAACAGTGTGCCATACCTGTCTGTCGTTCTGTCCTACGCTGTAATCCATGTCTGGGGGAAAAACAGTTTTCAACCTGGACGGTGCCAAGATGCGACTGTCCAGGCTGAGAACCACTGTGGAATGAACTGCTGCGAGCGCAGCGTAAGTGACTGGAGGTAACTGAGGCTCCGATCCCAGCTGGGCTGAACTGCGGTGACCTCTGTGACATCCCCGCTAGCACCGTGAAATTTTTTTTCACGGTGCTAGAGGGGAGGTCACCACAGTTCAGCCCGGCTGGGAAAGCAGCCTCAGTGACGTCACGGCTAGTCACTGACACCGTGCTCGCAGCAGCTCATTCACCAGTGCTTCTCAGCCTGGACAGTCGCAAGGGCTTTATTGGAATCAGGCGAGGTCATAAGTATGGTTTAATTTAGATTAAGAAAGGAGTCTGTGTTATTTTTTCAATTAAAGGACTTTATTCTTGGTGTCTATATTTTCATACAATGTGACTTTGGGGTTAGTAATGGGGGAATCTTATAGACGCCTCTCCATTACTACCCTCGGGGTTTGATGTCACCGGACAATACAAAGGTGACATCAACCCCCCCAACCATCACCCCACTTGCCACAGCCACAGGGCAAGTGGGAATAGGCGGGCAAAGCGCCAGATTTGGCGCATCTAATAATGTGCCTTTTCTGGGCAGCTACAGGCTGCTATATTTACGCTGGGGGGTGGCAATATCCATGGCCCCTTTCCAGTTTTTTAAATTATTGAAATAAAAAAAATATGGCGTGGGGACCCCCTCTATTGTTAATAACTAGCCTTGCTGAAGCTGACAGCTGAGGGTTGCAGCCCCCAGCTGTACGTTTTGCCTGGCTGGTTAACAAAAATACAGGGGAACCCACCCCGAGTTTTTTTTTTTAAATTATTTATTTATTTACAGTGGAGGAGCAGCTGATGAATACACTCATCAGCCGCTCCTGCTCTAGTTGTTATTAGCAGCAGCAGGTTTCGGATGATAGGAGCAGTAGTCCCATCAGCTGACACCAGTGACCGGAGGTAAACTTTATACCTCCGATCACAGATGAGTGCTCACGCTGTCTTGTGACAAAGTGGGAACCGCGGCTCTGACCGGCGGGGATGATTTCACCGCCGATCAGAAGCAATGTTTGCTGCGCTGTCATGCACATCACAGCAATCATTGGATTTTCGGGCCCCCCATTCAAGTGAATGGGGTCGGGTTCTGGTACCCGAACTTTTTGTAACTGTGTGGCCGAACCCACACATCTCTACTTACAATCACAAAACAACTGTATGTGTGTGCTAAAAAAAGAAAAAAAAAAACTTTTCTGGACTTGAACTTCTTGTGGTTTAATCTTTCTGGACAACGGACATTACCTTTGAAATAATTGGCAGTGTAGTCGTGTTTACCTAACGAGAGATGATGACTTGCTTCGGGCCTTGCCTTAAGAGCTGACTGGCATACAGAAGACTTCTAGACAGTGAGCCAAATTACAGCAGCATTGAAAGACCTGATTCACCAGCCAGGTTTTCTTCATTTTCTTATCCCAGATGTGTGATGAAATGCGGGAGAGGTAACTCCGCAGGCAAAACCTGGTGTTATACCGCAGACATTAGTATGCACCACCACCCATTTACTCCTTGGGCTGGTTTGTCTGAAGTCGTTGATTATAGACTCTTATTTAATTTTTGTATGTAAAATGTAGCACAATTACTATTCTTCTGTCATTTCCTTCTTTTTCAGTTACGAGAACTGGTCAGCAGATGCATCTACCCCGATCCAGACCAAAGGCCGGATATTGTCTATGTCCATCAGATAGCAAAACAGATGCAGGTGTGGACTTCTAGCACATGAGAACCAATAGTGAACATGTGGCGTGGAAGACCCCAATGTGCCTTACCGATTGGGAAAAAAAATAAATAAAAACTTCTTACAAGAAGCCAAAAATCCGGCAAATGCCACATCTTCAATGGTGTGGCCCGCCTTGGCCATGAAGGTTTCTGCAGGCCAGGAGAAAACTCGTAATAGCGGAGACATCGAACCTAGCGAGAGCTTTGTGTGATTTAGCTTAGGGTTGGTGTGAACGAGGTGCATCTGAACATCAAATGTGACCATTAAGATAATTCCTCCTGAACTTCTTTTCAGACTTTTCCTTTTATAAGGTTGTGTAGCTCGATGAACACCGCTCTCCTGGACTACCGGATTTTATAAGTATATGAATAATTTTTTTTTTCTTTGCAAGTTATTAGTGGATAATTTTTAGACGTAAATTCAGATTTTTAAATTAGCTTTTTATATATATATTTTTGTTCTTGAGGGATGGGGAGAAGAGTGCTCATCTGAAACCTGTGCCATTGATTTTTTTTTATATTGCCTGCCGGCACATTGTGTCGAGGTGTCACAGTCGCTTAGGATTTAATTTTTTTTTTCTTCCTTACCGCAACGACTTCACTATAGAAGCCACTCCAAAGTCAAGAAGTTTCTATCAAACTGTGAATGGTTTATCGAGCAATGTGAAGGAATGCTCGCTGTGTATATCAAGGAAGACAACCGGGTTATCGTCGTACTACAACTCCCAGCAGACTTATAAACTATAGCATCGCAGGTAGTGGAACTGTGTAAAACAGGCTTGTAAAGACTCGCTGTGCACCGAGGTTTATAACATATGGCTTACTCAAGGTGTTATTTTGAGGCTGAAAAAAAGACTTTGCTAATAAAGAAATACTTCATACTTTGTATTTTCCTGGGAAATATTCTAATATATATCATAAAATTACAGAATGAAGATTTTAAAAGGGTAGTCCAGTTTGAATATTCTTTTTAAAAATCTGTCAGCAGCATGATGTAGGGGCAGAGACCCTTATTCCTGCGATGTGTCACTTACCAGACTACTTGTTGTAGATGTAGCAGGTCACGGAATGCTGAGCACTGTATAACCCCGCCCACATCACTGATTGGCAGCTTGCTGACAAGGTACACCAGAAGCTGCCAATAAGCAGTGAGGGCAGGGTTACACAGATTAGCTGGACTGTGTGGCACGTGACATGTAGTCCTACAGTGATAATGTGTTCAGGATTTCCTTAGTATTGCGATTATTTGTTGGTGACTTCAGGACTGGAGTTGGGGAACACTGACTCCATATCATCCTGGGATAAGGTGTTATCTGAGCATGCTCGGGTGCTAACTCAGTGTCTTCGGCATGCTCAAAAAATATATTCGAGTCCCGGCAGCTGTTACATAATCTCTGCATGTGTTGTTCCTGTAGAACAGCTAAGAGACATGAGGCCGCTGGGACTTGAAGATATTTTTTGAGCCCACCGAAGACACTGTTAGGACCCGAGCATGCTCAGATAACACCTTATATTAAACCTGTAGGACTATATTACATCTTTTAGAATTATACATTCTCTATAAACAGAGAAATATCCTTGGTGCGAGAAAAAAAAATTACAAAGAATGCAATAAGATCATTCATTATTGCCTATTTTACATTGCGTTTTTTTAAGCTCACCACTGTGGGCAAAGTTTAGGGTTTCCAGATGCTTTGGACTGTTTTTTTTGTTTGGTTTTTTTACTTAAATGCATGTATTTGCGGCTAAAAATCATTTTTGCTATTAGGTTTCATTAAATATTTTGCATTGTTTGGCTTTTTATTTTGCTATACACTGAACTTTAAGAAAAAGAAGCTGGGAAAAAGGCAGCGTAACAAACTTTGTCAGTCATAGTTGGCTGACTGATTCTCAGTTTACTCATTCTGCAGCCAGCAATAGACAAAAGGGAAACTGTGCAAACGTTTTAATGAAACAAAATAGCGAAA
This sequence comes from Ranitomeya variabilis, assembly GCF_051348905.1. NCBI lineage: Eukaryota > Metazoa > Chordata > Amphibia > Anura > Dendrobatidae > Ranitomeya > Ranitomeya variabilis. The sequence continues at coordinate 211,262,908 of NC_135233.1, forward strand.
ATTATTATTAGCTCCAATTATGTGCATTTAAGTAAAAAAAAAAAAAGTAATCAAAAGGCGGACAACCCATTTATAAGGATTAACATATGAAGAACAATTTACTGATTACTGGGATCCCCGGCAATCCCTAGACCTCCACCTGCCCTATTCATTGTCTATGGGACTGTTGGAAATAGCCAATGCTGAACTCTGATTTTTCTAGGAGTGGAGGATGAGCATACGCAACTCTGGGAATCCCAAAGATCAGCAGGTAATCTCCAATCCTAAGGATGGGGGATTACTCATTAAGGAATAGTAACTTGATTCCTTTTAATCCAGCATATTAGTAGCCCAAGATGTTTTTAAAAACAAGTCTTCATCATAATTCAGCAGCCTGTGCTACAAAACACACATCTTCCCAATGTTTGTAAGGAGGAGAACATTTTATTTATCTTCTAACCAAATCTTTCAAAGTGGAACAAGTGTTTAACGTGTGCTACAAAGACCGAGACACTGCGGACGGTGGGGCAGCCGGTAATTAGGAGATGTCCATAGTCTGCACGCTTTCTTCCATCACATCCAGGCTGAAGTGGGTAATCTTCTCGGACAGGACGCCCGTTGTCCCCTTCTTGTATTTGTAATTTCCTGTCCTAAAAAACAGAAACAATTCTTACTGGTGCTGTCCAGTACTATCCCCTACTTACATGGGCAACCTGCAAAACGTTGTGACGTCTTTCCACTCACCTCACTCCCTTCTTGTTAGCCATGTCATGGGGACGGATGTAATCCACTTTGTTTTTGGTAATCACACACAGGTCAATATTACTTCCAGATCCCAAGTCGTTAAAAATGCCAGAGGCAATAGCGTCACGGACTAGTTGTTTGGCATCTTCTTCCTGCAAAAAAAAGATACAAAAGTGTCAAATGGACCCAGAGCATTGCAAGGCCTATAAGTCTCTTTACACTGGCTCTTGCTTTGCACTGAGGAGACGGCAACACCCCGAAACACGTGTCTGCAAATTGAGATTCTGGTTTGACTTTTAATCCTAAGTCATGTGGGGCAAGACTCGCTAGAGGGTCAATAATGACATTAAGGATTGCTACTTCCAATAGGTGGTGCTAGAGTTCAAGTCCTCTTCCTCCCAGAACAGGAAATTTGCATATAGACTTCTTCATTAATCACCGGATTAAACATTTTGGGCACACAGGAAAAAGTTACGAGTGCTGGTAAAGAGATTGGAAAGGATTAATGGGGCTCAGCTGTAAAAGGAAACAAGCCATGTCAGCCAAGTATTCACATGAAAGGATGGGGCATTGAAATTCCGACTGACCATTCCATCTGTCCCCCAACATCATCTGTTGAGGACTCGGCAGAAACCTATCAACATCAGGCGGGTCGGCCAACTTTCATCTGTTATGTACAGAGGCCTGTAGTTAGATGTCATTTTTATAATCGTACATCAAAGTAAAACTTTTTGGAAAAAATACATAAAATAAAACATTTGTGGCACAAACTCTTAAGTACCAAAACGCCCATCACCTCCTAATGGGAATAACCATACAGATTGTTTGACCCCAATAGAGATGATCGGCGAATATAAAACTAGTTCTAATTATCATCGGCCATTGTTCCAGCCGCTTATCTGCTCTTGTAAATGGCCTTTAAACCCCCTGTAGGCATCAAACTAATGTCAGCTGAAGCCTCCAAAATCAAAGGGTTTGGCCGACAATCTAATGAGTATCAGAGCCGACAACTGATTGTCACGAGTTCAAGGTGTTGTCCAGGCTTGGGGTTCAAGTGTGTGGTTACTTTATGTGACTGCAGACTTGTGAATCCTCACAGCGCGCAGTGTGCCCACTGTCACGACCCACAACCCCTTTAAAACTTCAGCATATCCGATTTACGACCTCCAACCCTTTTGCGCTCTCATAAGCCCCTGACAGATGTGTGGCAGTGGCTTTCTCATAGAGGACACAGGAGCGAGCTCTACAGAGGGAGAACTCCTATGTAAGGGAGAACTCCTATGTAAGGGAGAAACAGCCACCAGCTGTCTAAATTATAGGGAGTGCAAAAAAAGTAAGGCACAAGGGGCCTACATGTGCCAGTCTTGTCCAGAAGTTGGGTTGGCTCTTGCAGTTTACCACATTTCGGTAAATGGGGCCGAGTCTCAACAGCAGCCAAAACCCATAATGTCCAGTTCTCATTTTTCTTCCCCCATTATAGATGATACAAAAATATTATATATATATAATATATATATAATTTTTTTTTTCTTCTTTGTAGCTTAGGCCAGAGGTCCCTGGTAAATCTGTTTTTGGTTTACGATGGTCGGTATTCTGTATGTGATCCATTTGGAAAAGTTGTTTGAGTTCCCCTAAACCCACAGAATATCGGCGGAGAAGATTAGATCATTTTAATAATATTGTAATTCCCTCATATATTCCCAAGTATCACCAGTGAGGTGGAAGGACCAGTCTATGACTTCTCCGACTCCGGTGTCAGCCATTTGCATAGTCATACATGGGGCTATACTGCTGTAAAAGCTATATATTTTTTTGTCTTTTATAGAAAACCATCAGCCCGTGTGTAATTAAAGAAAGGAAAGTTTGGGAGCAAATAACCGGGCGTATGAGTAGTTTACAGCTGCGAAGTCCAAAGTGCCTGGGAATATGTTACCCCTGGGCCCGAGCTGCTTCTTAAATGAGATTACAATAAGAGTGATGTACGGGAAGACGAGTCGGCGGTGACAAGCAGCTCTTTATAGGGCTATCTGTTTGCTTCCATCACTGTATCACACAATGTGTCCCTGGGCTCCAATGTGCGCAGCCATTTACCAGCAGATGACAAATGGCCAACACTTGGAGAAGGCAGGGAAGAGGGGTCCGGATCGGTCACCGCAGCTGCGGCTGGTGGCCTGGATGGCCCCAGAGTTCATTAAACTGACCGGTAATGGTTCTTCTCAAGAAGCGCCAGAGGAATTCTTCAGCGAGGGCAAAAAAATAAACAAGTCAGGCTGGATGGGCAATCCGAAACGGGGTCTGATAAATTATTTATACCGCGCACAATTGTCTGCATTTAATATCCGAGCTGCTCGCGGCATCCTTAAAAGATGATTTATGTGCCGTAATGCTATTAAACTTTCTATGGGCCCTCGGCTGGCCATAAAGTCTGCAGAGATTTAGAGAATGAGCTTTAAACTGTCGAGTCCTGCTTGATGGCAGACGTGGGGCGGTATTAAATCTCAGCTTTAAGCCGACTGTCGGGAGTAAGGTATTTTGTGCAGGATCAGGTGCTGATGGATGGACCTTGATGGGTCTTTTATGATTCGGCTATTGGAAGGAGGGCCGCCGTGGAGATTCTGCCGCTTCAACCGCAGCAGGTTTAGGCCGACAAAGCGGGATCCGTACAAAACTACTACTCCTGCCAGGCAGCCATTGTACTAATTTGGCGGCATAACATAAGCAACATTAACAAGGGGTATTCCTATCTCAATATGTAGTAAGTGTAATCAAAATATTAGCAAATACCTACAATTAGAAACGAAATATGGTTCTCCTGATTCACTGTGCTGCTTACCCCGTGGTTCTCCTGATTCACTGTGCTGCTTACCCCGTGGTTCTCCTGATTCACTGTGCTGCTTACCCCATGGTTCTCCTGATTCACTGTGCTGCTTACCCCATGGTTCTCCTGATTCACTGTGCTGTTTACCCCCTGTGCAGGGCATTGTAGTTGCTTAAGTATCCATGGTTACGACCAGTAACACCTAGCTAGCTGTCACTATGAGTGGTTGTAACCGTGGATACCCAAGCCCTGCACATGGGGTTAAGCAACATAGCGGAATCAGAAGAACTATGCTACATTTCTAATTGGAAGTATTTTCTATTATTATTACACCTACCACATATTGGGATAGGATCTTGGAGATTGGAATACCCCTTTAACCAAGAGATCTGAAAAAAAAAATACAGTCAAACCTAGACACGATGACTGGTATGACAGGAATGGTTGCCCAGAAATTATAAAAAAAATAAAAATCTAATATGTGCCAAAAAACAAACACCAAACATTACTAACCTAAGAAAATCTCACGGTACTTATGTGCTCCACTCCCATCTTTATATACATACTGTACTTCTTGGCATCACCGCTGAGGTCAGTGAGTGGATATAGCAGACAAATACCAGTAAAGTATGTCATCACTGCGGCAAATACTAGTGGCAGAAGGCATGAGGGCATTAGCACTGGAACAGATGGGGCATTTAAAGGGAATGTATCCGCAGGATCACCCCTCCTAAGCCGTCTATATGGAGACACAGGTCATAGGAAGCTGAATAAAATGACACCGTTATATCTGCTATTCGATGTCTTATTCCAGAGAAATACACATTTTTCTTAATATGTAAATGAGCCGGACATAGATCTCCTCAAGAAACTGCCTTCAGAGCTAAAGGGAAAGATACCAGTGTGAGACATGTAATGACTGACAGTCTGCTCTCCTGATCTACAGGTCTCACACTAATAGCGCCCCCTGTCAGTCTTCTACAGTCATACAAACATTATAGACTTACGTGTAGCCCGGATGTAGATAAAATAATGGCGAGTAGGGCTTGGTTGTAACTACTGGTGGGTTCTACACTTGGTGCCAACATTTGATGAGTGTTTCCATAATGACGCCTTCAGTACAAGGCCAGTCCCGTCATATATGGACACCATAGGCACGTAAGACGTCTCAAGGGGTAGAGGCGAAATAACGAGCCGACGACCAGAAAGGGGTTAACCCTGCTTCTCGTGTGAGGAAGGAAAAAAATAAACTGCTTTTAGCACACCCAAGCCTTGCAATTATGAGGGACCGAGTGACAGGATGCAGGGCTCACTGTCAGGTGTATAATAAATGGCTTGTGTTTGCCAAATGACCACTTACAGCTGCACATCAGCTCGGCTCCTATCTGAGGGCAATTAGATGTACACAAGGGGATTTGGGACTGGTGTAAGAACAGGCAGGACATCGAGCGGGGAATACACAGCCGTCCTACCTATGCACTACAATTCCAGTGTAACGTTGGGCTGGATCTGTACATAACGTCTGTCCTTACCGAGCTGAACCGGTCATTAGGAACAGCTCATATCACAGAGCTGTATGATCGTTAGATTTACATAGGACTGCAAACTAATGCTTCTTTAAACACTGCTAAAAACAGAATCTGCAGCTCACATTACGCCTATGCAAGAAATGTTAGATTACACAATGGCCATTTACGTAATACACCGACAGGTCAGGTTCACTCCTCTCCATTGGCTGATGGAGACGCGCTCCCTTCTGGCTCGTGGAGGGATGACAAACCACGATCTATGATGTCCATATGTCCGAACGGTATTGAAACTGGGGATGCTTTCACGAGACAATCCCATTAAGAAAGCTTCAGCTCTGCTGCATCATTATTTATATTACACAGATACAGAATCAAGTATAATTCAGTACCTGCAGCCATATGTAAAATTATAAATAACAAATATACAAACCCAGACAGATGTAAAATATCCAAGTAGATGCCCATCTATATCCCAGTTATGATGCTAGGAGACCAGTGTGGCGATACGCGCCAGCAGACCCCCCTCCCTTCACTGACTGCACCTCACATGCAATAAAATATGTTAATATTTCATTGCAGCGTGGAGGATGCCAGGGTATAAATTCAGCATCTGTTGTCTGCAGGGTGACGGGTCCCCGCAGAGAGGCGCTCACTTTGTAATTGAGTTCTATACTGAATTAATCAGCAGTTTATCTTTCCTAGTAAAAGAATGTAAATCCAGGTTAGTGTCGCAGACATTATCTATTCATTTATGCCACATAACCTGCCAGAATAAAACATATAGGGCTCTAAACCACAACCTGGTGGAAAACAGCGAGACTGTGCTTTATTCAGCAGTAAAATGCCTTTCTTTCATCCGCAGCAAAAGCTACAACCTCCCTCCGTTCCTGTCTGTGCTGCTCAGCCGGATTTTATTCGGGGGGCTTTAGATTTATACAACATTCACCACTAAAAATAGAATCACCTGAAAAACACAAGTTCTTTATTTCTCCGGCGGAAAATCTGAATATGGCGGCTATTACGGCCTCCGAAAAAAGTAGCCACAGGACCCGGGGCGTGTGCGCGTTATATATGCACATTCTGGGAGACCTCAAGACACATTTTAGGGACACAAACAGTTTTCAAGTCGATTTCAGTCCCAAAACTCCACAATTTCCCATCTATGGATTAACATGGGACAAGCATAAAGTTATCTATTCACAGCATAGGTGATACGTCATAGATCGGTGGAGGGTCCAACCGCTGGGACCCCCACTAATTTTATCAGCATTGGAATTGCACATGCTCGACCGCCGCCCCGTTCATTCCCTTCGCGACTGCTGAGCGCAGGACATCTGATTTTTCTGGCTTCCTCAGAGAATACATGGAGCAGTGGTTGGACCACCACTGATCTATAAAGGACCACCATCCTGGTGATAACTTCACTCTTCTGGGCAATCCATTTCGTTCCACCTCTCTAAATATCCCTAAAATGCCACTTTTATAAAACTGCAGAAAACACAATTCCGGGAATGAAGAGCCTGAAAAGCACAGTGTTGCATTCTCTGAACAGCGGCCATTTGGGCCTATACCCTTTCAAAGCCGTGGGCCCAAAGACGCCTTGTTTTTTGGGACTCTAAGTTCAAGCTCTCACCATTTCACCGTCACCTTTAGACGGTGGATCATTTTGCATAAAATATCAGGGGCTCGGTAAATCATGGAAGTATGTATTCTATTGGGAACACCGTGGGTGCAACTGCAAAGGGACCCCCAAGAAGTAAGGAGACCCATTACCATCTCCAAAGCATCTTCTGACACAGACGGGTGCATTAGGATGACCACAATTAGGGCCCATATGATTTTTTTTTTTTTTTGCATAGGAACCCTCTTCACTCTGGTGTCGACCCCCGATACCCTCAGGTGACCACTTGCGCACATGGACCATACAGATAAGCTGCAGTGAAACCTGCTCACCTGGGGTCTTTCGTGTGATGAAGGTTTCACCAAAATAGACTTCTTTAGAAGGGGTCATCTCTCTGGAACAGGTTTCTTATGCTTGATTATGGAATTAACAGAATTGAGAACCCGAATCTTAGCAAATCCAGATAAAGTGGCTCAATTGGGCGCCTCCTGCCCGACTACCCGGTGTTCATGTACATGGACGCAGTGTAACGGTTTCTTCGAGCATCGGCAGCGCTGTAGAGAAACTCAACATTTTGCCAGATTTCTGCTAAGACTGTGGCTCATCATCGGGGTCCGGACAGTAATCAATTCTCAATTTATGGTCAACAAGTAGGAATATCTAAATCCCCTTTAGCTTCTGGGTTTTTACCCTAATGAGGCAGCCTGTATGCAGAATATTAAGAGGTTCTTCCCGCTGAGCTTCTTTTTAAGTCCATACTATTAGGTAGTACGAGGATGAGAACCCTCAAAGAGAATAAGGGTCCGTCTCCTCTAATATCTTCCAACACGTCTGTGTGAAAAGCCTACATATCTAGGCACATGAAGATATGCAGGTAACGAATACACCACGTACCGTTACGTAAGGCTACCAAACAAGTGCCGAACTGTCGACTCTCCTAGGGTACACACATGGGGCAACAGGAAAACCCACGGTACATGAGAGATGAACAATGGCCATCTCAACAAGCTTGAGAGAAAACTTTTAGGATTTTATTATAACCTTTACAGTGGTCATCACTCATAGATGGGGGTCGCTAGAACAGAGGATCACCGTTGTATAATGAACGAGAAGACCCCTTCGAATGCTCAAGACCACATGTCCATCAAAAGGTGTCTACTAGTGGCCACCACCGAACAAGTAAGCACAATAGTGAACATCTATATACAAGTGGTTATAGGAATGGTGCGGAAATGTGAAAAAAACACTAATGTTTAGTTCCTCCACTGACAATCCTGAGCCGAGAACTACGAGTCAATAAGATGATGTAAAGGCTGCGCGCGGGCCGGCCGGCCGGGGAGTCTTTGCTCGGGTTTAGATCCATAGCTGCCCACATGACAAATGGATGCGGCTCTGCAATGGATATCAGGTGCATGACATCAGAGTCTTTAAACGACTGCAAGGCCTGAAGAAGCGAAGCAGCGCTGGTCTTTGGCAATCCATAAGTGTTTCTCCAGAGGCCGACGCTGCTCTCGCTTCTCTGTGAAATATGACTCCATAAATCAGTCTGCGAAAGTGGCACTTGTGCACTTCGCTATCTATCACCGGTATCTATCACCGCAGCAAAAGCTTCCGGGCAGGGCCAATCTAGAGGAAGGCTTGTCACATTTGGCATTGACAAAATATGTGCTACTTACATATGAGATGTGCTAAAGCTAAGGGAAAAAAAAAAAAAAACAACATCCTGCCGGTGTTAGCACGCTGGAGGCAGTGGCAGGAGCTTCAGCAGCTCATCTTCAAAAGGCAGAAAGCCAAAGCTGGAGCAACCTGCAGAAATTGGCTAAGCCTGTAGCCCTCAGCTCCTTTACGCTGAAACATCTTCAAAGTCTTGCTCTGTAACTGAGGGGCACAGCAGCTGCCACCCCAGATTTCATTCTCCCTCGTCTTGGCAGCTCTCTGTTCGAGGAGGGAAAGGAGGAAGTGGAAGCAGATACGGAACGGGATGGAGAAGGAGGACAGGTCGGAAGATCTGCAGAGGCAAGGAATACGAGCAAGTTGCAGGATGGACGGCGCATATGGAATCGGGAAAAAGTTAAGGAAAAAAATAAATGAAAAAATTATATCATATTATACACACAGATTTGCTTTATTTCCCGATTTCGGTCAATGGCCTGTGTCTGATATTACAACTTTGCTCTATAGGCACAGGCTACAAGAAGTGGGCAAATGTGGAGACGTTTCTTTACGGGACAGGCGGCTCATTTCCCATCCTGGACAACCCATTTTAATAGAAAGAAGCCGTTTAAGGGAAGGCTGAGAAATGTCAGCCGCAAATGGAAGGACAAGGGGCATGAACATACCGTAAGAAAAAATAAAAAATAAATAAAAGGATAAATTAATAAATGATAGAAAGTTAATCAAAATTAAAGCTAGCAAAAGGTTTACTGGAGGAAGGATGAAACTATAAGAATGCCAGAAGACTTTAAAAGGTTTTTGCTCCCTAATCTAAAAGCAGAGAGAGACCGTGAGATTACAGGGAGGTGTCACTTACTGGGCTTGATTGCTGTAGTTTTCATGACATCACAGTTTTATCAGTAGGAGATTATCATCAGATGACTAATAAACCTGCTGTCAGGTAGGCCAGCCACGCCCCTAAGCAGGGCAGCTTTCTGTGCATAGGCAGAAAGCTTCCAATCGGAGGTGTGGGCGGGGTTATACAGAGCTCAGCATTCAGACACCTGGAAGATCAGCAGCCATTAAGTGATACATCGCTGGAATCGGGGGCTCTGCCCCTACATTATGCTGTTATAAGATAGGGTGGCAAAAACCTGGTGACAGATTATCGTTAATATGGATAATGTAACAAAAATGAGACTTGGTTTAAGGGGAAATACGTGTCAGCATATCCTGCCATTGTACACACTCCGCTGCATCTCTGCCATCAACCAAAGCCAAATCATCCACAGTGGGAGACCTTTCACCAACCCGACAGGGAGACATCCTGGTCTTTATAACCAGCGTTAGCCGTGGATACAACCAAAGGACGAAAAGTCAGAAAATTGATATATCCATGAGAAACGGACCGTGATTTTATTGTTTGTTTTCTCTACTGACGCTTATTAGTAATGAGTGAGTATGCTGGGATAAGGTGTTATCTGAGCATGCTCTGGTGCTGACCAAGTGACTTCGGCAGGCTCTAAAAATATGGTTGAGTTCCCGCAAAACAGGGGTAAATTATTTGTGACCTGATCCCCCCAAAAAACATCATAAAATTGAAAAGCCTTCTAGGACAGAAGCAATTGCTGGTACTGCAGCTCAATGCCATTCATTTCTTCTAGGGCGGAGCTGCAATACCAGAAACAACCTAATGACAAAACATGGCACTCTGAGGAAAAAAACCTACCTTTTTTGTTGGGTAATTCCTTTAAAGCCTATTTAAAACCCATACAAAATAGTTTATTTATTTGTATATTTAGCTGCAGTGTGTTGTGTTAGTCCTTTATATGAGGGCTCTGCAAAGAGGTTAGAAACCCAAAGCACCTTCTCACTGCTCTCTCCTCCATTCTGGTCGTGTTACGCCGGGTTTATACAAGCGTAGTTCATGGTCCGTATATAGAATGCAATGGCCGGTTTGGAAGAAGGTCTCTTGACCCGAAATTACAGCTTGATCTGTGTCTATGAGGCTGTATGTTCCGATCAGGAGACCCGTGATCAATCAAGGCATTATAATCCCTAAACAGACCATGAAATACACTCAGGTAACCTGGTCTTATAGATATCTACAGGGAGGAGGTTGTACACAGATTTTCACACTGCATAAAGGGAGAAAGCATGTTTAGTGTAATGGAGGGAAGAGAAAACACCCTGTAGATATGAAAGAAAGCACATGAAGAGGCAATAAATGCAGGATAGAAGCTGTGCTGAAATTCGACCTAATGAAGACAGCAGCATCCTGGATACGGAGCTCACATCCAGCCTATATTACTGCGAGAGACCCTTCCAACAGCAGTCTCGTATCGACATATATTACTTTGAGACCCTTCTAACAGCAGTATCATGGATATACACAGAGCTTACATCCAGCCTATGTCACCATGAAAGACCCTGCTTGACAACACAATCCTGGATACAGAGTTTACATCCAGCCTATACTACTGGGAGTGATACTCCCAACAGTAGCATCGGGGAATACACACACAGCTCACATCCAGCCTATATTACTGTAAGAGACACTTCTGATAGCAGCATCCTGGATACAAAGCTCACATCCAGCCTATATTACTGGGAGCGATACTCCCAACAGGAGCATCGTGGCTTCACACACAGCTCACATCCAGCCTATATTAGTGTAAGAGACCCTTCTGACAGCAGCATCCTGGATCAAAAGTTCCCAACCAGCCTATATTACTGGGAGTGAAACTCACAACAGGAGCATCGAAGATGCCCGCAGAGCTCACATCCAGCCTATATTACTGGGAGCGATACTCCCAATAGGAGCATCGTGGCTTCACACACAGCTCACATCCAGCCTATATTAGTGTAAGAGACCCTTCTGACAGCAGCATCCTGGATCCAAAGCTCACAACCAGCCTATATTACTGGGAGTGAAACTCCCAACAGGAGCAGAGGATGCCCGCAGAGCTCACATCCAGCCTATATTACTGGGAGCGATACTCCAAACAGGAGCATCGTGGCTTCACACACAGGTCACATCCAGCCTATATCAGTGTAAGAGACCCTTCTGACAGCAGCATCCTGGATCAAAAGCTCCCAACCAGCCTATATTACTGGGAGTGAAACTCCCAACAGGAGCAAAGGATGCCCGCAGAGCTCACATCCAGCCTATATTACTGGGAGCGATACTCCCAACAGGAGCAGAGGATGCCCGAAGAGCGGATGCCTATATTAATGGGAGCGATACTCCCAACAGGAGCATCGTGGCTTCAGACACAGCTCACATCCAGCCTATATTACTGTAAGATACCCTTCTGATAGCAGCATCCTGGATACAAAGCTCACAACCAGCCTATATTACTGGGAGTGAAACTCCCAACATGAGCATCGAGGATACACACAGCTCACATCCAGCCTATATTAATGTAAGAGACCCTTCTGACAGCAGCATTCTGGATCCAGAGCTCACATCCAGCCTATATTACTGCGAGAGACCTTTCCGACAAAAGTATACTGGATACAGAGCTCACATCCAACCTATATTACTGGGAGACACACTCCAGACAACAATATCCTGGACACACACACAGCTTACATCCAGCCTACATTACAGTGAGACCCTTCCGACCACAACATTGTTAATAATACACACAGAGCTGACGTGCAGCCAACATTACTAGGAGAGACAGTCCAACAAGAGAAAAATGAGAAATGTGGATCAGGCTGCAAATTGCATTATCAGGGGGTCTGAAAATTAATGAAGGAATTAAGATTGCAGAGGAAAACTTGCTTGTTACTTTTATTTAATGTTCAAAAAAAAAATCTTTATAAAACAATTTAAATAAAAAAAATAAAAATAAATATTTTTTAATATGTTCGCATAATTTTATTGTTTGTCACCTCTGGCCTAAACTATTCAAATCAAGTTGTTGTTTTTTTATTGATTTTGGAAATAAAATGAGATGTACAGGAATGCATGCAAAAAGTGCGGTAGCCCGAGCGTCAGAGATGGCCAACGGTACCCTAAATATAAGACATGCAGGCGAAGGGAGACCTAATAACAAGGAAGCTACGTCAATGATTACCTATGATCTCCTCTCCCTTAAAGGGATCTTTGCAAACAACTATCTGTTCGTCGCTTCAAACACATGCAAATGTGAAAAGCCGACATGAAATATAAATAATAACTGGGGGGGCGAGCAATAACTGAAGCCCCTTGGCCTGTGATAGACAATGCAAAAATTAATCTTTGATGTGGCTGCACTGCCTATTGCAGAAGGTCCCCCCGGCCTCCGAGACGCCACGCACCGTATATATGGCGCCGCCATCTCCCTGGGTCTGCAGCTCAGGACATATCAGAATGGGGTGAAAAAGGATTGTCTTCCTTTTCTTTTTTTAATTCTTCGGCAGTATTCAAATGCTCCTTTCATTAAGCTTGTTTAATTAGAATCCAGCTGCTAATTTGCAAGTCGATACCAGAGGGTGCGGGACGGCCTTCCTTTGAATGCTGTCCCTGTGATCTACTGTGCGCACACACTGCCATCCTTCAGTAGCCTCCGCGAGCTTTTCTGACAATTAGTGCAGGAGAAGCCGTATTGATCTTGACAGGGAAAATATTAATCTTCTTCCCGTTTTAATGAACCATAATCTTCAAGGGGGTTTATTCTCTGGCTCGCTGTGGTACGCTCGCGACAATGGGTAATCTTGGCCACATCCCGCATAACAACTACATGCAAATCGGACTGCCTGCGTCGGGGAAGATACCTCTCTGCCCTTCGCAGAGGATATCAAATACACTTACAAGTTACCCCGCGTGAACGGCGCCGGCTGCGGATTTCGAGGCTTTTTTTTCTTTTTCGTTGTATTCGTGTGTTGTCTTCATCCCGATCAAAACTTCTATGAATCATCTTCATTACGGTTTTATTAGCCGCCATCAATTCTCCGCCGCTGTCAGTGTGGCTCCGTTTAATTAAGCTGCTTCTCATTAATATTCCAGCCAATGCTGACATCTGACAGTATCATTTTCTATAGCTTCCCCCCCACCTTTTCCTTTGTGCATGGAGGAATCTGCCCGAAAGTGACAATTTCTAGTTATATCAAGATTACCGGTATATTCTGAGGAATGGGAACTGTTCTCGGGTTGTAATTACACCGGACACATATATATGCACCCGTGCTCCTAGGACCTAATGCACGTGCGGCCGACGGCGCTGTGGAGTCCGAGACACTAGAAATGGATGTCACAGCTCACCTCCTTCTCCTGTATAATGACTGATGACACCTCTATATACAGTAGATAATATAGGGTCCACCATTCACAATAGGTGATGTCACAGCTCACCGCCTCCTCCTCCTGTACAATGACTAATAACACCTCTAAATACAGTAGATAACACAGGATCCACCATTTACAATAGGTGATGTCACAGCTCACCTCCTCCTCCTGTATAATGACTGATATCTACTGTATATAGAGGTGTTATCAGTCATTGTACAGGAGGAGGAGGTGAGCTGTGACATCACCTATTGTGAATGGTGGATCCTGTGTTACCTACTGTATATAGAGGTGTTAACACAGGATCCACCATTCACAATAGGTGATGTCACAGCTCACCGCCTCCTCCTCCTGTACAATGACTAATAACACCTCTATATACAGTAGATAACACCAGATCCACCATTCACAATAGGTGATGTCACAGATCACCTCCTCCTCCTGTACAATGACTGATAACACCTCTGTATACAGTAGATAACAGGATCCACCAATCACAATAGGTGATATCACAGATCACCTCCTCCTCCTGTACAATGACTGATAACACCTCTATATACAGTAGATAACACAGGATCCACCATTCACAATAGGTGATGCCACAGCTCACCTCCTTCTCCTCCTCCTGTATAATGACAGATAACACCTCTATATACAGTAGATAACACAGGATCCAACATTCACAACAGGTGATGTCACAGCTCACCTCCTCCTCCTGTACAATGACTGATAACACCGCTATATACAGGAGATAACACAGGATCCACCATTCACAATAGGTGATGTCACATCTCACCTCTTCCTCCTGTACAATGACTGATAACACCTCTGTATACAGTAGGTATCACAGCATCCACCATTCACAATAGGTGATGTCACAGCTCACCTCCTGCTCTAGTATAATGACTGATAGCACCTCTGTTTACAGTAGTTATCAAAGCATCCACCATTCACAATAGGTGATGTCACAGCTCACCTCCTCCTCCTCCTGTACAATGACTGAAAACACCTCTATATACAGTAGATAACAGGATTCACCAAACACAATAGGTGATATCACAGCTCACCTCCTCCTCCTGTACAATGACTGAAAACACCTCTATATACAGTAGATAACAGGATCCACCAATCACAATAGGTGATGTCGCAGCTCACCTCCTCCTGTAAAATGACTGATAACACCTCTATATACAGTAGATAACACAGGATCCACCATTCACAATATGTGATGTCACAGCTCACCTCCTCCTCCTGTACAATGTCTGATAAAACCTCTATATACAGTAGATAACGCCGGATCCACCATTCACGATAGGTGATGTCACAGCTTACCTCCTCCTCCTCCTGTACAATGTCTGATAACACCTCTATATACAGTAGATAACACAGAATCTACCATTCACAATAGGTGATGTCACAGCTCACCTCCTCCTCCTATACAATTACTGATAACACCTCTATATATAGTAGATAACACCGGATCCACCATTCACAATAGACGATGTCACAGTTTACCACCTCCTCCTCCTGTACAATGACTGATAACACCTCTGTATACAGTAGATAACACAGGATCCACCATTCACAATAGGTGATGTCACAGCTCACCTCCTCCTCCTGTACAATGTCTGATAACACCTCTATATACAGTAGATAACGCCGGATCCACCATTCACGATAGGTGATGTCACAGCTTACCTCCTCCTCCTCCTGTACAATGTCTGATAACACCTCTATATACAGTAGATAACACAGGATCTACCATTCACAATAGGTGATGTCACAGCTCACCTCCTCCTCCTGCACAATGACTGAAAACACCTATATACAGTAGATAACAGGATTCACCATTCACAATGGGTGATGTCACAGCTCACCTCCTCCTCCTGTACAATGACTGATAACACCTCTATATACAGTAGATAACTGGATCCACCATTCACAATAGATGTCACAGCTCACCTCTTCCTCCTGTACAATGACTGATAACACCGCTATATACAGTAGATAACAGGATCCACCATTCACAATAGATGATGTCACAGCTCACCTCCTCCTCCTGTACAATGACTGATAACACATCTATATACAGTAGATAACAGGATCCACCATTCACAATAGATGATGTCACAGCTCACCTCCTCCTCCTGTACAATGACTGATAACACCTCTATATACAGTAGATAACAGGATCCACCATTCACAATAGATGTCACAGCTCACCTCCTCCTCCTGTACAATGACTGATAACACCTCTATATACAGTAGATAACAGGATCCACCATTCACAATAGATGATGTCACAGCTCACCTCCTCCTCCTGTACAATGACTGATAACACCGCTATATACAGGAGATAACACAGGATCCACCATTCACAATAGGTGATATCACAGCTTACCTCCTCCTCCTGCACAATGACTGATAAGACCTGTATAAACAGGAGATAACACAGGATCCTCCATTCACAATAGGCGATGTCTCAGCTCACCTCCTCCTCCTGTACAATGACTGATGACACCACTATATACAGTAGATAACACAGGATCCACCATTCACAATAGGTGATGTCACAGCTCACCTCGTCCTCCTCCTGTACAATGACTGATAACACCTCTATATACAGTACATAACACAGGATCCACCATTTACAATAGGTGATGTCACAGCTCACCTCCTCCTCCTGTAGAATGACTGATAACACCGCTATATACAGTCGATAACACGGGGTCCACATTCACACTAGGTGATGTCACAGCTCACCTCCTCCTCCTCCTGTACAATGACTGATAACACCTCTATATACAGTAGATAACGCCGGATCCACCAATCACAATAGGTGATGTCACAGCTTACCTCCTCTTCCTCCTGTACAATGTCTGATAACACCTCTATATACAGTAGACAACACAGAATCTACCATTCACAATAGGTGATGTCACAGCTCACCTCCTCCTCCTATACAATTACTGATAACACCTCTATATATAGTAGATAACACCGGATCCACCATTCACAATAGACGATGTCACAGCTCACCACCTCCTCCTCCTGTACAATGACTGATAACACCTCTGTATACAGTAGATAACACAGGATCCACCATTCACAATATATGATGTCACAGCTCACCTCCTCCTCCTGTACAATGTCTGATAACACCTCTATATACAGTAGATAACGCCGGATCCACCATTCACGATAGGTGATGTCACAGCTTACCTCCTCCTCCTTCTCCTGTACAATGTCTGATAACACCTCTATATACAGTAGATAACACAGGATTCACCATTCACAATGGGTGATGTCACAGCTCACCTCCTCCTCCTGTACAATGACTGATAACACCTCTATATACAGTAGAAAACAGGATCCACCATTCACAATAGATGATGTCACAGCTCACCTCCTCCTCCTGTACAATGACTGATAACACCGCTATATACAGGAGATAACACAGGATCCACCATTCACAATAGGTGATGTCACAGCTCACCTCCTCCTCCTCCTGTACAATGACTGATAACACCTCTATATACAGTAGATAACGCCGGATCCACCAATCACAATAGGTGATGTCACAGCTTACCTCCTCCTCCTCCTGTACAATGTCTGATAACACCTCTATATACAGTAGACAACACAGAATCTACCATTCACAATAGGTGATGTCACAGCTCACCTCCTCCTCCTATACAATTACTGATAACACCTCTATATATAGTAGATAACACCGGATCCACCATTCACAATAGACGATGTCACAGCTCACCACCTCCTCCTCCTGTACAATGACTGATAACACCTCTGTATACAGTAGATAACACAGGATCCACCATTCACAATATATGATGTCACAGCTCACCTCCTCCTCCTGTACAATGTCTGATAACACCTCTATATACAGTAGATAACGCCGGATCCACCATTCACGATAGGTGATGTCACAGCTTACCTCCTCCTCCTCCTTCTCCTGTACAATGTCTGATAACCCTCTATATACAGTAGATAACACAGGATTCACCATTCACAATGGGTGATGTCACAGCTCACCTCCTCCTCCTGTACAATGACTGATAACACCGCTATATACAGGAGATAACACAGGATCCACCATTCACAATAGGTGATGTCACAGCTCACCTCCTCCTCCTGTACAATGACTGATAACACCTCTATATACAGTAGATAACAGGATCCACCATTCACAATAGATGATGTCACAGCTCACCTCCTCCTCCTGTACAATGACTGATAACACCGCTATATACAGGAGATAACACAGGATCCACCATTCACAATAGGTGATGTCACAGCTCACCTCCTCCTCCTGTACAATGACTGATAACACCTCTATATACAGTAGATAACAGGATCCACCATTCACAATAGATGATGTCACAGCTCACCTCCTCCTCCTGTACAATGTCTGATAACACCTCTATATACAGTAGACAACACAGAATCTACCATTCACAATAGGTGATGTCACAGCTCACCTCCTCCTCCTATACAATTACTGATAACACCTCTATATACAGTAGTTATCACAGCATCCACCATTCACAATAGGTGATATCACAGCTCACCTCGTCCTCCTCCTGTACAATGACTGATAACACCTCTATATACAGTAGATAATACCGGATCCACCATTCACAATAGGTGATGTCATAGCTCACTTCCTCCTCCTGTACAATGACTGATAACACCTCTATATACAGTAGATAACACAGGACCCACCATTCACAATAGGTAATGTCACAGCTCACCTCCTCCTCCTGTACAATGACTGATAACACCTCTATATACAGTAGATAACACAGGATCCACCATTCACAATAGTTGATGTCACAGCTCACCTCCTCCTCCTCCTGTACAATGACTGATAACACCTCTATATACAGTAGATAACGCAGGATCCACCATTCACAATAGCTGATGTCACAGATCAACTCCTCCTCCTCAATGACTGATATCACCTCTATATACAGTAGATAACACAGGATCCACCATTCACAATAGCTGATGTCACAGATCACCTCCTCCTCCTGTACAATGACTGATAACACCTCTATATACGGTAGATAACACAGGTCCACCTTTCACAGTAGGTGAAGTCACAGCTCACCTCCTCCTGTACAATGACTGATAACACCTCTATATACAGGAGATAACACAGGATCCACCATTCACAATAGGCGATGTCACAGCTCTCCTCCTGTACAATGACTGATAACACCTCTATATACAGGAGATAACACAGGATCCACCATTCACAATAGGCGATGTCACAGCTCTCCTCCTGTACAATGACTGATAACACCTCTATATACAGTAGATAACACAGGATCTACCATTCACAGTAGGTGATATCACAGCTCACCTCCTCCCTCTCACAGCACTATGATTTTTCCCATATTAGAGCAGGCTCAGATAACGCTTCTGTACAAGTTGGGAAGGAGTCGGTGTATTGGTGCTAATGTCCATGTGAAGAATAGTAAGTAGGGGTCTAATAATCGGCAATTAACTGTAGGCGGGATCAATAGCGTGCCGATCACACGGCTACTCTCTCCCGTCAGCTTCATATACAGCACACTGAATTCAATTAGCTGTGGTCTCACACGTGGAGCAGAACGCTGGTCTTCTGCCATCCGGATCCATTCCCTGACAGATGTGCACAAATGCTGCGGCCTTGATATGGCAGATCCATTAATCAGCAATAGTAACCTGACTGCACACGTTATAGCAGGAGATCTGCGCACAGCGACGGTGTGTGGTCCCATGGCCGATACATGATTAATACCGCCGGCACCATGGCCGGGCAGAACGTGACACATGGCGCAGAGGCCTGAGTGCTGGCTCATATACAGCACCATGAGAAAAGCAGGTTCCGTGTGATCACTCGCAGTTTGGTCTCACGCTCAGACTTCTTTTTCAGGATGCAGCCATACTGCCCAGCGTTATACTGCCCCCATAGATTTCCACCAGGCCCCACTGTGCCCCTCTGATATCACAGGGAGCGCGGTCAGACACCTAATCTCCGCTACAAGCAAAGCACTTCTAAAGTCCAAACAACCATCTAATGTGTATTTCAGGGAGAAACCCCCCAAAAACAATGTAATAATACTCCATGTAGCCCCCCATATAGCAGCCAGCACGTGAAAACCATGGAGCGCAGCTGCAATACTCGCCACAGCCAGTGGGTAAGAGTGGCGCTGTTTCAGGAATTATTTGAGCTTTTTTTCCCCCGTGGCCCAATTTCTTCTAATTTCTGAACTCTTTAACATGCACTATGGTGCTCCCCATCAGTCTTTAATTACTGTGCTGCAGCCAATGGTGTATACATTTTACGTGACCGCTGCTGCCCATCACTGACTTCACACTGCATGCCCTAGTGCTGAAGCGATTAAGGAGACTGAGCTGGCTAAGTAATGGCTCTTATTTGCGGCCTTGTTTTTCCCCCGTGACCCGATTTCTATTAATCTCTGAAAACCCCTTGTACACGCATTACGGTGCTCCCCATCAGTCCTTAGTTACTGTGCAGCAGCCATGGTGTATACATTGCACGTGACCGCTGCAGCCCATCACTGACATCATTGCTACCATGAACGTAGGAGATTTATCTGGCTTTTTCCTCCTGGCCCCATTCCCTGTAATCTCTGAAAACTCCTTTAAGCAATACCTTATACTGAATGGGTGGGGAAAGGAAACCCAAAGTGCAGCGGCTTCTTCAGGGGCCTCTATATTATTGCATCGTAATGTGCTCAGAAGAACCTGTGCAGATGGCAGAAAGCAGCGTTAGCAGCACACGTAGTGTGAATGAGGCTCTACACCAGACTGCGGTTTTCGGAGGGATCAGGCTACATATTCAGGGGGGCAGTTTACAGGACACAAGCCCACCAAGTGGCAGTATATCAGTTAATGAGAAACCTGCCCAACCCCCGATCCAAGCTCTTTATAATTTATAACCCAGGAATCCCGAGATTGTCCCCCCGCACAGGCACGACGCCAGCCCCGTCCTGTTGGGGGCTTGGTTCCAGCACTGCTCAGCTGTGTCGTACAAGATCAACATCCAGCAGCTTTCTAAAGGGGAACAATAGGAGTAATGCCGGCTTCGCGCTGCCCATTACTGCGCAGTCCCCCTGCAACCTTTACACGGGAGGCATTGAGATATTGATCCGTATCGACTGCTTCCAGGATGTGTGACAGCTTGTCTTCATGATGTGACTTAACTGAGCGCTAACAATTGCCCAAAAGACTGCTAATTTATGTGGTCAATACAAGACGGGGTCTGGGCCAGGCAGATCTGCAATAATATCATTGGAATCCTCTGCTGCCAAATCGAACAGGGTCCGCTATTAATTGTGCTGACCGCAACTCGGAGGACAGCGCCGTCACAAGAAGGATAACCGCGTGCCATCTCTTCATATTTACCTGCCAGTGCCAAATAACACTCCTTAAAGAGGAGCTCTTTGGTCCCTGAAACCTGCGCCACTCTTGCCTATAGGTTGTGGTTTGGTATTGCAGCTCTGCACCCCTGACAGTTCAATTAAAGGGGTTGTCCAGGATTAGAAAAACATGACTGTTTTCTTTCAGAAACAACACCACCCTGAACCGTAGATCCAGCAGCTCAGATATATACGCTTTAAAGGGGCTGAATTGCAATACCAGCCATAACTGCCATAACAGGGATTCAGTATCTATGGCACACCAACTATTCTGGAACTAGAACTTCCAACATGCTTTAACAGCGTGCCGCTTTTACACAAGACTGAAAATTGTGGTTTTCAAATAGTTTGAGTGCTGAGAGACCTCCTGCCCTCTGGTACCATCTGTGAGTGCTGTGTGCAGAGTCTCCAGTGTATCGCTGCCTTCTGCTTGTAAGAGCGGACACAGAGAAACCTATCACAAGCAGGAGGCTGTGGAAATAAGCTGAGGCTAATCAAATAGAATACACAGAGTCTACAGCTAATCTAGCACTAGAAACCAGCATCTCTGCAAAGCCAAAGGCATCATGGATAAATATAGCCTGTATTAGAATTTATCAGAGAGGAAGAAGGACTCAACATAGCAGGCAACCCAAAAACGGCCTACACAACAGCCTCTACATCATTCTTTAGTAACAGCCTAAAAAAATGGCATAAAAAAGGAAATATGCTGAAATGCTGCATTCGGCCACCAAGGAGAGTTACACTACACTAGACCACCAGGGAAACACTATTTTAGCCAACTTGTTCCACCCTAGTATATCAGGGATTCAAAGATTAACTCCTCCAGGGTTTTGGCACCACTTGGGCTTGTATAGAATGAAATTACAAGCTATACAAACCCAAGTGGTGTGAAAATACTATAAGTGTTCATATTTAGAATAAATATATTATGTAAAAATTATATAAAATATATATGGTATGTATATATACATAAAGAGAGAGAGAGAGAGAGATTGTATGTTCTCTCCGTGTTTGCGTGGGTTTCCTCCGGGCACTCCGGTTTCCTCCCACATTCCAAAGACCTACTGATAGGGAATTTAGATTGTGAGCCCCATTGGGGACAGCGATGATAACGTGTGCAAAGCTGTAAAGCGCTGCGGAATATGTTAGCGCTATATAAAAATAAAGATTATATATATATATATATATATATATATATATATATATATATCCAAAAGGAAAGAAAGATACAGAAAATGCTTTGATGCTCCTTAACATAGGCTTCATTATATTGTGTACCTGGTTACAAAGTTGTTGCGTTCATCTCATTGACAACTTTGCACAATAATTAATCGACCAGCGGTTCTTCCAAGACACATGTTATGTGGACTATACCATATATATTACATACTTACATCATAAATATCTTGACAGACACACACATATATACCTCGAAGTCAATAATATGCTGGTGATTAAGGTGGAAGTATTGATTTCGACTTGAGTCAATGTGACCCATTGACACCAGAGGATAGGACCATTGTTCACCTTAACAGACAGATGTATTGAAATCTAATACAAGGTCGCTCACCTCCAAGTCTGGTTTATAGCGGTCCTCAAATACTGCCATTGCTGCCAAAGACCCCGAGCCTGCAAAAATAATTCATCGCATTACTGGGTGTTAAACTTTTTATTCTAAGCACAAGCACATGACCCAATACTATCATTTTCTGTATATAACATAGCAGGCAGGATAATAAAGCACTTGACTGACAGAAATGATGGGAGCTGAGCCTTTAAAGAAAAACTAATGAGACATGAAATACTTAAATGGGTAGCCCAGTAATCCAAAAAAGACTCTATGTTGTGTGAATTAAGGCAAACGAGCTGTCAGTCAAGCAGCAGGAGGCGGGGAATAGAGCTGGAGTGACAGAGGCTTCAGATCTACCATAGCTCTTCGGTATCATTTGCATATCAATTGAAACGCTGATTTCTCAGTAAAGGAGGATCGGACTGGCCATGTAATGGTATTGCTGGACTTGTCTTTGAAAGAGCTTCATGCTCATATAAATAGTTTGGGGTGTGAAATTCTGCCGACAAATTCCCTTTAAGTCTGCTGCCATTGTGACTAAGTGGACAGTCACGGCCGAAAAGTTGAAATCGGCAAATTTGAGCTTTCACAAAGTTTGACGCTTTATGTTTTTCCAGATCTCAATCCTGCGATCAATCATCAAAAAGTGGGTGGAATAACAAAAAACGCAGAAATTGTGAAACTCCAAGCACTGATTAGGCAAGAATGAGCTGTCATCAGTCAGGATCGGGGCCAGAAGAGGAGATCCAGCTGTCAGGGAGAGGGGCAGAAGTCTTGAAAAGTAAGACTCAACACTGGCAATATGGAGCCTTTACATAAACTTTTGTGAACAAAAGTTTAAAAACTTATGAAATGTTTTGTGAGGTCAAAACTTTTGGCCACGACTGTAAATAGCTAAATATACACTGAATAATGAGTCAAGAAACAAGAAGAGGAGATAAAGAAAATCATATAGTTAAGACCTGCAGGAGGTCAAATTCTAAACTTTCTCCCGTTGTGCAGAACTGGGCAACGTGTGGCAAAAAGTGACAACGGCTGGATACAGCGGCACCCGCTCACAGTTCAGTGTCTCACCAGTATCCACATCACGAGAATAAAAAAAAACAGTGAAAACCATGATGGAACTGTGATCCGTCAGCTCCCTCTCCCCCCACGGAGACTGTGTCACTATGGTGTCACTACGTGGCGGAAAATAACGCAGCATGTTCATTCTTTGTGGGGAATCGCGGTGATTCCGCACACATAGGTATGCATTGATCCGCTTACTTTCCGCATGTGGCTATGCCCACCATGCGGGAAGGAAGCGGATCATGTGCGGTTGGTACCCAGGGTGGAGGAGAGGAGACTCTCCTCCAGGCCCTGGGAACCATAATTGTTAAAAAAAAAAAAAAAAAAAGAATTAAAAAATACGTGATAGTCACCTTCCGGCGGCCCCGGCAGTCTTCCCGCTCCTCGCGATGCTCCCGTTCCCAGTAATGCCCTGCGGCAATGACCTGTGATGACGTAGCGGTCTCGCAATACCGCTACGTCATCACAGGTCATTCTCGCAATGCATTACTGGGAACGAGAGCATCGCGAGGAGCGGGAACCGCCGGAAGGTGAGAATATCACGATTTTTTATTTTTTAATTATTTTTAACATTCGATCTTTTTACTACTGATGCTGCATAGGCAGCATCAATAGTAAAAAGTTGGTCACACTTGTCAAACACTATGCTCGACAAGTGTGACCAACCTGTCAGTTTTCCAAGCGATGCTACAGATCGCTTGGAAAACGCTAGCATTCTGCAAGCTAATTACGCTTGCAAAACACTAGTGTTTAGCGGGAATACGCATGCCAATTCCACATGCGATATACCTGCGGCAGGAGTTGCGGAATTGCTGCGGAAATTTCAGTGGCAATTCTGCAACGTGTGCACTTAGCACTGTACTGATATAATACTGTGCAAAGAGACTTTGTGGGGATATAATACTGTGCAAGGGGACTTTGTGGGGAAACAATACTGTGCAGGGGGACTTTGTGGGGATATAATACTGTGCAAGGGGACTTTGTGGGGATATAATACTGTGCAGGGGGACTTTCAGGGGATATAATACTGTGCAAGGGGACTTTGTGGGGAAACAATACTGTGCAGGGGGACTTTGTGGGGATATAATACTGTGCAAGGGGACTTTGTGGGGATATAATACTGTGCAGGGGGACTTTCAGGGGATATAATACTGTGCAAGGGGACTTTGTGGGGATATAATAGTGTGCAAGGGGACTTTCAGGGGATATAATACTGTGCAAGGGGACTTTGTGGGGAAACAATACTGTGCAGGGGGACTTTGTGGGGAAACAATACTGTGCAGGGGGACTTTGTGGGGATATAATACTGTGCAAGGGGACTTTGTGGGGATATAATACTGTGCAGGGGGACTTTCAGGGGATATAATACTGTGCAAGGGGACTTTGTGGGGATATAATAGTGTGCAAGGGGACTTTCAGGGGATATAATACTGTGCAAGGGGACTTTGTGGGGAAACAATACTGTGCAGGGGGACTTTGTGGGGAAACAATACTGTGCAGGGGGACTTTGTGGGGATATAATACTGTGCAAGGGGACTTTGTGGGGATATAATAGTGTGCAAGGGGACTTTCAGGGGATATAATACTGTGCAGGGGGACAGCAGACCCTGCGAGGAGACATCAGACCCTGCGAGGAGACATCAGACCCTGCGAGGAGACATCAGACCCTGCGAGGAGACATCAGACCCTGCGAGGAGACATCAGACCCTGCGAGGAGACATCAGACCCTGCGAGGAGACATCAGACCCTGCGAGGAGACATCAGACCCTGCGAGGAGACATCAGACCCTGCGAGGAGCCATCAGACCCTGCGAGGAGCCATCAGACCCTGCGAGGAGCCATCAGACCCTGCGAGGAGCCATCAGACCCTGCGAGGAGCCATCAGACCCTGCGAGGAGCCATCAGACCCTGCGAGGGGACATCAGAACCTGCGAGGGGACATCAGAACCTGCGAGGGGACATCAAACCCAAGCTGCAGCCAAACACCCTACATATATTCCTTATGTATAAGTCAGGAAGGGAGGGGATAAAAGCAATTCAGCATCATCAAGAGAATGTATTTCCAGGCTGACTAATCCTTTTGCAAAAATAAAAAAGATAACAAAATATAATCCAAGCGCTCCGGCAGCTGCCAGGGCCATGTACAGGAATGCAGCTGCAATGGCGAGGAAATAAAGTTGTGTCTAATTTTTTATTCCAATTAAAAGATTCCTCTGGCATTTATTACTTTTTAACTTGTTTTGCATAGCGCTATCTATTTAGCTGGGTCACAGAGAGAGCTATATTCTCCATTTAAGATGATTTGTGTGCATCGCTTGACCACCTCAATGGTTTAACGCGAGGATAGAAGAGACGATTAAACTGTTTCAAATGAGGAGTCCTGCTGATTCCATCAAATCTGCAGAATGTATAATGGGAGGAGAAGACGCTGCCGGTGACAGCGCTCCGAGGATATACACACTAGCCGGGCCTGAACCATTTAAGGAGGCCCAATTAGAGATCAAATTTAAAGGGTAGGGACTGCAGATTTACAGACACAAATCAATGAGCGTGGTAATCCCACTGAATATGACAGATACTGCTGTTCCAGGAGATCGCGGCGGTTTAGGATCATTACCCTTACAGAGGCTCGTACATCACCACTAAAACCGTGTACCCGGCCGATGGCTTTGTCCTACGTGTGCTGGGCAATGAGAGTCTATTATAGGTGGTGTTATTAATTCTGTGCATGACCGAAGGAGGCTTTGGGGAGAAAAAAAAATAAAAAACATGAAAAAATGCACGTCCAGCAAAATCAGCAAAAGGGCTAGGGTTAACCTGTTGTCTGCCTGAGGGCTCAGCCCATCGCCGTCCAGTTCATCAATCGGCTAGGCTATTAATGTGTATGGACAGTTATTGATAACACAATTGCTTACAGAATATTCCCCCGAGAAGCCTTGATTTGATGATACGAAAACACAAAATAGGTCAACGTATCAAAAAAAGTGATGTGGGCTCTGGCGAAGAGTCCACATCTTTCCCGGCACATGTCAGCTGTTTTGAACAAATGACACATGCTGGGAAAAGCCGCGAGTGGAATCCAAACGGACAGCGGCATTTAACATGCGCTTCTGGCCATCGGGACGGAAACCCGCCCATTGGTGACCCCCGTCACGTGACTGCGGGTCACCGATGGGTTGGCATGACAACCAGAGGTCTTCGGGAGACCTCTATGGTTGTCACTGCCGGATTGCTGTGACCGGTGGTCGGCGCTCATAGCAAGTGAGGTGTTCTGCTACATACAGGTGATCTGATCATCGCCTGTATGTAGCTGAGCCGATCAGGTTATGGCAGCTTCTAGTCTCCTATTGAGACTATTGAAGAATGCCAAAAGTGAAAATAATTTTTTTTTTAAATATTACAAAAAAATAAATAAATAAATAAACGTTCGTATCACCCCCCTTTCGGCCCATTCAAAATAAAATACAACACACACATTTGTCATGTGATACATACACATGCTTCGTCTCCCCTAGATTTCTAAAACTTAATAAGGACAAAACAGAATTCATCACCTTCCCATTCATTTTACTCAACTTCCCCAATGAACCTATCCATTACAGTAAACGGCTGCCCACTCTCCCCAGTCCCACAAGCTCGCTGTCTCGGGGTAATCCTTGACACTGATCTCTACTTCAAACCGCATATCCAAGCCCTTTCCACTTCCTGCCGCCTTCAACTCAAAAATATTTCCCGGATCCGTACATTCCTAAACCAAGAATCTGCAAAAACTCTAGTCCATGCCCTCATCATCTCCCATCTCAACTACTGCAACCTCCTGCTCTGTGGCCTCCCCTCTAACACTCTCGCACCCCTCCAATCTATTCTAAACTCAGCTGCCCGACTAATCCACCTGTCCTCCCGCTATTCCCCGGCCTCTCCCCTCTGTCAATCCCTTCACTGGCTCCCCATTACCCAGAGACTCCAGTACAAAAGCCTAACCATGACATACAAAGCCATCCACAACCTATCTCCTCCATACATCTGTGACCTCGTCTGCCGGTACTTACCTGCACACAACCTCCGATCCTCACAAGATCTCCTTCTCTACTCCCCTCTTATCTCCTCTTCCCACAATCGCATACAAGATTTCTACCGCACATCACCCCTACTCTGGAACTCTCTACCACAACATATCAGACTCTCACCTACCATCAGAACCTTCAAAAGGAACCTGAAGACCCACCTCTTCCGGCAAGCCTACAACCTGCAGTAACCACCGATCCACTGCAAGACCAGCTCTATCCTCGCCTACTGTATCCCTTGTAGATTGTGAGCCCTCGCGGGCAAGGTCCTCTCTCCTCCTGTACCAGTCGTGACTTGTATTGTTCAAGATTATTGTACTTTTTATTATGTATACCCCTCCTCACATGTAAAGAGCAAAGGAATAAATGGCGCTATAATAATAAATAATATTTACAGTATACAACAGTAAATTCCAGCAAAACTTTCCTACTTGGCAATTAAAAAAACATTTTATTCTTTCATCTTTAAAATAATCCATGTGGCAGAAGTCCTTAGGCTATGTGCACACGTTGCGTTTTTTTACAGCGGAACGGCAGCTTTTCTGCAGCTGCGGGTCCGCAGCAGTTTCCATTGCGTTTACAGTTACATGTAAACCTATGGAAACCGCAATCCGCTGTGCACATGCTGCGGGAAAAACCACGCAGAAACGCAGCGGTTTACATTCTGCAGCATGTCACTTCTTTTGTGCAGAATCGCGGCGATTCTGCACACATAGGAATGCATTGATCCGCTTACTTCCCGCATGGGGCTATGCCCACGATGCGGGAAGTAAGCGGATCATGTGTGGATGGTACCCGGGGTGGAGGAGAGGAGACTCTCCTCCAGGCCCTGGGAACCATATTTGTGTAAAAAAAAAAAAAAAAGAATTAAAATAAAAAATAATGATATACTCACCTCTCAGCGCTGCACGCGGCCGTCCGGTCGCAGGGTTGCTGTGCAAGCAGGGCCTGCGGTGACGTCGCGGTCACATGACCGTGACGTCACAAAGGTCCTTCTCGCACAGCATCTTTGGAACAGGACCGCCGTGTGCAGCGCCGAGGAGATCGGGACGTCAGAGGGTGAGTATAACCATTTTTTTAATTATTTTTAACATTACTATTGATGCTGCATATTGCTGCATATGCAGCATCAATAGTATGAGTAAACCCGCAGCGGAAACCGCAAAACAAACCGCGATAAATCTGCAGGGATAACCGCAGCGGTTTTGCCCTGCAGATTTATCAAATCCGCTGCAGGAGAACCCGCAGAGGACCCTCCCTATGTGTGCACATAGCCTTAATATACACAGGGGGATCAAAAAAAAAAAAAAAGGGAACACTGCTGCTTTATGATTGCAGACTAGGTTCGCATAGTCTGCACGCATAAAGCAGCGACTTCTGCCAGCGGGCTACAACTTTTATTATCTGAACAATAATATTTGGTATCGCTGTTTTCAGAATCGCCCAATCTATCAATAAGAAAAGGATTAATTCGATCACTAAACGGAGTAGCGAGAAGAGTCAAAATGCCAGAATTACGTTTTTTGGTCACCACGACATTGCATTAATATGCAATGATGGGCGATCTAAAGATTGTATCTGCACAAAAATGGTATCCATAAAAACGTCAGCTCGGTACACAAAAAGTAAGCCCTCACCCAACCGGAGATCACGATAAATGGAGACGCCATAGGTATAGGAAAATGGTGCAATTTTTTTTACCACTTGAAAAAGAACCTAGCCATGTTTGGTGTCAATGAACTCGTAATAACCTGGAGAATCATAATGGCAGGTCAGTTTTAGCATTTGGTGAACATGGTAAAAAAGAAATCCAAAAAACTTTGTGGAATTGCACTTTTTTTGCAATTTCACCGCACTTGGAATTTTTTTTCCCATTTTTGAGTACACGATATGGTAAAACCAATGGTGTTGTTCAAAAGTACAACTTATGCCGAAAAAAACAAGCCCTCACGTGGCAAGGGGCTTCCGAGTTATGGCTCTGGGAAGAAGGAGAGCGAAAAACAAACGCAAAAAAACGAAAATGGGCTCTGGCGCGACGGAGTTGAAAGGCCCCATGTTTTGGGTATTTGTTCCTGCACTGATGAGAGGCAAATATCCCAAAACACGTGTCTGCAAATGGAATGTGTCTGTTTTGGTTTCTTATCCCAAGTCACATGACAGGGACCTTTAAAGGGTCAATAATGACTACCAATAGGTGGCGCTACACATCCTATTATTCTCTTACAAGCCAGTTGCCTATTTAATCCCCAGGAGAGCATTGCATGGCATATAGGTCTCCCCGAGAGAAACTTCACCCCATAGATCTTCCAGATACAACATGTTAGCCTTGGCCGCAATGTTCCTTTAAATAATTGATATTACCATCTTGGAAGTTCTGTGCCAAGTAGTGATGAGAGGTGTGCAGTTATAAGGTGTCATCTGCCCATGCTCGGGTGCTAACTGAGTGTCTTCGGCGTGCTCGAAAAATATGTCCGAGTTCCTGCGGCTGCATGTCTCGCGGCTGTTAGACAGCCAAAACATGCAGGAATTGTGTAACAAACAGGCAACCCCTGCATGTGCTGCGGCTGTCTAAAGGTATGTTTCCACAGTCAGGAAACACGGCTTAGAGCCGCAGCGTCAAACCAGCTGCGTCCAGATGTTACAGCATAGTGGGGGGATTTCATGAAATCCCGTCTCCACTATGCGGTAAAACACGCAGGCGGCAGACCCGCGTTAACGGACATGAGGCGCGTCTTTTCAGAACGCAGCATGTCTGTTTACAGTGCGGGGACGCTCCGTCGTCACACCGTAAATTTCCCATAGATCATCATTAGATGTGGTAAAACCGCATCTAATGATTAGTCGCATGTGTAGTAACTGCGGAAATGCAGCTTACTACGCATGTCTGCCGGCTCACCTGTCCCACCGCCGGAAGTCCCGCGTCCACTGCACTTCTCGCGGTAAGCTAAGTTCTTGCGATAACTTGGGCTTACCGTGAGAACGGCTGTGCATGTGATCGGGGGTCAGATGATTGTGAGAACGCTGCAGTGTGAGTGATCACTGGAGAGTTATCTCCGGCGGTCATCTACAGGCTCTGCTATGTCTGGATCATTGTCAGGCATCCAGATGTAGCAGAGCTGGACTCGTCGTGGGACATTCGTTATTACGGACTAGGTCGGACTCAGGGAGTATACTGTTGGTTTATTATTTTTCTTTTTTTTCCAGGAGACGAGGGCATCGCATGAAAATCGTACAATAAAGATATGGTCAAAACTGTGTGGTGTTTTATTTCATTAAAATACTTTTATTCCTATGTGAGTTTTATTAACCCTTTCACAAGTATAGGATTAGTAATGGTAGGTATCTTATTGACGCCTCTCCATTACTAAGCTGGCTTAATGTCACCTTACAAAGGTGACATTAACCCCTTAGTACCCCATATCCCACTACTACTCGGGAATGGTAAAGAGAGAGGCTAAGCGCTGGAATTGGCGCATCTTATAGAAACGCCATTTCTGGGGCGGCTGCGGGCTGGTATTTGTAGCCGGGGGGGCCAATATCCATGGCCCCTCTCTCGGCTATGAATATCCGCCCGCAGCTGTCTGCGTAGCCTTTCTGGCTATAAATTATAGGGTGACCCCACGTCATTTCTTTTTTTTTTTTTTTTTGGGGGGGGGGGGGGGGGGGTGTCCCCCTATTTTAAAAGCCAGTAAAGGCTAAATATACAGCTGCGGGATGATATTCATAGCTTGGGAAACTGCCTTGGTATTAACCCCTTCCCAGGCTACAAATATCGGTCCCCAGTCACTGGCTTTCCCTCTCTGGTGCAGAAAATTGCGCCGGAGCCCATGCCATTTTTTTTTACATTTTTTTTAAATTAAACAGACATTGCTGGGGTCATACTTGCGAGAAACTCGCACGAGTCTCTCGCCTCAATACCCGACACTCGGACCGGAGCGTTCAGCTACATAGAAATACATGCAGCCGCACACTCTGGTCCCGAGTGAAGGCGGCGGTGCCGGATATTGAGGTGCGAGACTCGTGTGAGTTTCTCGCATGTGTGACCCCGGCCTAACTTTTTGTTACCATTTTATTATGTTTATTACTAAACATCGGGCTTGGTATTATCTATCCTTCTATCTATTATCCATCTATCTATTATCCATCTATCATCTATTATCTATCTACCTATTTATTATCTACCAATATATCTATCTATAAAAATATATATCTATCTACAGATAGCTAGATAGATATATCAATAGACAGATACAATAGATAGATAATAGATACGATAGATAATAGACAGCTATAGATACGATGGATAGCTCTATCTATCGTATCTATATCTATCTCATCTATCTATCGTCTATCTATTATCTATCTATTATCTATCTATTAATTACCTATCTATTATCTATCTATTTATCTATATCTATCTTTCTGTGTTTCTAAACATTCTTCAATGGAGTATGTAAATGAAGAGTTTATACAAGAAATGACATCACAATTCTTTTTTTTTGTATAACTTTACTTAGCTTACAAAAACACACACAAATCCGCATGAACAAAACGCAGGTGACCTGCCAGTGACCGCAGGTGCAGATTTTACCTGCGTCAAATCCTGATGCAATCCTGACCGTGGAAACACGTGCTTTTTTGTAGGACAAACCTTTCAGCCTATCGAACAAACCTGTTAAAATATCTGCTCCGTGACTACTCTCATCTCCAAGAAAACATAAATGACTGGTTTTATCAGCAGAATTTTGTCCTGTAGAATCACCTTCGAGGCTTTCTGCTTTACCTTTACGCTACATAATTTGTCTTTGCTTCCGATATAAACAATTAGGGATAGAAAATTTTGCCAAAATTTTACGCATTTCGATAGTTCTAAGTTCGAAGTTTTCTAACACAATTCTATAGGAAGCACCTCTCCATCACACAGAGAAAAGTTCTCCATTCGCATGGGAACAGTATTCAGACTCGAGGGGGTGCGGTTGCTATTTTTCTCAAAGGAGTGCGCCAATACAAAAGGAAGATGTATTGCCCACTGACGAAGAGTCTTCCCTTCCCAGCAAGCAGGACCTCTAAGCCGCGGAGCAGGGTGGAAGCCGTATCTGTGAACCTTCTCATCCGTCAGTGTCAGATCTCCTGACAAGGTGCTTATTCACACACGCTCATTGCTATTCAATTTGCTCTTCCTTCCAGCGAGAAATCCGGGAGCCCCCATCAAGTGGGATCATTTTTCACTTCTGTTCTTGGCTGCAAGGCCTGCTCTCCCGATGCTCCTGCCGACTCGGTGGGACCTGCGCTGCCAATGTGTTGAAGAGCTGATTTATGAATATGAAACGGAGCGCCGGTGCACGGGGAGCAGCAGCAGTCGCCAGAGACTGACGGAAGGCGTCCTCCAAGCTACGCACTTCAAGTGGCTTTAATTGTATGCGTGCATTTCATTACGGAAGGCCTGGCCGGGCCGCTCTCGCCAACGAGCCATCGCGCAATCCTGCATCGCTTGCTGAAATCCAAAATTTCTCCTTTGTCAGCACAAACACTTTAATTTGATGCTTTCACTCCTGAGTAAGCACGGAGTATCTCTTAAACCCCCTTGTGAGACATAAGAAAGCTTTCCATCAGCAAATGGACTCTGGTGTCAGTTATTATTTCATAACATACAAAACGTTTTTTGTTTTTTTTTAAATGCGCAAAAAAAATAAAAAACCTGCTCACTCACCATTCATTTTTTTTTTTTTTCCGGTGGAGGCTGTAGAGCAGGACATCGTCTTGAAACATGGCAGGCAAATCCATCAATTATTTACAGAGTATGTAAAAGGACTTAGAAGCGCAGTTTGAGATTGGCACTAAGCCACGGCTACTGGGAACGCTCGCTATGAATATTAACGCCTTGTAGGTTGTGAAGACTGCAGCAGGGAAAAGGTTAATCACAACCTATATATATACACATTTGTAAGTGGAAAATTATGAAAGTTTACTACTTTGTCACGCTTTATGGGTGTATGTAGACTAAGGCGCTCATTAAATAATCCTTCCATGGAAGAAGGAGCCATTGTGGCTTTTTAATTCGGTCTGTTCACACTATTGGCGCACTTCTACCTGCCTTTTAAACGTACAGGAAATCTTATTTAATCAGGCATCCGATAATCTGAAAAAAGAAGCCACAACTCTATGCAAGATTCCATCATTGACTTATAATAATAGATTGCCTTGATAGCGCTTATTTGATAGGGGGAGGGTATTTTGCCTACACATATACCTGGTGGTCTTGCCAAGAAGCCTTCTGGACTGTTCCCATTTGCAGAGTAAAACACATGTTTACAATGCAAAAATCAGCTGATATATTACCTTTAAGAATGACCTACCTGTCACTTGAATTTAAAAAAATTAGATAAATACCTTGTAAAAATCACTGACCTCCCCTGATTCTGCTGCTCTTTACCGATTTGTTTAGAGTCACTCCATTGCAGAGATATTCACACTTGTTGATAATGGAATAGTATGAGAAATCTCTGCTGGCAGTGCAACGGGGTGTTTCTTCAGTCTTCTCTGGGAGCGTGCGCTTTTACCTCTCCCTCCCAAACATTACCAACCACAGCTCAACAGATGATCTAACTGAATAACAAATCGTCAGCATCTGGGAAGGAGGGGGGAAAGCGCACTCCCCCCAGAAAAGACTCTGAAGAAGCCCTCAGTTGCACTACAAGTAGAGATTTCACATGCTAAGCTCCGTAAACAACAAATACAAATATCACAGGAGTGAGACAGAGCAAAACGGAAAAGAGCATCAAAATCAGGGGAATCTTACAAGGCATTTCACTAAATTTCTTTGAGCACGCGACAGATCCTATTTAAAAAGGTCACAATGCTCTCCTGCCAGGTCTGTTTTAGTAAGTACTTGTATTCCTTAAAATGATTATTTATGAAGCATATATTGGCCGAGGAGAGGCGACGGGCCGAGCGAGGAGAGGCGACGGGCCGAGCGAGGAGAGGCGACGGGCCGAGCGAGGAGAGGCGACGGGCCGAGCGAGGAGAGGCGACGGGCCGAGCGAGGAGAGGCGACGGGCCGAGCGAGGAGAGGCGACGGGCCGAGCGAGGAGAGGCGACGGGCCGAGCGAGGAGAGGCGACGGGCCGAGCGAGGAGAGGCGACGGGCCGAGCGAGGAGAGGCGACGGGCCGAGCGAGGAGAGGCGACGGGCCGAGCGAGGAGAGGCGACGGGCCGAGCGAGGAGAGGCGACGGGCCGAGCGAGGAGAGGCGACGGGCCGAGCGAGGAGAGGCGACGGGCCGAGCGAGGAGAGGCGACGGGCCGAGCGAGGAGAGGCGACGGGCCGAGCGAGGAGAGGCGACGGGCCGAGCGAGGAGAGGCGACGGGCCGAGCGAGGAGAGGCGGCGGGCCGAGCGAGGAGAGGCGGCGGGCCGAGCGAGGAGAGGCGATAGGCCCTCTTTAAAAGGAAGTTCAATAGACTGATATTTTCATGGAAAAAGTATATTTACAGCAGATCTGTAGGCTGTACATGCTTCTTTATGTAAAAGCAAAATTTTATAGCTACATCCCCAGTGTACTATTAGCCAAAACAGCACAAAAGAACTATAAGGCTGGGTTCAGACAATAGATTGGAAATGGGGCCTGTTGAAACCACAAATTGTGGACGTGACAGTGTGTGCAGTACCATGTGCTCATCAGTGCTGCAGACCGATGCCTGGAGATGTCTTTCATTGCTTGCGTTATACTGACCAATAACATGGACCAGGACCAACGTAGCGCATATGACAATTATTTCAATGCATACCATCAGCCTGCGGGGAAAATCGACCACGTGCACTGGGACACTGGTACAATGCTTTTGTGAAACTTTTTTTTTTTATATACTTTGAGAAAGGCGCCAATACGGTGCAGAAACACGTTGATATTAATAAAAACAGTTGTGGAATCCCAAAGCTCTTCATTCCCGCAGGACAGTCAAACTAAATGCGCCAGCACTCTTTTTTTTGCAATTATATAACAATGAGAAAATATAAAAAAATAAATATTATAATATATATATATATATATATATATATATATATATATATATATATATATATATATATACATATATATATACACACACATACATACACACACTAGATGGTGGCCCAATTCTAACGCATCAGGTATTCTAGAATATGTATGTATGTATATAGCAGCCGCATAGTATATAGCACAGGCCACGTAGTATATAGGAGCCATGTAGTATATAGCAGACTAATAGTACGTGGCCTGTGCTATATACTATGCGGCTGCTATATACATACATACATATTGTAGAATACCCGATGCGTTAATACAGGCCACGCAGTATATAACACACCCCACGTACTATATAACACAGCCCACGCAGTATATAGCAGACACGCAGTATATAACACAGGCGACGTAGTATATAACACAGGCCACGCAGTACATAACACTGGCCACGTAATATATAGCACAGCCCACGCAGTACAAAACACAGCCCACATAGTATGTAACACAGCCCACGTAGTATATAGCAGCCATGTAGTATATAGCACTGCCCACGTAGTATATAGCAGCCATGTAGTATATAACGTAGCCCACGCAGTATCTAACACAGCCCACATAGTATACAGCAGTGTGGGCACCATATCCCTGTTAAAAAAAATAATTAAAATAAAAAATAGTTATATACTGACCCGCCAGGATCCAGCGAAGCTCTGGGGATGCGCGTGCGGCTGCCGCCATCTTCCGTTCCCACTTCCCAGGAAGCATTGTGAAATTACCCAGATGAATTATCGGTCTCGCGAGATCGCTAAGTCTTCTGGGTAATTTCGCAATGCATCTCTGGGAACGGAAGATGGCGGCAGGCGCGAGCCCATCGTCGTACTACGGAAGGTGAGAATAGCAGGTTTTTTGTTTTTTTATTATTTTTAACATTACTTCTTTTTACTATTGATGCTGCATAGGCAGCATCAATAGTAAAAAGTTGGGGACACACAGGGTTAATAGCAGCGGTAACGGAGTGCGTTACCCACGGCATAACGCGGTCCGTTACCGCTGGCATTAACCCTGTGTGAGCGGTGACCGGAGGAGAGTATGGAGCGGGCACTGACTGCGGGGAGTAGGGAGGGACTAATCGGACTGTGCCCGTCGCTGATTGGTCGCGGCAGCCATGACAGGCAGCTGGCGAGACCAATCAGCGATGCGGGATTTCCGTTACGGAAGTTGCCGACAGAAAGACGGAAGTACCCCTTAGACAATTATATATATAGATATATATGCACACAAACACACATATATATATATATATATAAAAATATACCCACTGTATATAGACACACATACATGTATCTTGAATGTGTGTGTGTGTGTGTGTGTGTGTGTGTGTGTGTGTGTGTGTGTGTGTGTGTGTATGTGTGTATATATATGTGTGTATATATATATATATATATATATATATATATATATATATATATATATATATATACACATATACACACATATATATATATATACACACACACACACACACACACACACACACACACACATATATATATATATATATAGCATACTTAATACTGTAGATTTGTATAATTATATACAGAATATGTATAAGAAATATAAGAACATAGCTATATACATCTATATCCCAGAATATGCATATAAAGCACACACTTTGCTGCCACAATCAATGTAGGACCCGTCTCACTTTCCCACTTATGAAGCAGCAGTGCCCCCTATGGTCACATAGTGTAATGCACAAGCAGCAAGTATAACATGGGGAGTCAGACAATTTCTGCCTGTTAACATTTGTAATGAGTTTTTAAGTCAGACTAATTTCTTTGTTGCCAAAATATTTAGTTCAATAACTTATCTATATATCTTGTAACCATGTAAATGCCGTCCGAACTGCGGCCCCATGTTATAGTGCGAGGGGTGCGGGGCAGAGTGCAAGCTTCAGTATATCCTGTGTTTTCATCATTTACTCCTCTGCAATTCCTGGGTTTTTGGGTCCAGTGGGCGGTCCTATCTGTGATTGACAGCTCCCTCTCTGTGCACACATGTCACAAATGGAAGCTGTTCATTAGTCAGGGTTCTGCTACCTCTTTTTTTTTTTTTCTTTGATTCTGACGGAGAAAGAAGACAGAAGCTGTTGTCCGTGACGTCATCTATGCAGCCTGTCGATGTCTCCGGGAGCGGAGATGAAGTCACGGACATCAACGTCTGTGAAGCCGGAGAGGAGCGATGGGCCGCGGGTGCATGCATCAATCGTTATCTAAGGATGCCACCATCACCCAACCCTACACATTGCAGATAGGAGCAGGTATTCCTCCTCCTCCTCGGCATTAATTAAAACACTAGATAAAATGTAGCGCAACAAAAAAAAAATTAAAGTAAAAACCAAAAATGCCAGGGTAAAGGGAAAAAAAAAGAAAACTAATTAGCATTCCTAAGTCATTAATGACAGGACACCTTGCCGGCGGCATCAGCACTTTCTGCCGTGCCACATCCTTCTATCATCCTGGCACCTTACGCAGCACATCTCCGCTGCCCACACAGCCTAATTACCTGTTTACACTGGGCATGAGGTAAGAGGGTGCGTCCTACTAGATGCACGACAGCAGCGCCTCCAGACTGCAGAAGGTGCGGGCCGCGATATAATGCCTGCTAGGACGATCTGTAGAATGCAGCACCCCCGTTATATGTAAGAAAAGCAAAAGTCTCACCGCTAGGAACGCGAAGAACAAAGGAAAACTGGGCAAGGAATCCTCGAGTATAGAGACTGTGCTAGACGGTTATCTCACAAGAGAGGGTTCTGCAGAAACCCAAAACCGATGGAGATGGTGAGAATCGGTGGTCAGTGATCTGTCGGATGTGAGTCCCGTGGAGAGCCGCCTCTTACCCGCCAGGCTGGCTAAGTCATCATTGCGGCATGAAGAATGTATGAAGTTGCGCCACGCCGGCCAATCAAGAGCCAGGTCAGAGGCGGCTCTCAGAGATCCCAACTGGCTGCCACATCGGCAGGATCAGGTCCTACAAATCAATTTGTACCAACTTTAGTGGCCGGCACTCTTGGTTTCTGCTGCCGATCCAGGTTGATCCCATTGTTGCTCGGTGAGGTCGATGTGCAGCTTCATAGGGATGACGCAAATGTTCACGGCTTCCATGGATAATTTTTATTTTTCGTTAAGTTTCATGTTCTGTATTGGAGCGGTTTCAGATTCTGCCTAAAAACTGTAGTGTCACAAGAAACGGCCTGACTGAATTCTCATCAAATCCTGTGAACAAGCCTTTCAGTTAAAGGGGATGCCTCTACCCTGTGCCAGTCATTACACTGGTTACCCATCCACTCCAGAATCCAGTGGACTATCCTCATCCACAAAGCTCTCCATGGCTCAGCTCCACCCTACATCTCCTCCCTGGTCTCAGCCTACCACCCTACCTGTGCCCTCCATGGCTCAGCTCCACCCTACATCTCCTACCTGGTCTCAGTCTACCACAATACCCGTGCCCTCCATGGCTCAGCACCACCCTACATCTCCTCTCTGGTCTCAGTCTACCACCCTACCCGAGCCCTCCGCTCCGATAATGACCTCAGGTTAGCATCCTCAATAATCAGAACCTCCCACTCCAGTCTCCAAGACTTTACACGTGCTGCGCCGATTCTTTGGAATGCACTACCTAGGTTAATACGATTAATCCCCAATCCCCACAGTTTTAAGCGTGCCCTAAAAACACATTTGTACAGATTGGCCTACCGCCTCAACGCATTAACCTAACTATTCCTGTGTAGCCCCTTCAACATTTTTACCATAACCAGGTTCCTCACATCATGTTCTCACAGGCTTCATGCATTTAATAGAACCTCCAGGTTAGTGGCATGGATGCATTTCTGGTCCAAACATCCCACATAGGCACGTCCACAAGTATGAGGGATTGTTTTTTTGCGGGAAGAGTTGTACTTTTGAATGACACCACTCATTTTATCATGTGATGACCTGGAGAGCGGGAAAGCGGTATTTACGTTGCTACAAGGGGGTCACAAGACCCCCTTAGTAACCATCGGACCCCAGGTTAGCATGGTACGCTGAGGTCATGTGATGACCGCAGGGTACAGTGGCCTGTGAGATCCAGCTATAAGCGGAGCCTCACAGGCACAGTCAGTGACTCCCTGACAGTCTCATACAGTGTTGCACACGAGTACTGTAGTGTCTGACTAGTGAACAAAATAAGAATTATACATGTCCCACAGTGGGACGGAGTGAAAAAGTAAAAAAAAAAAAATAAAAATAAAAGAAAATAAGTTAAAAATATAACAAAAACTGCTGCGCTGCATGGGGGCTCTGCGCTGCATGGGGGCTCTGTGCTGCATGGGGACACAATGTATGGACACTACACACATGGCATATCTGCAATTCTCCAGAAAACAGTCCTGGCATGGATGTTACACAATAGTCACTGCAGCCCACTACACTGGGGTCACGTTGGGGTTTTACTGTATTTCTGGCACCTTCGGGGCTTCGCAAATGTCGCCCGCAAACTATTCTAGCAAAATCTGTGCTCCAAAAGCCATATAGCGCCCCTTCCATCTCAGCCCTGACGTGTGGCCTAGCAGGAATGTCTGACAACATATGGGGCAGCACCGCATTCAGGAGAAAATGTGCAATAAATTGTGGGGTCTAGTGTCACCCATTAACCCTTGTGTACAATTTGAAGCAAATACAAAAATTAAAATGCTAGCACTAAAATGTCATATTTCCATGTCTCAATGTTATAAAATTCTGTGAGGCACCTGATTAAAAATGCGGAGTACACCCCTAGATAATTCCCTTGAGGGGTCTAGTTTCCAAAATGGGGTCATTTGTGGGGGGTTTCTGCCATTTTCACATGTCAGGGGCTCTGCGACATGGCATTCACAATCTATCCCAGGCAAATAGCCTCTTTCCTTTCCTGCCATAGGGCCAAGCACAAGTTTTGTGACCACAAATGGGGTATAGTGACGATCGGGACAAATTACACAAAAAATTATGGGGTCAGTTTTCACCTATTATCTATTGTGAAAAAGACAAATAAGGGGCTAAATCAAAATTTTCACGAAAAAAAATGAAAATTTTCAATATGACGACCTCAAGAGAAATTTCACAAATTTTTGGGTCCATTTTCTCCTGTTACCCTCAGGGGGACTTGAAGCTGCGATCGTCTGATGGCTTGTGCTACACACAGCGGGACATCAGTACTGTTATGTACAGTGAAAATCACGATCATCTATAAACGCAGAGCCCCGGGGGTCATCAGCAGAGCCCCGGGGGTCATCAGCAGAGCCCCGGGGGTCATCAGCAGAGCCCCGGGGGTCATCAGCAGAGCCCCGGCCGTCAGAGCAACTCATCAGCGTCCCACAATCTTGTTAGGGGCGCGTGGAATTATGCACGTCCCTGCCGATGCGTGTAGGATGCCGCTGTTAAGAGATCGACAGCGGGATTTAACAAGTGAACCTGCGGTTGTTAGGCCATGTGCACACGTTCAGGATTTTTCGCGTTTTTTTCGCTATAAAAACGTGATAACGCGAAAAAAACGCTAACATATGCCTCCTATTATTTACAGGGTATTCCGCATTTTTTGTGCAAATGTTGCGATTTTTTCCGCGAAAAAATCGCATCGCGGAAAAAAAAGCAACATGTTCATTAAAAATGTGGAATTGCGGGGATTCCGCACACCTAGGAGTCCATTGATCTGCTTACTTCCCGCACGGGGCTGTGCGCACCATGCGGGAAGTAAGCAGATTATGTGCGGTTGGTACCCAGGGTGGAGGAGAGGAGATTCTCCTCCACGCACTGGGCACCATAAAATTGGTCAAAAATAAAAGAATTAAAATAAAAAATAGTCCTATACTCACCCTCGATATCTTCCCGCCTCACCGCTGCATGCTGCCGCTTCGGTTCCTATAGCTGCTGTGCGGTGAAGGACCTGTGATGACGTCACTGTCTTGTGATTGGTCGTGCGCGGTCATGTGATCGCTCACGTGACCGCTCACATGACCGCGACGTCATGGAAGGTCCTGCGTGCACAGCAGCTATAGGAAGAGGAACGGACGCCGCTGAGGAGATGTCTGGGTGAGTATAAGCATTTTTTTATTTTTTTTTTTTTATTATTTTTAAACATTCTATCTTTTACTATAGATGCTGCATAAGCAGCATCTATAGTAAAAAGTTGGTCACACTTGTCAAACACTATGTTTGACAAGTGTGACCAACCTGTCAGTCAGTTTTCCAAGCGATGCTACAGATCGCTTGGAAAACTTTAGCATTCTGCAAGCTAATTTCGCTTGCAGAATGCTAAAAAAAACGCAAAAAAAAAAACGGAAAAAAAAACGCAAAAAAAAAATGCGGATTTCTTGCAGAAAATTTCCGGTTTTCTTCAGGAAATTTCTGCAAGAAATCCGGACGTGTGCACATACCCTTAAAGTCACATGACCGCTGATTAAATCAGCAATCATCTGCAGGGAAACGCGCGGGCTTGGTGTGCGAGATCAGATCAAAGGCAGAGACACGACGTACGTGCACATGAAAGTTTGTGAAGGGGTTAAGGATGTTGATAAAAACCTTTACAAGGAATCGGTCAGCAGGATTTTGTTATGTAATCTGAGAGCAGAATGATGTAGGGGCATAGACCCTGATTCTAGTGATGTATCACTTACTGGGCTGCTTGCTGCAATTTTAATAAAAATCTTATGAGATACTGAACTACTAAAAGGGATATCTACAAAAGAAAGCAACAAAAATGGAAAAAAATGTAGCAAAAACTCATTTTTTGTTCACATTTAGATGTACATTAGTCCAAATTTAAATTAAGACAGAGAAATAACAAAAAAAAAAAGGTGTGGTGGATACATTGTAGGCTCTGAGTCTAGAATCACACATGTAGAAATGAGGAAATTGCTGATGATTTACACAAACTCCGGAAAACAGGAAAGTTACAGCGCAAACTAAACGTGTTCCGCTGTGCAAGAGCGTCACCTAGTGGAGAGACTGGGTATTGCACAGGCTGGAAAACCAACAAACCGCGTGAGCCTCTTGCAGATAAATCACCGACTACTACTACTTTTAGTGGCTCTGCAATTAATGCTTACCTTTTAAGTAACTAACTACATGTTTAATATAACAGGTCGTATGTGTAGAACAGCCTATACCATATATATATGTATATATATGGTATAGGCCAGTGATTTAAAAGGGTTGTTACTTACCCATGGTAACATAGGGAAGCTTGTCAGTAGAGCCATGAGGGTATATGCTGTATAGATGGGGGCCGCTGCAGTCAACACCTCCTAGTACAAGGGCGGCACCGATGTAACCCTGGTACCTGTCAGGTGAAAGAACAAATAATATAGAATTATTAAATTCAATGATCGCGATACAGAAGATTTTCACCATTGTTTCCTGCATACTATAAACACGGAACACAGCAGACATGCTCTGCATGGACAGAAATGTGGTGACACGTGAATCAATGACTTCAGTGTTTGCATGCAGCCAAGATGGAAGGTCTCTGAAATGCTGTGGCGAGAGAACGGACTAATCTTGTATGGTCCGGGGCAGCACTAAAACACGGCGGGGGCATCAGGGAGCGAAGTGACTAGTCCGGAGCGGCCCTCAGCCATTTTCTCCGGGCCTGCTAACACTTGATTGACAGCTCTCTGATATAAGACATGACCTGACAATCACCAGGAGCAGGCTGAGGACCACCCAGGACTAGTCAGTTCTCCTTATGGTCCCTGGTCAGCATCACTCCTTAATATGTATGGTGAGGGTCTCATCCACATACACACGTCCTTCGTTAGAAGTGCCCCCCAATGACAAGCAGGTAGGGTCCTCGCGAAATCAGCGGTACTGTGTCCAATTTACTTACATCATCACTCGGTTTTTACGGCAGCCCCATAGAGAATGTATGGAGTGGGGGTCAGATATTGACCATACAAATTCCCGTTCTGCCTATTAGAGGGGTCTCAGTTGTAAGCCCCCCACCGATCACTAAACCATCACCTATCCTGTGGATAACTACTTCTCACCGGATATGCCTATGCCGCAGTATATTAAGCGACAAAAACTGAAAAAAGTTAATTTTTGGAAGATTTTCACCCTACAGTCACGAGACTACAAAACCTTAATTTTTCTCCACCCGAAGCCTTTCCCTTTTATCTGACAGCCGAGATGTTAAACTGCTTATAAAGATGTACGCCGACGCTCCTAAACGAGACGGTAGCTTTAGCTATATAAAGCCGGTTCCTCGTCTGTGTAAACGGCACAAAGCTTCCTTTTATTTGACGCCTTTTGCCA
Source organism: Ranitomeya variabilis (assembly GCF_051348905.1). NCBI lineage: Eukaryota > Metazoa > Chordata > Amphibia > Anura > Dendrobatidae > Ranitomeya > Ranitomeya variabilis. The sequence continues at coordinate 211,307,010 of NC_135233.1, forward strand.
AAACTTGCTAAAACTAAAAGTGGTCCGATGTAATTGATTTGCGGAAAAGTCTGATGCTTGACACTAAGCCAGAGGCAGAAACCCAGATCTCCTCTCCTGAAAACTTTAAAATGATGAACACTCGCCTATTTGCTCTCGTGCGGTGATGTATGGCGTCTGCCTAGAGCTGCTGAAAATTCCTTGCAGAATTAAACTGTTCCGCTGCTTCGATTGGTATAAATATTTCATGGCGGCTCTGCCGTGCAGAGCCTTGTCTCCTGCGCGCGTTTACTTGTCAGACAAATGAACGCAATGAGAAGCGATTCAATCCGGGGCGAACGCTTCACATCCCTGGAAAAAGTGACGCTTCAGAACAATGGCTGACAGGATGGAGCCCTGGAAACGACATCATCTGCCACCACGGTCTGCTCCGTGGGGTCTAAGCTGGCTGTCAGTTTACCGAGTCCTAAGTGTACGAGCTTCCAGACGGCGGCCATTGTTACATAGCGCTCAGCCCGAGAGGAGTCGCAGTAAAAGGTTAGCGCTGCGAGACGGCGCCGGTCACGGGACCATTCTGGACCGGCCATTTGCGGCAGAAAACTGCACACCGGCCACGCGTGAATCATACGATTGACATGCTTCATTTACATAGGAGACCCCCTGTCCCAAGGGTACACAAAAAGAAAACTTTTTCACATTCATTCTAGGAAAATGAGTGCAAGATCTCCCTCTTCTAGACAGAAGACATAACTTTGAGGAGATCGCCTCTGCTGCAGCCGTATTTTGCTACCATTTTTGCAGTTAATCAGCAATTTCCCACCACAGAGAAGATCATAAAACTAAAGGGGTATTGGTAAGATGGAGGGCATTATCTATCCACAGGATGGATCACCCCTATAATGTTCAGCAGAATAATATGTTCCCTTTAAGGCACTGTGTGACCTGCCCTCAGATTCATGCTGCCAATGAAAAGCTCTGATGACTCGAAGAAAACTTAGTTTGGGAGGCAGCCGAGAACCGTAAGGAGAACTCTGACTAGTCCTGCGTGGTCCCCTGGCTGGCTTCTATCTGCCATCTCCAGGTGATTCACCTGTGTACACACTTGGGAGATTTCGGCAGGGAGCAGAGGCGTCATCTATGGTGCTGGCCGGGGAAAAGAGAAGCAGACACTAGGACTGCAAGAGCACACATATTATGCCCACCAGTGCACTTGCAGGCCTAATTTGCATATCTATAAAAATTGAATTTCGACACAAAGGAGCACGGGATGGCAAAGAAATAGGCATCATTTGAAATGTTGTAAGTTGCCCTATTCTGCAGTACCCGTGGTTTACTGGGGACAATCTCACTGACAGATTCCCTTTAAATTGAACATATCGAAGCTTCAAGTCCCACGAAAAGTGTAGATGAAAGAAGAATCATCATCCTTTCATTGGGCAATAATTGGGAAACACACTAGACTTTTTACGCCAAAACTCAGATAATATCGTCAGCCAATATAATTGCTCTGAGCCACACCGGGGACGCCCAGTTCCCTTCCCTAATTTTTTAACCGTCTAGTTACCTGAACAGCATCTGCTTTAGCATTCGGTTGGCAGTGGCTACTCTGGGTAAGCGTCCCGTTGACAAGGAGTGCAGCTCCATATTGGAAGAGATCATCTGGGTCGTCATTTCTGTGTCGGCCGCTGTTCCAGCCCCGCAGCAGCTAAGAAACAGATACACAAAAATGATTTACCAGCATAAGGTGAAAGAAAATGTGCTTTTTCTAGGTTTACATCTGACTTTTGTAACTTTTTCACTTTTTTTAGGGTACCATGTCACATTGGCAGAGCGCCCCTGAGGTGCCAGACCAGCAGAACCCCCCATAAGTGACCCCATTTTACAAACTACACCTCTCAATGAGTTCATCTAGGGGTGCAGTAATCATATTGACGCCACAGGTGGGTCACAGAATTTTATACCATTGGTCAGTGAGGAACGAATTACATTTTTAACATCAAAAAATTGTTTTAGCCCCAGATTTTACATTTTCACATGGGGAAACAGTGCTAAAATGTGTCACACAATTTCTGCTGAAAGTGGCAATACCCCATATGTGGCTGTACAGTACTGCTTAGCCATATGGAAAGACTCGGGAGGGATAGAGCACTATTTGACACTTGGTAAACAAATTATTATAGAATAGTTTGTGGACTCCATATACAGAGCCCCTAAGTGCTAGAAGATCAGAATCCTCCCCAACCTCAAGTGACCCCATTTTGGAAATTACACCACTCTGGGAATTTATCTAAAGGTGTAGTGACAATTTTGACTCCATGGGCGATTTCCAGAAACAAGCAGCAGTAGAGGTTGCCAAATTAAACTGTAATCTGCCGTTGTAGTGACCAGTACATTGTAGTGACCAGGACATTGTGCCCAGTTCATGCTTCTGGAGACATGCACTCGAAAGTTAGGCGGACTCTCATCGCTTCAGAAATGCCAAACATGTGGACGCTAAATGTGGTTTAGGCACACTGGTGCTCAGAAGGGAGGGGGAAATTTGGATTTGGGAGCGGAGAATTTGTTGGATTCCTTTTGAGGAGCAAGGAGCCATTTAGCTTTTCCAGAGCCTTTGTGCTACCAATAACGTAGAAGCCCCCTATATTTTTGTTAACAGATGACGGACCTGGGTGGGGACTTGTGGATTGAGTGGAGACTTTTTTTGTGGATTGAGTTGAGGCTTTTATTGGGAACATTTTATAGCTGAAGAGCCTGGCATTGCCTGGGCATCTACTATATAAATGTCTAAGTGTCACTTCCTTCTGTCTGCCTTTCTGTCTGTCTGTCACGGATATTCATTGGTCGCGGCATCTGTCTGTCATGGAAATCCAAGTCGCTGATTTGCCGCGAGCAATCAGCGACGGGCACAGTCCAGCGGCAAAATGGCCGCTCCTTCCTCCCCGCAGTCAGTGCCCGCTCCATAATCCCCTCCAGCCAGCGCTCACACAGGGTTAATGGCAGTGCTAACGGACCGCGTTACGCCACGGTATGACGCACTCCATTAACGCTGCAATTAAACCTGTGTGACCAACTTTTTACTATTGATGCTGCCTACGCAGCATCAATAGTAAAAAGATCTAATGTTAAAAATAATAAAAAAATAAAAAATCATTATATACTCACCTTCCGCCGCCTTTCCCGCTCCTCGCGACGCTCCGGTGACCGCTCCATGCATTGCGATCTCACGAGATGATGACGTAGCGGTCTCGCGAGACCACTACGTCATCATCTCGCGAGACCGCAATGCACTCTTGAGACCGGAGCACACAAGGAGAATCGGTAACCGCTTCGCCTGGATCCGGGGGACAACGGAAGGTGAGTATATAACTATTTTTTATTTTAATTCTTTTTTTAACAGGGATATGATGCCCACATTGCTATATACTACATGGGCTGGGCAATATACTACGCGGGCTGGGCAATATACTGCGCGGGCTGGGCAATATACTGCGCGGGCTGGGCAATATACCAGAGGTGTCAAACTGCATTCCTTGAGGGCCGCCAACAGGTCATGTTTTCAGGATTTCCTTGTATTGGACAGGTGATAATTTAATCACCTGCACAGAATGATTCCAGCACCTTGTGGAATGCTAAGGAAATCCTGAAAACATGACCTGTTGGCGGCCCTCGAGGAATGCAGTTTGACACCTCTGCAATATACTGCGCGGGCTGGGCAATATACTGCGCGGGCTGGGCAATATACTGCGCGGGCTGGGCAATATACTGCGCGGGCTGGGCAATGTCCTGCGCGGCCTGGGCAATGTCCTGCGCGGCCTGGGCAATGTACTGCGCGGCCTGGGCAATGTACTGCGCGGCCTGGGCAATGTACTGCGCGGCCTGGGCAATGTACTGCGCGGCCTGGGCAATGTACTGCGCGGCCTGGGCAATGTACTGCGCGGCCTGGGCAATGTACTGCGCGGCCTGGGCAATGTACTGCGCGGCCTGGGCAATATACTGCGCGGGCTGTGCAATATACTACATGGGCTGTGCTATACACTACGTGGCCTGTTATATACTGCGTGCGTGGGCTGTTATACACTCCGTGGGCTGTGCTATATACTCCGTGGGCTGTGCTATATACTCCGTGGGCTGTGCTATATACTCCGTGGGCTGTGCTATATACTCCGTGGGCTGTGCTATATACTCCGTGGGCTGTGCTATATACTCCGTGGGCTGTGCTATATACTCCGTGGGCTGTGCTATATACTCCGTGGGCTGTGCTATATACTCCGTGGGCTGTGCTATATACTCCGTGGGCTGTGCTATATACTCCGTGGGCTGTGCTATATACTCCGTGGGCTGTGCTATATACTCCGTGGGCTGTGCTATATACTCCGTGGGCTGTGCTATATACTCCGTGGGCTGTGCTATATACTCCGTGGGCTGTGCTATATACTCCGTGCGCTGTGCTATATACTCCGTGCGCTGTGCTATATACTCCGTGCGCTGTGCTATATACTCCGTGCGCTGTGCTATATACTCCGTGCGCTGTGCTATATACTCCGTGGGCTGTGCTATATACTCCGTGGGCTGTGCTATATACTCCGTGGGCTGTGCTACATACTCCGTGGGCTGTGCTATATACTCCGTGGGCTGTGCTATTTACTACGTGGCTGTGCTATTTACTACGTGGCTGTGCTATTTACTACGTGGGCTGCTATATACTACGTGGCTGTGCTATATACTACGTGGCCGGCCGCAAACAATCAGCGACAGGCGCAGTCCGGCCGCGAATTGGCGCGGGATTTGAAACACACTTCGCTAATTGGTCGCGGCCTGCCGAATCCTGTGTATTCAATGTATTATTTTAAAATCTTCATAAATAAACTACATACATATTCTAGTATACCCGATGCGTTAGAATCGGGCTACCACCTAGTAGTAAATATCTGTGGTAAGTTATAGCACCTCGCTCCTCTCATTTCCCCCCTCGCTCCTCTCATTTCCCCCCTCGCTCCTCTCACTTCCCCCCTCGCTCCTCTCACTTCCCCCCTCGCTCCTCCCATTTTCCCCCTCACACTTACATAGTTACATAGTTATTAAGGTTGAAGGAAGACTAAGTCCATCTAGTTCAACCCATAGCCTAACCTAACATGCCCTAACATGTTGATCCAGAGGAAGGCAAAAAAAAACCATGTGGCAAAGAGTAACTCCACCATGGGGAAAAAAATTCCTTCCCGACTCCACATACGGCAATCAGACTAGTTCCCTGGATCAACGCCTTATCAAGGAATCTAGTGTATATACCCTGTAACATTATACTTTTCCAGAAAGGTATCCAGTCCCCTCTTAAATTTAATTAATGAATCACTCATTACAACATCATACGGCAGAGAGTTCCATAGTCTCACTGCTCTTACAGTAAAGAATCCGCGTCTGTTATTATGCTTAAACCTTCTTTCCTCCAGACGTAGAGGATGCCCCCTTGTCCCTGTCTCAGGTCTATGATTAAAAAGATAATCAGAAAGGTCTTTGTACTGTCCCCTCATATATTTATACATTAACATAAGATCACCCCTTAGTCTTCGTTTTTCCAAACTAAATAGCCCCAAGTGTAATAACCTATCTTGGTATTGCAGACCCCCCAGTCCTCTAATAACCTTGGTCGCTCTTCTCTGCACCCGCTCCAGTTCAGCTATGTCTTTCTTATACACCGGAGACCAGAACTGTGCACAGTATTCTAAGTGTGGTCGAACTAGTGACTTGTATAGAGGTAAAATTATGTTCTCCTCATGAGCATCTATGCCTCTTTTAATACATCCCATTATTTTATTTGCCTTTGTAGCAGCTGCCTGACACTGGCCACTGAATATGAGTTTGTCATCCACCCATATACCCAGGTCTTTTTCATTGACGGTTTTGCCCAGAGTTTTAGAATTAAGCACATAGTTATACATCTTATTACTTCCACCCAAGTGCATAACCTTACATTTATCCCCATTAAAGCTCATTTGCCATTTATCAGCCCAAGCTTCTAGTTTACATAAATCATCCTGTAATATAAAATTGTCCTCCCCTGTATTGATTACCCTGCAGAATTTAGTGTCATCTGCAAATATTGAAATTCTACTCTGAATGCCCCCTACAAGGTCATTAATAAATATGTTAAAAAGAAGAGGGCCCAATACTGACCCCTGTGGTACCCCACTGCTAACCGCAACCCAGTCCGAGTGTGCTCCATTAATAACCACCCTTTGTTTCCTATCCCTGAGCCAGCTCTCAACCCACTTACACATATTTTCCCCTATCCCCATTACTCTCATTTTATGTAACAACCTTTTGTGTGGCACTGTATCAAAAGCTTTGGAAAAGTCCATATACACTACGTCCACTGGGTTCCCTTGGTCCAGTCCGGAACTTACCTCTTCATAGAAGCTGATCAAATTAGTCTGACATGAACGGTCCCTAGTAAACCCGTGCTGATACTGGGTCATGAGGTTATTCCTCTTCAGATACTCCAGCATAGCATCCCTTAGAATGCCCTCCAGGATTTTACCCACAGTAGAGGTTAAGCTTACTGGCCTATAATTACCGAGTTCAGTTTTTGCCCCTTTTTTGAATATTGGCACCACATTTGCTATACGCCAGTCCTGTGGTACAGACCCTGTTATTATGGAGTCTTTAAAGATTAAAAATAATGGTCTATCAATGACTGTACTTAGTTCCTGCAGTACTCGGGGGTGTATCCCATCCGGGCCCGGAGATTTGTCAATTTTAGTTATTTTTAGACGCCGCTGTACTTCCTGCTGGGTTAAGCAGGTGACATTTAATGGGGAATTTTTATCACTAGTCATTTTGTCTGCCATGGGATTTTCTTTTGTAAATACTGATGAAAAAAAGTCATTTAGCATATTGGCTTTTTCCTCATCCTCATCCACCATTTCACCCAGACTATTTTTAAGGGGGCCAACACTGTCATTTTTTAGTTTCTTACTATCTATATAGTTAAAGAATATTTTGGGATTATTTTTACTCTCTCTGGCAATGAGTCTCTCTGTCTCAATCTTTGCTGCCTTGATTTGCTTTTTACAGAATTTATTTAATTTTCTGTATTTATTTAATGCCTCCTCACTACCTACTTCCTTTAATTCTCTAAATGCTTTCTTTTTGTCCCTTATTGCGGCCCTTACAGCTCTATTTAGCCATATTGGTTTCCTCCTATTTCTAGTATGTTTATTCCCATACGGTATATACTGTGCACAGGTACTATCCATGATGCTAATAAACGTCTCCCATTTTCTTTGTGTATTTTTATGTCTCAGGATATCGTCCCAGTTAATTGCACCAAGATCCTCTCTCATCCGTTGGAAATTTGCCCTCCTGAAGTTTAGTGTCCTTGTCACCCCCCTACTACCCATCTTATTAAAGGTTACATGAAAACTTATTATTTTGTGATCACTATTCCCCAAGTGACCCCCAACCCTTATATTTGATATGCGGTCTGGCCTGTTGGTTAATATTAGGTCTAGCAGTGCCCCCCCTCCTTGTTGGGTCCTGAACCAGTTGTGAAAGGTAATTGTCTCTCATAGTTGTCAAAAACCGATTACCTTTGCTGGAACTGCAGGTTTCTGTTCCCCAATCTATTTCAGGGTAGTTGAAGTCCCCCATAATAATGACTTCTCCTTGAGTCGCAGCTTCATTTATTTGCTTTACGAGGATATTCTCCATTGCTTCCATTATTTTTGGAGATTTATAACAAATCCCTATCAGTAATTTATTATTTTTTCCCCCTCCCCTTATCTCCACCCACAGGGACTCTACATTTTCATTAAATTCACCTATATTATCACGCAGGATGGGTTTTAAGGACGATTTTACATATAGACACACCCCTCCCCCTCGCTTATCTGTACGGTCATTTCTGAACAGGCTATAGCCCTGCAAGTTAACAGCCCAGTCATGGCTCTCATCCAGCCACGTCTCAGATATCCCCACCATGTCATAATTATGCTCCAACAACATTAGTTCTAATTCATCCATTTTGTTGGCGAGGCTTCTGGCATTAGTATACATGCACTTGATGTTACTCTCTGTACCTCTATTCTTTCTTAAATTACTAACTGTTCTAACCCCACCCCCCATGCCACCGCCACCCCCAACTTCCTTATTTGTGCCCAGGTCTCTATCTGCACTATCTTCCCCTCCTATAAAATGAATACCCTCCCCCCCAATCCCTAGTTTAAACACTCCTCCAACCTTCTAGCCATTTTCTCCCCCAGCACAGCTGCCCCTTCCCCATTGAGGTGCAGCCCGTCCCTAGCGTAGAGCCTGTAGCCAACTGAGAAGTCGGCCCAGTTCTGCAGGAACCCAAACCCCTCCTTCCTACACCAATTCTTGAGCCACTTATTAACCTCCCTAATCTCCCGTTGCCTCTCTGGCGCGGCACGTGGTACAGGTAGTATTTCGGAAAATACCACATTGGAGGTCCTTGCTTTCAGCTTGCAGCCTAATTCCCTGAAATCATCTTTAAGGACCTTCCACCTACCTCTAACTTTGTCATTTGTGCCAATGTGCACCATGACCGCTGGGTCCTCACCAGCCCCTCCCAGTAATCTATCCACCCGATCAGCGATGTGTCGGACTCGAGCGCCAGGTAGGCAGCACACCGTCCGACGATCCCTGTCTTTGTGACAGATTGCCCTATCTGTTCCCCTAATAATTGAGTCCCCCACTACCAGCACCTGTCTGGCCTGCCCTGCTCTCCTATTTCCCTCCTTACTGGAGCAGTCACTCCTCCGGCTTTCAGAGGACATGCCTGGCTGCAGCAGTGCTACCCCTGTACTGGCACCCCCCTCATCTGCCAACTTAGCAAACTTATTGGGGTGTGCCAGATCAGGACTAGCCTCCCTGGCACTCTTCCCTCTACCCTGCCTTCTATCTGTCACCCAGCTAACTGCCACACTGTCCTGCAGCTCCATCCTACCATCCCCCTCCTCATCTATCCCATTGAGCGTCTGCTCTGTGAGCAGAAGACTCCTCTCCATATTGTCTATGGATCTCAGTGTTGTCAGCTGCACATTTAGATCCAGTATCTGGGTTTCCAAATGCACAATGTGCTCACATCTCGCACAGCAGTATGCACCCTCGACCAGCTGGTCAAGGACTGCATACATGTGGCAAGATGTGCACTGGATGGCATTAACAATTGTGGAGCACATTTCCTAATGGGGATTGCACCACACAGAAACGTTAATTAAAAATAAATACAAAGTATTAATTAAAAAAAAAAAAAACAGAAGCAATTCCTCCCTTGGAAACTCCCTGATTCCAAAGTCACTGAATCACAAGTCACACACTTACCGCCGTTCACACTTACGCTCAGGTCACACTCAGCTCGCTCACACTCGCTGTGCTGAAGATTTATAGATTTTTTTTTTTCTCTCTATCTCCCCTCAACAGCAATCCACCTTGCTGTTCAGATGCACTTCCAAAAAAAAAAGGAAGTCACTTGTCACTTCGACCTCACATCTGTCATTTTCCGATCACTCCACTATTTACCCTCCCTCCTCATTTTGCACTCACACCTCATTTTCACCTCACACCTCTCATTTTCACCTCACACCTCTCATTTTCACCTCACACCTCTCATTTTCACCTCACACCTCTCATTTTCACCACACACCTCTCATTTTCACCTCACACCTCTCATTTTCACCTCACACCTCTCATTTTCCCCTCAGTATATACATGTTTGTCATCTCCCTTATATATAGTATACACCTGTATGCCATCTCCTGTATATAGTATATACCTGTGTGTCATCTCCTCCTGTATATAGTATGTATCTGTGTGTCATCTCCTCCTGTATATAGTATGTATCTGTGTGTCATCTCCTCCTGTATATAGTATGTATCTGTGTGTCATCTCCTCCTGTATATACCTGTGTGTCTTCTCCTCCTGTATATCGTATACTAGATGGTGGCCCGATTCTAACGCATCGGGTATTCTAGAATATGTATGCACAGCCCACGCAGTACATTGCGCAGCCCACGAAGTACATTGCGCAGCCCACGCAGCACATTGCGCAGCCCACGCAGCACATTGCGCAGCCCACGCAGCACATTGCGCAGCCCACGCAGCACATTGCGCAGCCCACGCAGCACATTGCGCAGCCCACGCAGCACACTGCGCAGCCCACGCAGCACACTGCGCAGCCCACGCAGCACACTGCGCAGCCCACGCAGCACACTGCGCAGCCCACGCAGCACACTGCGCAGCCCACGCAGCACACTGCGCAGCCCACGCAGCACACTGCGCAGCCCACGCAGCACACTGCGCAGCCCACGCAGCACACTGCGCAGCCCACGCAGCACACTGCGCAGCCCACGCAGCACATTGCGCAGCCCACGCTGTACATTGCGCAGCCCACGTTGTACATTGCGCAGCCCACGTTGTACATTGCGCAGCCCACGTTGTACATTGCGCAGCCCACGTTGTACATTGCGCAGCCCACGTTGTACATTGCGCAGCCCACGTTGTACATTGCGCAGCCCACGTTGTACATTGCGCAGCCCACGTTGTACATTGCGCAGCCCACGTTGTACATTGCGCAGCCCACGTTGTACATTGCGCAGCCCACGTTGTACATTGCGCAGCCCACGTATATAGCAATGTGGGCATGATATCCCTGTTAAAAAAAAAAAGAATTAAAATAAAAAATAGTTATATACTCACCTTCCGTTGGCGCCTGGATCCAGGAAGCAGTTACCAACGCTTGGGATCCACCAAAGCTCCACCAAGCCGCTCACACCGGCCACCATCTTCCCTTCCCAGGATGAATTGCGAAATTACCCAGAAGACTTAGACCGCTAAGTCTTCTGGGTAATTTCGCAATGAATCGCCGGGAACGTAAGATGGTGGCCGGCGCGAGTTGCTTGGCGGACTACGGAGTGTGAGTATAGCAGGTGTTTTGTTTTTTTATTATTTTTAATATTACATTTTTTTACTATTGATGCCGCATAGGCAGCCTCAATAGTAAAAAATTGGGGACACACAGGGTTAATAGCAGCGGTTACGGAGTGCGTTACCCGCGGCATAACGCGGTCCGTTACCGCCGGCATTAACCCTGTGTGAGCGGTGACCGGAGGGGAGTATGCGGGCGCCGGGCACTGAGTGCGGGGAGTAAGGAGCGGACATTTTCTTCTGGACTGTGCGCGTCGCTGATCAGTCGTGGCAATGGTCGTGAGCGTTTTGCCACGACCAATCAGCGACTTGGATTCCATGACAAAGGCCGCGACCAATGAATATCCGTGACAGACAGACAGGACAGATAGAAGTGACCCTTAGACAATTATATAGTAGATACTTGTATGTCATCTCCTCCTCTATATAGTATATATCTGTGTGTCATCGCCCCTGTATATAGTATGTACCTGTATGTCATCTCCTGTAAATAGTATATACCTGTGTGCCATCTCCTCCTGTATATAGTATGTATCTGTGTGTCATGTCCTCCTGTATATAGTATATACCTGTCTCATCTCCTCCTGTATATAGTATATACCTGTGTGTCATCTCCTCCTGTATATAGTATATACCTCTGTGTCATCTCCTCCTGTATATAGTATATACCTGTGTGTCATCTCCTCCTGTATATAGTATATACCTGTGTGTCATCTCCTCCTGTATATAGTATATACCTGTGTGTCATCTCCTCCTGTATATAGTATATACCTGTGTGTCATCTCCTCCTGTATATAGTATATACCTGTGTGTCATCTCCTCCTGTATATATATACCTGTGTGTCATCTCCTCCTGTATATAGTATATACCTGTGTGTCATCTCCTCCTGTATATAGTATATACCTGTGTGTCATCTCCTCCTGTATATAGTACATATGTGTGCCATCTCCCGTATACAGTATGTACCTGTGTGTCATCTCCTGTATATAGTATATACCTGTGTGTCATCTCCTCCTGTATATAGTGTGTATCTGTGTGTCATCTCCTCCTGTATATAGTATATACCTGTGTGTCATCTCCTCCTGTATATAGTATATACCTGTGTGTCATCTCCTCCTGTATATAGTATATACCTGTGTGTCATCTCCTCCTGTATATAGTATATACCTGTGTGTCATCTCCTGTATATATTATATACCTGTGTCATCTGCTCCTGTATATAGTATATATCTGTATGTCATCTCCTCCTGTATATAGTATATACCTGTATGTCATCTCCTGTATATATATACCTGTGTGTCATCTGTTCCTGTAAATAGTATATACCTGTGTGTCATCTCCCCTGTATATAGTATATACCTGTGTGTCATCTCCCCTGTATTCCATATATATCTGTATCATCTCCTCCTGTATATAGTATATACCTGTGTCATCTCCTCCTGTATATAGTATGTACCTGTATGTCATCTCCTGTATATAGTATATATCTGTGTCATCTCCTCCTGTATATAGTATGTACCTGTATGTCATCTCCTGTATATAGTATATATCTGTGTCATCTCCTCCTGTATATAGTATGTACCTGGATGTCATCTGCTCCTGTATATAGTATGTACCTGTATGTCATCTCCTGTATATAGTATATATCTGTGTCATCTCCTCCTGTATATAGTATATACCTGTGTCATCTGCTCCTGTATATAGTATATACCTGTATGTCATCTCCTTCTGTATATAGTATATACCTGTGTGTCATCTCCTTCTGTATATAGTATATACCTGTGTCATCTCCTCCTGTATATAGTATATACCTGTATGTCATCTCCTCCTGTATATAGTATGTACCTGTATGTCATCTCCTCCTGTATATAGTATATACCTGTGTGTCATCTCCCCTGTATACAGTATGTACCTGGATGTTATCTCCTCCTGTATATAGTATATACCTGTGTGTCATCTCCCCTGTATACAGTATGTACCTGGATGTTATCTCCTCCTGTATATAGTATGTACCTGTATGTCATCTCCTCCTGTATATACCTGTATGTCATCTCCTCCTGTGTATAGTATATACCTGTAAGTCATCTCCTCCTGTATATACCTGTATATACCTGTGTGTCATCTCCCCTGTATATAGTATATACCTGTGTGTCATCTCCCCTGTATATAGTATATACCTGTGTGTCATCTCCCCTGTATACAGTATATATCTGTGTGTCATCTCCTCCTGTATATAGTATATACCTGTATGTTATTGTCATGATATGTACTTTTGCCCTGTCCTGTATTTGAATAATATGCCATTTGATGTATGTAACTGTTCTCTGGTTTCTATTACCTGTAATTTATGTATTTTCTTGTGCTGGGAGTTCACCTGTAACAATATGTCTCCTTCCCCCAATACTTGCAACCCTAAGCTATAATATAATTAAGCTTTGTCATCATCACTAGTGAAGGAATAGCCATTCTTCCTCACAGCAGGTGGCTAGTCAAATGTACATACTAGATAGACTAAGCAGAGCCGACCAGTCTAGAATCTTCTGATGGACCCAACCATTGAATAGAAGGTGTGACCCCTACCCCCCTTCATGGGCGGATCCCAGGAGCTCAGACAATCCATTCTTATTTTTGAGATCAGATGTGAGTTGATACTTAAAGGAGAAGGAGTGGGGATTCTTAAGGTACCTTCACACTAAACGACTTTGCAGCGATAACGATAGCGATCCGTGACGTTGCAGCGTCCTGGATAGCGATATTGTTGTGTTTGACACGCAGCAGCGATCTGGATCCTGCTGTGATATCGCTGGTCGTTGCTGAAAGTTCAGAACTTTATTTGGTCGTCAGATCGGCGTGTATCGTCGTGTTTGACAGCCAAAGCAACGATGCCAGCGATGTTTTACAGTGGTAACCAGGGTAAATATCGGGTTACTAAGCGCAGGGCCGCGCTTAGTAACCCGATGTTTACCCTGGTTACCATTGTAAATGTAAAAAAAACAAACACTACATACTCACCTTCTGCTGTCTGTCACACGTCCCTCGCCGTCCGCTTCCCGCACTGACTGTGAGTGCCGGCCGTAAAGTGAAAGCTGAGCACAGCAGTGACGTCACCGCTGTGCTGTGCCTTATACGGCCGGCACTCACAGTCAGTGCGGGAAGCAGACGGCGAGGGACGTGTGACAGACATCAGAGGGTGAGTATGTACTGTTTGTTTTTTTTACATTTACAATGGTAACCAGGGTAAACATCGGGTTACTAAGCGCGGCCCTGCGCTTAGCAACCCGATGTTTACCCTGGTTACCCGGGGACTTCGGCATCGTTGGTCGCTGGAGAGCGGTCTGTGTGACAGCTCTCCAGCGACCAAACAGCGACGCTGCAGCGATCGGCATCGTTGTCGATATCGCTGCAGCGTCGTTTAGTGTGAAGGTACCCTTAGCTGAAGACCCCACGTCCATCTGTGACTGCGGAAGCGAACGGGGCGAGACTTGAGCTGAGGACATATCTCGTCATTCGTGAGATTGTTTTGGGATCCCTTGGACTCGTGTGGACTATTGCTTTGTTAGCTGGCACAAGGATTATCGGGAGGTGCCCCCGAATCTGTTCTGTTGGACTCGTGGAAGGACTGTTTCGTTTATCGGGTGCGGGATTACTGGAAAGCACCTCCAGATCTGTTTCTTTACTTGGACTTATTGTGGACTTCTCGTGGACTTGAAGGACATTATGGATATTTGATGTTGTATGCTCCCTGCTTTAATAAATCTTGCTGGATCGTCCCTCAGTCTGTTGTCCCTTCCTGCTCTGCCGTACACCCCGTCACAGTCATCTCCTCCTGTATATAGTATGCAGGGCCGCCATCAGGGCATTACAGCCGTTACTGCTGTATGGGGCCCGGTCAGCAGCAGTACACAGAGGGGCCCGCAGATCCGGGGCCCCACTGTTGTGCTTCTACTCATCGGGCCCCATCGTGCACTAAAATACTGTGCACTGCGGCGCACACGTCGGCGCTGGGGCCCGGGAGCCTTTTTGGAGCTGTGCACGGCCGTCTTACCTAGTCGGCTGCGCAGCTCCTGCTTGGCTGTAGCTAGAATGTATGGGCTCCCTGCAGGTCCTGACTACAGCCCATACATTCTAGCTATCTCAGTAGTGAATGTGCTAGAATGTGTGGGCTCCTTTCAGGTCCTCTCAGCAGCCCATACATTCTAGCTGCTGCTTCACTGCTGGAAACACTAAACGCCCCGGAACGACTGAGGTAAGTATAAAAAACATTTATTTTTGTTTTTTTAAATGGGTGAGGTGGGGGGGAGTGAGACTGCAGATGATGAAGTGTGTTTGAGGGGGTACTGCACATGATGAAATGACAGGGGGCTGCAGATGATGAAGTGTGTTTGAGGGGGTACTGCACATGATGAAATGATAGGGGGCTGCAGATGATGAAGTGTGTTTGAGGGGGTACTGCGCATGATGAAATGACAGGGGGCTGTAGATGATGAAGTGTGTTTGAGGGGGTACTGCACATGATGAAATGATAGGGGGCTGCAGATGATGAAGTGTGTTTGAGGGGGTACTGCACATGATGAAATGATAGGGGGCTGCAGATGATGAAGTGTGTTTGAGGGGGTACTGCACATGATGAAATGATAGGGGGCTGCAGATGATGAAGTGTGTTTGAGGGGGCACTGCGCATGATGAAATGATAGGGGGCTGCAAATGATAAAGTAAGAGGGACTGCAGATGAAGTGAAGGGGGGATAGGGGACTAAATGATGAAGTAAGGTGGACTGCAACTGATGTACCGTATATACTCGAGTATAAGCCGACCCGAGTATAAGCCGACCCCCCCTAATTTTGCCACAAAAAACTGGGAAAACTTATTGACTCGAGTATAAGCCTAGGGTGGAAAATGTGGCAGCTACCGGTGAATTTCAAAAACAAAGATAGATGCTCCATGCCATTCATTATGGCCCCATAGCTGTGCCATATAGTGCTCTGCACCGTTCATTATTGCCCCATAGCTGTACCATAGAAAGCTGTGCCATATAGTGCTCTGCACATTCATTATTGCCCCATAGCTGTGCGATATAGTGCTCTGCACCGTTCATTATTGTCCCATAGCTGTGCCATAGAAAACTGTGCCATATAGTGCTCTGCACCGTTCATTATTGCCCCATAGCTGTACCATAGAAAGCTGTGCCATATAGTGCTCTGCACCGTTCATTATTGCCCCATAGCTGTACCATAGAAAGCTGTGCCATATAGTGCTCTGCACCGTTCATTATTGCCCCATAGCTGTGCCATATAGTGCTCTGCACCGTTCATTATTGCCCCATAGCTGTGCCATATAGTGCTCTGCACCGTTCATTATTGCCCCATAGCTGTGCCATATAGTGCTCTGCACCGTTCATTATTGCCCCATAGCTGTGCCATATAGTGCTCTGCACCGTTCATTATTGCCCCATAGCTGTGCCATATAGTGCTCTGCACCGTTCATTATTGCCCCATAGCTGTGCCATATAGTGCTCTGCACCGTTCATTATTGCCCCATAGCTGTGCCATATAGTGCTCTGCACCGTTCATTATTGCCCCATAGCTGTGCCATATAGTGCTCTGCACCGTTCATTATTGCCCCATAGCTGTGCCATATAGTGCTCTGCACCGTTCATTATTGCCCCATAGCTGTGCCATATAGTGCTTTACACCGTTCATTATTGCCCCATAGCTGTGCCATAGAAAGCTGTGCCATATAGTGCTCTGCACCGTTCATTATTGCCCCATAGCTGTACCATAGAAAGCTGTGCCATATAGTGCTCTGCACCGTTCATTATTGCCCCATAGCTGTGCCATATAGTGCTCTGCACCGTTCATTATTGCCCCATAGCTGTGCCATATAGTGCTCTGCACCGTTCATTATTGCCCCCATAGCTGTACCATATAGTGCTCTGCACCGTTCATTATTGCCCCATAGCTGTGCCATATAGTGCTCTGCACCGTTCATTATTGCCCCATAGATGTACCATAGAAAGCTGTGCCATTGCTGCTGCTGCAATAAAAAAAATAAAAAAAAGACATACTCACCTCTCTTGCTTGCAGCTCCTCAGCGTCCCGTCCCGGTATCTCTCTGCACTGACTGTTCAGGCAGAGGGCGGCGCGCACACTATATGCGTCATCGCGCCCTCTGACCTGCACAGTCAGTGCGGAGAGACGCCGCGAAGACGGAGCGGCGCCCGGCGTGTGGAACGCGGACAGGTGAATATGTAATACTTACCTGCTCCCGGCGTCCCGCTCCTTCCCCCGGACAGCTGGTCTTCGGTGCCGCAGCCTCTTCCTCTATCAGCGGTCACCGTTACCGCTCATTAGAGAAATGAATATGCGGCTCCACCCCTATGGGAGTGGAGTCCATATTCATTTCTCTAATGAGCGGTCCCATGTGACTGCTGAACAGGGGAAGAGCTGCGGCACCCGGAGACCGTGGGACGGGCAGGGGGAGCGCCAGGAGCCCCGGAAGCAAGTAAGTATGCCTCAGCGCCCTCTCCCCCTCACCCGCCGACCGTGACTCGAGTATAAGCCGAGAGGGGCGCTTTCAGCCCAAAAATTTGGGCTGAAAATCTCGGCTTATACTCGAGTATAGTGGGGGTGATGGGGACTGCACATCAAGTGAGTGTGAGGGATGGTGGAGAGCAACTGAATTGAAGGTCGGGGTGGGGAGAGCCAATAGTGTATTGAAGGTAGGGAGAGCAAATAATGAATTTTGAGGGTGGGGAAGAGCAGTTGATAATGAATAGAGGGTGGGAGAGAGATAAGTCATGACAATGAATTGACGCAGAAGGGGCATGTAACTATAATGAATCGGAGTTAGGGTTAGAGCGGGAGGTACATAGTGGGATAAAGTGACTGGAAATAAATTAGGGGAAAGTACAGGTGCTAATTAATTTATATATTAAATGGGGAAAGTGGCTATGTATAGGTAGAAGGGGCTCAGTGGCGTATTATAATTTATATTTGGAATGGTGGGTTGCATAATAACCAATTACAGAATATATTAATGGTGGGTGAATGTCTGTATTCAGATGTGTAGTGTAGAAGAAAGGGAAAAAGTGGGGAATGTGCTCTGGAAGCAGTGCTATAGATAACTGTGTTATTTTATGCAGAGACGAGTCCTGGCTGAAAGAAGTGATGGCGGTCTGCGCTGGATTAAAAAGAATCGCAAAGATGAAGGACTTCAGCTAGAGACGTCACTGGTGAGTCAGTATGTTACCTGTACACTGACACCATACACTGTATACTGTATACAGAGCTCCTGTGTATAATGTCACTGGTGATCACTATATTATCTGTACACTATAAACAGAGCTCCTGTGTATAATGTCACTGGTGATCAATGTATTACCTGTAAACTGACACTATACACAGAGCTCCTGTGTATACTGTCACTAGTGATCACTGTATTACATGTACACTGACACTATATATAGAGCTCCTGTGTATAATGTCACTGGTGATCCCTGTATTACCTGTACACTGACACTATATATAGAGCTCCTGTGTATAATGGCACTGGTGACCACTGTATTACCTGTACACAGACACTGCATACTAAGTACAGATCTCCTATGTATAATGGCACTTATGGTGATAGTATTTTTTTTTATTAATGATCAGTATTGTACTATTCAGTCACAATGTGGTGGTAATATGTTGTCCGGCCATGGTGTGGCGGTATTTGTTCCTTGTATGTGCTATTATTTGGTCACTATGTGGTAGTAATATGTGGTCTGGTCATGGTGTGGTGGTATTTGTTCCTTGTACGTGCTATTTTTCGGTCACCGTGTGGTGGTAATATGTGGTCATGTTGTGTTGGTATTTGTTCCTTGTATGTAGTTGGTCACCATGTGGTGGTAATATGTCATCTGTACATGCTGCGGTGGTATTTGTCCCTTGTATGCGATACTGTTCGGTCACTGTGCTGGTAATATGTGGTCTGCACATGGTGTGGCAGTATTTATTCCTTGTAGATAGTATTATAGGTCACTATGTGGTGCTAATGTAGTATCTGGTCATGGTGTTGTGGTATTTGTCCCTTGTATGTGGTATTATTGGTCATTTGAAAAATTGAAAAATAAATAAAAATATACCTAAATTGTATTGCACATTTTAACAAATGTTTAATAAGTTAGAGTAGAGTAGGGCCCGGCCAAAAGAGTCTGATCTGTGTGATCTGGTGATGGGAACTGTTAATGTGTGATTGGTGAGAAGTGGAGATTTTCCAAGAGACAGCGGTGCTGCTGTGGACAGTTCGAGGGTTGGAGGCGGGGCTGGGGTGGAGCCTGGGCGGAGTTTTAAGGGGGCCCCGAAAATTTTGCCAGTATGGGGCCCCGAAATTTCTAGTGGAAGCCCTGATAGTATGTACCTGTATGTCATCTCCTGTATATAGTATATATGTGTGTCATCTCCTCCTGTATATAGTATATACCTGTGTGTCATCTGCTCCTGCATATAGTATATACCTGTGTGTCATCTCCTCCTGTATATAGTATATACCTGTGTCTCATCTCCCCTGTATATAGTATATACCTGTGTCATCTCCTCCTGTATATAGTATATACATGTGTCATCTCTCCTGTATATAGTATATACCTGTAAGTCATCTTCTCCTGTATATAGTATTATAGTATATCTGTGTCATCTCCTCCTGTATATAGTATGTACCTGTGTGTCATCTCCCCTGTATATAGTATATACATGCATGTCATCTTCTCCTGTATATAGTATATACCTGTAAGTCATCTCCTCCTATATATAGTATATACCTGTATGTCATCTCCTCCTGTATATAGTATATACCTGTAAGTCATCTCCTCCTGTATATAGTATATATCTGTGTCATCTCCTCCTGTATATAGTATATATCTGTGTCATCTCCTCCTGTATATAGTATATACATGTATGTCATCTCCTCCTGTATATAGTTTATACCTTAGTCATCTCCTCCTGTATATAGCATATATCTGTGTCATCTCCCCTGTATATAGTATATACCTGTATGTCATCTCCTCCTGTATATAGTTTATACCTGTAAGTCATCTCCTCCTGTATATAGTATATACCTGTGTGTCATCTCCCCTGTATATAGTATGTACCTGTAAGTCATCTCCTCTTGTATATTATATACATCTGTGTGTCATCTCCTCCTGTATATAGTATATACCTGTAAGTCATCTCCTCCTGTATATAGTATGTATGTCATCTCCTCCTGTATATAGTATATACCTGTATGTCATCTCCTCCTGTATATAGTATATACCTGTATGTCATCTCCTCCTGTATTAGACCTCGTTCACACGTTATTTGGTATGTATGTCATCTCCTCCTGTATATAGTATATACCTGTATGTCATCTCCTCCTGTATATAGTATATATCTGTATGTCATCTCCTCCTGTATTAGACCTCGTTCACACGTTATTTGGTCAGTATTTTTACCTCAGTATTTGTAAGCTAAATTGGCAGCCTGATAAATCCCCAGCCAACAGGAAGCCCTCCCTCCTGGCAGTATATATTATCTCACACATACACATAATAGACAGGTCATGTGACTGAGAGCTGCCGTATTTCCTATATGGTACATTTGTTGCTCTTGTAGTTTGTCTGCTTATTAATCAGATTTTTATTTTTGAAGGATAATACCAGACTTGTCTGTGTTTTAGGGCGAGTTTCATGTGTCAAGTTGTGTGTTGAGTTGCGTGTGGCGACATGCATGTAGTGACTTTTGTGAGGCGACATGCATGTAGCAACTTTTTGTGTGTCGAGTTGCATGTGACAGGTTAGTGTAGCAAGTTGTGTGCAGCAGGTTTTGCGCATGGCGAGTTTTATGTGTGGTACGTTTTGAGTATGTGCAAGTTTTGTGTGAGGCAACTTTTGCATGTGTTGCAACTTTTGTGCATGTGGCAATTTTTCCGCGTGTGGCAAGTTTTCCATGAGGTGAGTTTTGCACGTGTGGCTAGTTTTGCATGTGGCGAATTTTCCATGAGGCGAGTTTTGTGTGAGCCTAGTTTTGCATGTGGCGAGTTTTGAGCGGTGACTTTTGTGTTTTGACTTTTATGTGGCGAGATTGGTGTATGTGTGGTGAAATGTGTGCTGAGGGTGGTATATGTGTTAAAGCACGTGGTAGTGTGTGTCGCATGGCACGCACACACACATTCAGCTTTATATATTAGATTTGGGATCACATTTATCCTGCGCTCTATGCTGAGCACTTACTTTGGGGTTTCCATCTAAATCTCCGAGTGACGTGATTCAGATGAAACCCCCAAAGGATCCATTCACTATAATGAGGCAGCAGAGTTACTCTGGACTCCATCTGGCCTCTGTTTAGCGTTGTCCTTCTTTTGAGAGGTGCACAAAACTGGCGGGCTGTGCTTTTATGCACACCTACAAAGACAGACACCGTTGGATCATAGGCCAGACGGCGTCCAAAGTGCCTCCACCAGCCTCATTATAGGGAATCTTCTGCCTGGGGTCTCTGTCGGAATCACGTATTTCAGAGATTTACATGGAAACCCCAGTGTAAGCATCAGCATAAAGTGCAGGATAAATGTCCGCCAAGCCTTACTGCGATCTTTGGGAGGCAGAATGAACAAATCAACAGCAGGTGAAGAATTGGTTTCTATTTTTTATGCCATTCCTCGTGCGGTATAAGGCTGTGTGCACACGTTCAGGATTTTTCGGCTTTTTTCGCTATAAAAAACGCGAAAAAAACAAATACGTTAAGCATCCTATTAGAATGCAATCCGCAATTTTTGTGCACATGTTGCGTTTTTTTCCACAGCGGAATCACATTCCGGAAAAAAATGCAACACATTGATTCTTTCTGCGGAATCGCAGCGATTCCACACACATAGGAATGCTTTGATCCGCTTACTTTCCGCATGTGGCTATGCCCACCATGCGGGAAGTAAGCGGATCATGTGCGGTTGGTACCCAGGGTAGAGGAGAGGAGACTCTCCTCCACGCCATGGGAACCATATAATTGTTAAAAAAAAAAAAAAAAAAAAAAAAAAAAAGAATTAAATAAATAAATCGTGATATTCTCACCTTCCGGCGTCCCTGCTCCTCGTGATGCTCCCAGCAGTTCCGTTCCCAGGGATGCCTTGCGGCAATGACCTGTGATGACGTAGCTATGTTATCTGGGGTCATTGCCGCTAGGCATTATTGGGAACGGGAGCTGCCGGGAGCATTGCGAGGAGCAGGAACGCTGCGAGGGACACCGGAAGGTGAGAATATCACGATTTATTATTTTTCTTATTATTTTTAACATTATATCTTTTTACTATTGATGCTGCATAGGCATAGGTTGGAGAGGTAAGTATAGCAGGGGTCTCCCTCTGCTACCTTCCAAATGCCGTGATCGAGGCATCTGGAAGATAGCAAAATGTTAACATCATGGGACCTGATCCACTCGGGTCCCGATGTTGTTACCTGTCAGAGATATCGGTCTGCACAGGAATCGCAGAGTTTGCAGGACCCTTGGGGTCCTGAGCGCTGCGAAACTGCTGATTAACGTTGGCGCTGCACAAAGCCCAGTAAACGCTGACGTTTATGTACAATGGGCATTCGGGAACCAGTGAAAGGCAGATGCCTGCTGTATAACACAACCGGTACCCACGTTGTACAGAAGGGGCTCCGCTCATAAAGCCCGTTTTATAAATGTGGACCCCCCTGTGGATAAAATATGTGTCACAGGGACTTAAAAGTGTTCCACCTGTATCACCCATCATGAGAAGCTCCTTCCTCTTCAATGCAGGACAGCAGTAAGAACCAGCTTGAACGAAGCAGTGGTCCATGAAGCCATCAGAGTTCCAGGCACTATACTCCGCTCTCTCCACAAGTCCCAGAGACACTGGCTGAGACGTCAGTGCCCATGTCAGACTGATGCTCCATTCAAGCCTCATCTCGCTGTGATTGGTAGTAAGGAAGGACAGGATGCTGAGGACTACGTTCTCGCAATCATTCGGGGACCTGGGGTTGGTCCCCCAAAGATACAACACCTAATACCTATCCCATATACAGGTAGTAAATACTCATCGTTGGCCAAGCCCGGTAACAATGGTGTCTAGAATTGGCCCTTTATACTATACAGATACTTACTAGACATTGGGAGCTATGTAATGGATCTTCGAACAGTTCTTGTCAGCTACAACCATGCCTTCTGTGGCTCTGGTATCAGCGCCAAGTACAATCCCATCCTATGGAGAGAAACAGATAAGCCATAACCTCACCATAAGGCTACTGAAATGCAGTTTATGATCCCACCACAGAAGACTTCCAAATCTTACAAAAGCAGAATGAGCACATTTTACTCAAGGGAGTAGATCACAAGTCGGGTGCAGATGTATGGAGAGAGGTCAGGAGATAAGTTCGCCCCTTACAGAGTAGGTACAAGCTGTGGTAATACAGCCGGCACCTGCCTCTAAAAGCAGCGATCTGAGCTGCCACCATTTACTGCTCTTTAGCCATGTAACAAAATAAATATGTAAATAAAAGGCGGAATAACTTTTCCATATTTAAAAAAATAAACATTTGTTATAGCCGTGTCCATAAAAGTCCTGATCTATAAAACTATAAAATTAAGTATAAAGAACAAAAAATAAAAGGGGTTGTCCAAATTTTTCACCATTACTGTAGATTTGTGAGTCTTCGCATCCCACAAAAAGAGAATTCTCCAGTGGTGTTCATGTGACGGCAAGTACGACATATGCATACTCCAGGTCACGTTCAGACTAGACGTTCTTGGCCTCGCTTAATTCACTGGTATTGAGCGACGCTGCACACGACTAGTCGGAATGTAGCCGTAAGTACGCTTGGTGTCGCTGTTGGCACCGGAGAATGCTTGCTGTATGTGAGTGGAGGATTCATACAGTGACTTGAAAAAGTATCCCACCCTCTGGATATTTTGTTGCACATTACAACCTGTGATTATTCTTATAATCAGATTTGCGTGTGATGTGTCAGCAATGAATAGTTCAAGTTGGTGAAGTAGAAAAATATAGACATAAGTTACATTTATGAGATCGAACAACTAAAACTTGGCATGGGCACATGTATTCAGCCCTTTTGCTATGAAGCCCTTATAAATTCCTGGTGCAAGCAGTTACCTTCATAAGTCCCATGCTTAGTGACAGGACGTCCCCTGTGTGCGATCCAAGTGTCACATGTTTGTCAATAAATGAGATATATATATAGAGATATATATATATAGATATATATATATAGATATATATATATAGATATATATATATAGATATATATATAGATATATATATATATATATATATATATATATATATATATATATATAAAAGAGAGCACATCACAGAGACCAAAGGTAACCCTGAAGGAGCCACAGAGTTCCGAAGCAGAGACTAAAGTGTCTATACGACCACAATAAGCCATACACTCCATAGAGGTGGGCAAAAATAACCCTTTGCTTTCACATAAAAATTTTAAGGCTTTTTGAGTTTGCTAAAAGACATGTGGGAGACTCCCCAAAGGTATGCAGGAAGGTGCTGTGGTCAGAGGAGATCAAAATTTAACTTTTTGGCCACTAAGGTAAACGCTGTGTCTGGTGACAAACCAACACAGCTCATCACCCCATGAACACCATCCCCACAGTGAAACATGGTGGTGGCAGCATCATGCTGTGGGGATGGTTTTTTTAGCAGCAGGGGCAGGGAAAATGGTCCAAGTCAAGGGGAAGATGGATGGTGCAAAATACTGGGATACTCTTTAACGAAACCTGTTTCAGTCTATCAGTGAGTTGTGATTGGGACGGAGGTTCACCTAACAAGACAATGACCCAAAGCATACTGCTAAAGCAACACTCGAGTGGTTTAAGGGAAAACATGGTTATGTTTTGGAGAGGCCTAGTCACAGCCCAGACCTTAATCCAATTTGGAATCTGTGGTCAGACTTGAAGATTGCTGCTCACCAGAGGAAACCATCTAACGTGAAGGAACTGGAGCAGTTTTGCCTTGAGGAATAGGAAAAAATCCCAGTGGCAAATTGTGGAAAGCTCATAAACATATATTCAAAGTGACTTGCAGCTGCAATGGCCTCATAAGGAGGCTCTACAAAGTACTGACTTTATGGGGGTGAACAGTTATGCACACGGAAGTTTTCAGTTATTTTGTTCTATTTGTTGTTTGATAAGTCCGCAGTCACAGAATGAAAAACCTGGACAACCCCTTTTATGCCAGAATTGCAGTTTTGTGTTTTTTTTGTTTTTTGGGGGGAAAGGGGGATTTGTCACCATAGCAACTTATAAAAATGCAACAAAAAGTGATAAAAAAAGACAGATATGTGGATGAAAAAATATAGAGAGTTAACTCTTGGAAAAAGAGGAAGGAATGGAAATATAAAAATGAAAAACGACTGCGATGGGAAGGGGTTAAACTGAACCTTCAGGAATAAGTGATGCACCGTGGAGCCTTTCCCCAGCACCGTGGAGCCTTTCCCCAGCACCGTGGAGCCTTTCCCCAGCACCGTGGAGCCTTTCCCCAGCACCGTGGAGCCTTTCCCCAGCACCGTGGAGCCTTTCCCCAGCACCGTCACATGAGCAGCACATTTACCGTCTTACCTTGAACACCACTCCTGCAATTGTGGTGCCAGTCTTGCGAGCTGCAGGAAGCTTGTGTCCTTTCTGCGTAATTTCCTTTTCCAGAAGAGCATTCCTAAGATATAATGAAAAAACTAAGTAAAGACCATTTTCACAGCTTCACACATATATTGGGCTACAGTCCCCACTGAGCAGCATACAGATACATCTGATGTAATGATGGACACAGTTATACAGAGCTCATGTATGGAGCACGACCTGGCAGCAGGTTTACTCGTCCTCTACTGTGATTTTATCAAAAGGGCACGCAGCCCAGTAAGTGACTCATCACTGGAATCAGGGTCTCTGTCTACACGATGCTGCTCTCAGATTAGGTGGCTCACAATCTGGAGACAGATCCCCTTTAAACATGTGAGCAGAATCTCAGACATACTGAACATCGTGTTTATTCCTTGTAACATTCCTGGTGACCCCCGGGACAACCCATAGCTAAAGAGGCCAATATCCAGCCAGAAGGGACACTATTCACCAGGGGACACTATGCGGCCTCCGCACAGAAAATGTAGGGTTAGAAATGACCCATCTACATGAATAGTTACCATGTGGCAACGTGGGACATCTCAGAGCTGTGTGGAGGGTTATAGACAGCTGTCTATTCAATACATGCGGGAACTGATCAGCCCAGGTCAGAGGTCACTACTTCTATACGGCCAGATGGTAATTAATGACTGGCGATAAAGTTACCCTGTACTGCAAGTAATCATAGGTTACAGCTGCCCGGATCTGTCACACATCTGGGCAATGACGCGCCCCTTCCCTCTCCCCCCACCCCCATGCCCCGGCAGGGATGGCTCAGTATCCCCTCCCTACTACCCCTCTCCCTGGGTACCAGCACGAATGGCCCAGTGTCCCCCAATACGCAGCAACAAACATAGAATGGATGGCACAGTGTGTCCAAGTAGCCCCCAGCTGCCAGTATGAGCAACTTAGCTTCCCCCCAGATACCAATATGGAAAGCCCAGTGCTGCCACCCTCGCCCCCTAGATACCAAAAGGGACAGCAAAGTGCCGCCACCCCCTCCCCGCTAGATACCAGTATGGACAGCAGTGCCGCCACCACCCCCTCCCCCCCAGATACCAGTATGGACAGCAGTGCCACCGCCACCACCCCCTCCCCCCCAGATACCAGTATGGACAGCACAGTGCCGCCGCCGCCACCTCCCCCCAGATACCAGTATGGACAGCACAATGCCGCCGCCACCTCCCCCCCAGATACCAGTATGGACAGCACAATGCCGCCGCCGCCACCTCCCCCCCAGATACCAGTATGGACAGCACAATGCCGCCGCCACCCCCTTCCCCTCGGATACCAGTACAGATGTGCCCTGTGCCCCCAGATACAAGTATGGCTGGGTCGTGTGGCCCCCGGTTACCAGTATTAATGGGCCCTGTGCCCCCCCGGACATCAGTATGGTTGGGCCCTGTGCCCCCCCCCCCCCGGACATCAGTACGGATGGGCCCTGTGGCCCCTGGATATCAGTACGGATGGGTCCTTTGGCCCCCGGATATCAGTACGGATGGGTCCTGTGGTCCTTTGGCCCCCGGATATCAGTACGGACGGGTCCTGTGGCCCCCGGATACCAGTACGGACGGGTCCTGTGGCCCCCGGATACAAGTACGGATTGGTCCTGTGGCCCCCGGATATCAGTACGGACGGGTCCTGTGGCCCCCGGATACCAGTACGGATGGGTCCTGTGGCCCCCGGATATCAGTACGGATGGGTCCTGTGGCCCCCGGATACCAGTACGGATGGGTCCTGTGGCCCCCGGATACCAGTACGGATGGGTCCTGTGGCCCCCGGATACCAGTACGGATGGGTCCTGTGGCTCCCGGATACCAGTACCGATGGGTCCTGTGGCCCCCGGATACCAGTACCGATGGGTCCTGCGGCCCCCGGATACCAGTACCGATGGGTCCTGCGGCCCCCGGATATCAGTACGGATGGGTCCTGTGGCCCCCGGATATCAGTACGGATGGGTCCTGTGGCCCCCGGATATCAGTACGGATGGGTCCTGTGGCCCCCGGATATCAGTACGGATGGGTCCTGTGGCCCCCGGATATCAGTACGGATGGGTCCTGTGGCCCCCGGATACCAGTACGGAGGGGTCCTGTGGCCCCCGGATATCAGTACGGAGGGGTCCTGTGGCCCCCGGATACCAGTACGGAGGGGTCCTGTGGCCCCCGGATACCAGTACGGAGGGGTCCTGTGGCCCCCGGATACCAGTACGGATGGGTCCTGTGGCCCCCGGATACCAGTACAGACGGGTCCTGTGCCCTCAGGTGCGGTGATAGACATTGCTGCTCCCGGAGTCACGCCGTGTAGCCGCTCCGCAGCGCGCCCTTCCGATCTCCCCCCTGGGATGCTGCCCGGACGCCTGTACATGACCGGAGGCTTCATACAGAAGGACGAAAGTTCCATTCTCACCTCCTGCAGTTCCCGAACTCAAACCCGCTGACAGGAGCGGAGCGCACAGTCACGGCTGCCATCTTTCCTGAGAATAGTACGACTTCCGGTGCCGGGAGAACACGTCTTGTAACTTCCTGTGTTCTTCTGGGGTCTCAATAAAGTTCGTACAAAATGCAGAGTCACAGACGCCGCTCTGCAGATAGTATAGAACTTCAACTCCCAAAATGCACTGCAATTAGCGGCTTGACGTAAAATTCGCTATGAATCATGGGAACTGTAGTCCAGCAGTCATCCAGCAGGTTATCATTAGGATAAGGTCACGTGTCGCCCGGGGCAGCGCCGGTGTCACTCGCTTTCAGTAGGATTCTTCTTGGACATTTTTGTTCACAACTGTTCCCGACTGATTGTCTTTTGTGCATAAAGTTTTGATCACACAAATTACCTCAGATTATATATCACAATTTAGATCTCCCATATATCAGCATTAACCAGTTCATGACTGCGACATTTCCCCCAATCACGTTTTTTTCATACACGCGCGTTTAACGGCTGTAAACATTTTTACCTTTTGATATTAAAATACTTTTTACGCCTTTTTTGAGAATCATGGGACTTCATTCTTATTTAATTTTTTTATATATATTTTTTAATTTGCTCATATTGGGGAAAATGTAAAGAAAAATAGAGAATATGTGTATGTTTAGATTTTTTTTACATCCACAAAGGATCGCCAGCATCCATTATTTCATATTGCGTCCCTTCTTTCCATATAAATTATTTTTATATATTCAACATTTTTTTATGGCACCAGGGCTATAAACATCGATTTGGACTGGCAGCAGCTTTTTTTCTTTTGCCTTTTTATTTATTATTTTTGTATCGTTTTTCTTATTTTTTGTTCCTTTTGCCTTTTTTTAGTCATTTTTGTATCTTTCCTTTCTTTTTCTTTTGTTTTTTTATTCATTATTTTTGTATCTTTCTTCTTATCTTTTTCAATTGCCTGTTTTTATTCATTATTTTTGTCTTTTTTTTGCCTTTTTTATTCATTATTTTTGTATCTTTTTTCTAAATTTTTTTCTTTTGCCTTTTTTATTATTTTTGTATCGTTTTTCTTATATATTTTTTTCTTTTGCCTCTTTTATTCATTATTTTTGTATCTTTTTTCTTATTTTTTTCATTTCCTTTTTTTATTCATTATTTTTGTATCTTTTTTTATTTTGCTTTTTTTATTCATAATTTTTGTATCTTTTTTTTGCTTTTTTTATTCATTATTTTTGTATCTTTTTTCTTATTTTTTTCTTTTGCTTTTTTATTCATTATTTTTGTATCTATTTTCTAAATTTTTTTATTTTGCCTTTTTTATTATTTTTGTATCGTTTTTCTTATATATTTTTTCTTTTGCCTCTTTTATTCATTATTTTTGTATCTTTTTTCTTATTTTTTTTCTTTTGCTTTTTTATTCATTATTTTTGTATCTATTTTCTAAATTTTTTTCTTTTGTCTTTTTAATTCATTATTTTTGTATTTTTTTTCTTATCTTTTTTTGTTTTGCCTTTTTTATTCATTATTTTTTGTATTTATGTTACACACCATGGCCCTCAGATGCTCTGAAAAGACCTTTGTGGGGTCATTTTACCATATTAATACATTCTTGTTATTGCCGATTTCCCCTGTAACTGAGACTGTAATATCCATATAAGATCTCATTTTTGGACTGAGGTGGCAAGGACTGACCAGTAGCTTTGACCCTAAGGGCGCACTGTTCAGCTTTATGCAAATATTACATTACCCTTTCTCACAATTTACCTCTGCTTCTATATAATAGCGTGACCATCAGGGCCGGCTCCAGGTTTTTGAGGGCCCCTGGCGAAAGAGTCTTAGTGGGCCCCTTTAACACATACCACGATTCATGATGCCCAGATACAGTAGAGAAATATAGGTATAGTACAATGCCAAAGATTTCAGTTCTTACATGAGTGATAGTTATTGTAAATTCTACAATACCATACAGCAGAAGGGCTTTATATAAGTCAGCCCCTTATATGTCAATTTTTGTGACCTACTCCCTCTTCCTCAGTTACCAGTAGGCATTTTATTGTTAGCTGAACTTGCTGCAAAGAAAAAACTGCATACATTGAATATGATAATTTTTTAATGGAAAACTTTTTAAAGTGAACATTAGAAAGTATTAACGTAGAACATTTGTAAAAGTGCAAAATGGGTAGCATATAGCACAGCCACGTAGTATATAGCACAACCACGTAGTATATAACACAGCCCATGTAGTATATAACACAGCCCACGTAGTATATAACAACCACGTAGCATATAACACAGCCCACGTAGTATATAGCACAGCCACGTAGCATATAACACAGCCCACATAGTATATAGCACAGCCACGTAGCATATAACACAGCCATGTAGTATAAAGCACAGCCACGTAGCATAACAGCCCACGTAGTATATAGCACTCATCCTACGTCATCTGAGGTAATTTTGCAAAGCATCACTGGGAACGTGGGAGCATCGCGAGGATCGGGAAGGCTGCGGGGGCCACCAGAAGGTGAGAGTAGCACGATTTTTCTTTATTATTTTAACATTAACTTGTCAAAATGGACCCCCCCCCCGTCTCGCTAGGGCCCCGGCACTTGCCCAGGTGCGCCGGGTGCTGATTCCTGCCCTGGTGACCATAACCGAGCAAGACACAAAAGTTGGAAGGTCAAGACTCGGTCAAAAAATATCTAAACACAGATTTTTTTAAAGAATTTTAGGAGTAACTCTTGACCAACCAGATGGATCGGCCCCCGGTTTGATCCGTGACGGGCACTTCGACTCAAATTCCAGTAAGATGGAGGTGGGGTTGGGCTGGTATTATTAAACCCTTCACCCCGAGCCAATGTTTTAAATTCTGACCTCTGTCACTTTATGTGGTAATAACTCTGGAACGCTTCAACGGATCCCACTGATTCTGAGATTGTTTTTTCGGGACATAATGTACTCCACGATAGTGGTAAAATTTGTTCGATATGATTTGTGTTTATTGTGAAAATGTCAGATATTTGGCTAAAATTTGGAACATTTTGCAATTTTCAAAATTTTAATTTGTATGCACTTAAATCAGAGAGTCATATCACACAAAAAGTTAATAAATAACATTTCCCACATGTCTACTTTACATCTCCACAATTTTTCTAATCTATTTTTTTTTGTTAGGAAGTTATAAGGGTTAAAAGTTGACCAGCGATTTCTCATTTTTACAACAAAATTTACAAAACCATTTTTTCTCGAGACCACCTCACATTTGAAGAGACTTTGATGAGGGTTCTAAATGACAAAAAAATTCCCAAAAGTGACACAATTCTAAATACTGCACCCCTCAAAGTCCTCAAAACCACATTCAAGAAGATTATTAACCCTTCGGGTGCTTCACAGGAATTAATGGAATGTTGAAGGAAAAAATAAACATTTAACTTTTTTTTCACAAAAATTTTATTTCAGACCCACATATTTTTATTTTTGCAATAGAAACAGGAAGAAATGGACCCCTAAATTTGTTCTGCATCTTCTCCTCAGTACACCGATATCCCATATTGTGGGGAAAACCAATGTTTGGGAGCATGGCAGGGCTTGGAAGAGAAGGAGTGCCATTTGACCTTTTTAACGTAAAATTTTGAATAATTAGCGGACGCCATGTCACGTTTGGAGAGCCTCTGATGTGCCTAAAGAGTGGATACCTCCCACAAGTGACCCCATTTTGAAAACTAGATCCCTCAGGGAACTTATCTAGGTGTGTGGTGAGCAACTTGAACCCCCAGGTGCTTCACAGAAGTTTATAACGTTGAGCCGTAAAAAAAAAAAAATCAAAATTTTCCCACAAAAATGTTCTTTAAGCCCCATTTTTTAAATTTTCACACAGGTAACAGGAGAAAATTCACTATATAATTTGTTGTGCATTTTCTCTTGAGTACACAGATACCCAATATGTGGAGGAAAACTACTTACTCGAAGAGAAGGAGCGCCATTTGACTTTTTGAATGCAAAATTTGCTGAACTCATTAGTGGATGTCATGTTGCTTTTGGAGAGCCCCTGATGTACCTAAACAGTGAAAACTGCCCACTAGTAACCCCATTTTGAAAACTAGACCCCTCAGAGAACTTACCATAAATACTCGAGTATAAGCCGAGATTTTCAGCCCATGATTTTAGGCTGAAAGTGCCCCCCTCGGCTTATACTCAAGTCATTGTCCCAGGGGGTCGGTGGGGAAGGGGGAGTGGCAGGAGTGGTGGCTGTCACATCACACTTACACCCTCCTGGCACGGTCTCTGCACGTCCCTGCTTCTCAGATGGTCTCCGGCACCGGCAGCTCCCCCTGTGTTCAGCGATCACGTAGTACCGCTCATTAAAGTAATGAATATGCACGCAACTCCACTCCCATAGTCGTGGAGCGCTTATTCATTACTTTAATGAGTGGTAGCACGTGACCGCTGAGCACAGGAAGGAGCTGCCACCCCGGGAGGGCGAGTATGATGGGAAAGGGTGAGCCATGCGATATTCATTTGTCCCCGTTCCACCGCCGGGCTGTGTTTTCCACATCCTCTGGCTGTGACGTTCAGGTCAGAGGGTGCGATGATGTGGTTAGTGCGTGCGCCGCTCTCTGCCTCAACAGTCACTGCAGAGAGATGGAGCATCTTATGGGACCATTATTAACCTTTGTGCAGCATTATATGTGGCATATTTTAATATGGAGCATCTTATGGGGCCCATCATGAACTTTATGGAGCATTATATGGGGCGTATTTTGTATGGAGCATCTTATGGGACCATTATTAACCTTTGTGCAGCATTATATGAGGCATATTTTAATATGGAGCATCTTATGGGGCCCATCATAAACTGTATGGAGCATTATATGGGACGTATTTTGTATGGAGCATCTTATGGAGCCCATCATGAACTGTATGGAGCATTATATGGGGCTCCTGATTCAATGTGGATATTCAAAAACATTTAACCTACTGATGTCTCAATTAATTTTACTTTTATTGGTATCTATTTTTATTTTTGAAACTTACCGGTAGCTGCCGCATTTCCCACCCTAGGCTTATACTCGAGTCAAAAAGTTTTCCCAGTTTTTTGTGGCAAAATAAGGGGTCTTGGCTTATACTCTGCTCAGCTTATACTCGAGTATACTGTATAAGGTATATAGATTTGTGGTAAGCACCTTGAATCCTCAGATGCTTCACAGAAGTTTATAACATTGAGCTGTAAAAAAAGCAACATATTTTCCCCACAAAAATGTTGTTTTAGCCCCAATTTTTTTTATTTTCCCAAGAGTAAAAGAAAAAATTTACCCCAAAATTTGTTGTAAAAATTTCTTCTGAACACATCAATACGCCATATGTGGTCAAAAACTAATTTTGAGGCACAATACAAAGCTCAAAAGTGAAAGCGCCATATTGGAGTTCAGATCTTGCTAGACTGGTTTGAAGGTGCCATGTCACATTGGTACAGCCCCTGAGGTGCTAGTACAGTGGAACCCCCATAAGTGGCCCATTTTACAAACTACACTTCTCAATGAATCCATATTGGGGTGCAGTGATCATATTTACACCAAGGATGAGTCACATAATTTTATACCATTGGGCAGTGAAAAAAAAATTACATTTTTACCACAAAAATGTGGTTTTAGCCCCAGATTTTACATTTTCACACTGGGGGATGAGTAAAAATTGCACCAAAATTTGTACCACAATTTATGCTGAATTTGGAAATACTCCACATGTGGCTGTACAGTACTGCTTAGCCACGTGGTGAGACTCAGGAGGGACTGAGCGCTATTTGCCTCCAGGAGAGCAGATTTTGCTAGAATAGTTTGTGGACTTTATATATAGAGCCCCCAAGTGCTAGAAGAGAAGAATCCCCCCTCAAGTTACCCCATTTTGGAAATTATACCCCTTTGGGAGTTTATCTACAGGTGTAGTGACGATTTTGACTACATGGCTGTTTTCCAGAAACAAGAAGCAGTGGATGTGGCTGACTGAAAATTGCAAACTGCCACTGTAGTGCCCAGTGCGTTGTAGACACCAGTACGTTATAGTGACCAGTACGCTTTAGTGACCAGTATTGGTTAATGACCAGTCCATTGTAGTGACCAGTCCATTGTAGTGACCAGTCCATTGTAGTGACCAGTACTTTGTGCCCAACCAGTGGCGTAGGAAGGGGGGGGCGGGGGGGGGGCCGCCCCGGGCGGCACAATGTGGGGGGCGTATTGTAGTCCAAAGCTGTGACGCTCCGACTCCATCACTAGTGCTTGTTTCTGCATCACTGAGACGCTGCAGATGAAAAGGAGCAGAGTGTGGTGTCTCTAAAGAGTGGAGAGACTTGTGGGGGTGGCGTGCATTCTTAACACAGTGCGTGCACACATCTCCATAGCCCAGGACACTGTAACACCCCCCCCCCCATTCGGTCAGGATGGACTGAGCCAAAGGACCTTTCCTGACCCCGACGTCGTAGATACCTGTGATCAGTCACGTGTGTGGGAGGACTCGTCACACTGTAGGCTGACGGCTGTGCTGTGTACTAACTGCTGTACGAGGGTTATGTAGTGCGCAGTATGTACCGATGTATGAGTGTACATGAGAATGTTCAGGTAAGAAGATCGGCTAGGTGTTTGTTATAGGGGAACCTCGCTCTGTGCCGTCAGTCGTATACGCGGGGCTCTGCACCTTCTTCCGTATATACTGGGCTCTGCGCTGTCTGCCGTATACACTGGGCTGTGTGCCGTCTGCCATATACGCGGGGCTTTGCGCCTTCTGCCGTATACGCGGGGCTCTGCGCCTTCTTCCGTATACACTGGGCTCTGCGCCTTCTTCCGTATACACTGGGCTCTGCGCCATCTTCCGTATACCCGGGGCTCTGCGCCTTCTGCCGTATACGCGGGGCTCTGCGCCATCTTCCGTATACGCGGGGCTCTGCGCCTTCTGCCATATACACTGGGCTCTGCGCCTTCTGCCATATACGCGGGGCTCTGCGCCTTCTGCCGTATACGCGGGGCTCTGCGCCTTCTGCCGTATACGCGGGGCTCTGCGCCTTCTGCCGTATACGCGGTGCTCTGCGCCTTCTGCCGTATACGCGGGGCTCTGCGCCTTCTGCCGTATACGCGGGGCTCTGCGCCTTCTGCCGTATACGCGGGGCTCTGCGCCTTCTGCCATATATGCGGGGCTCTGCGCCTTCTGCTGTATACGCGGGGCTGTGTGTCGTTTGCCATATACGCGGGGCTCTGCGCCTCCTGCCATATACGCGGGGCTCTGCGCCTTCTGCCGTATACGCGGGGCTGTGTGCCGTCTGCCATGTACGCGGGGCTCTGCGCCTTCTGTCGTATACGCGGGGCTCTGCGCCTTCTGTCATATACGCGGGGCTCTGCGCCTTCTGTCGTATACTATTTTTGGTAACCTTTGTGTGGTATGGGGCCGGGGGGGGGGCGCCAAACTCGGGAACAGCCCCGGGCGGCAAAAGCTCTAGCTACGCCACTGTCCCCAACTCATGCTTCTGGAGACACGCACCCGTAAATTAGGCAATATTTCATAGCTGCAGAAATGCCAAACAAGTGGACACTATATGTGGTTTAGGTATACTGTGGGGCTCAGAAGGGAGAGGTGCATTTGGATTTGAGAGCCATGAATTTGAACTAATAGCAAAGCCACAAAAGAGGACTAAAATCCTCAAAAAATTAAAAAAAAGGCAGCACCGCTTACCTGCCCAGGTTTTTTGACAAATGCACTACAGGATCTAGCCAGCCCATATAGCAAGATATTGGCAACACAGGTGCAAAATACCAAACAGACAGCCACAAGTGGATGCTATATGTGGTTTAGGTATACTGTGGGGCCCAGAAAGGAGAAGCGCATTTGGATTTGGGAGCCCTGAATTTGCTCAATTTCTTTTTTGGGGCGAGGAGCTGTAGCACTTTTACAGAGCCTTAGTACTACCAGTAGTGTGGAAGCACCGCTACAGGGCAAGTGGGAAGAGCGAGGCTAAGTGCCAGAATTGGCACATCTATAAAATGCGCCATTTCTGGGGCGGCTGAGAGCTGATGTTTTTAACCTGGGGGATGCCAATATCCATGACTGCTTCACAGGCTATTATTGTCAGCCTGCAGCTGTCTGCCTAACCCTTGCTGGTTCGATTTTATATGGGGACCCCATGTCAGTTTTTTTCTGGGGTTCCCCTGTAAACTAGCCAGTAAAGTCTAAGCAAACAGCTGTGAGCTGATATTAACTGGGAACCTTTATGGGTATTGGCTCCTTCCCAGAATATTAACATCAGCCCTCAGCCATTGGCTTTCCCTCGGCTGGTTATGAAAATTATACGGGACCCCATGCAATTTAAAAAAATATATATTTGAAAAATAAACAGATATTGCATTTCAAGCAGATTTCTGACAGCTGCTTTTTTGTTACAGCATATGTAGGTTAATTATGTTAATGCTCCTACATAGGCTGGTGACTATGTGTGTGTCTTTATTTAATTTTAATGAGGGTGTCTGGCTAAAGAGTGTCATGATCCAGGCCGGAGTTTGTTCCTTGCTATTCTCTCCCATGTCTGGTCATGCGGGGGTTAACATTCTTTGCCTCGTTTTGGGATCTGTTTTGCTATTTCAGTCCACAGCTGTCTGCAGACAGCATCAGCTATAGTTCTTGCCCCTGACTTGAGCGACTGACCCCTTTACACCCTGATTTGTCCTCTGCCCATTTACTCAGTTCCCCTGCCTTCCCATTCCTGCTTCCTCGCTCGTCTTGCTGTGTGCTCCCTGTGCTGTGACCTTGGTATCTGACCTGTTTCTCTGTCTCACATCTCTGGCATCTCTGCTCCAGACCGGCTTCGACTTCTTTGGCATGTATCTGACCACGTGTATTGCCATTTCCCCTGGTACTGTGTTTCCTATCCGTTCCTGACCCGGCTTGTCTGACCTCTCTCTCGCCACCTGGTGGCACCTGCGCTGCCGCACTTAAGTGTTACGCAGTGAGTGCTACCTATCTTCCCTCTCCAGCACCCCCTGGGATAGGACGCACGATACTGCACTGCGGCAGCATTACATTATATCTGACCTTTACATTTAAATTTTTTTTCCTCTGGTCATTGATCTGCCTCGTAACCTGGCGGATCAGGTGTCCAGTTTGATGCAGATGATGTGAGAATTGTCGGTGGAACATAGGGCTCTGGCCACATCCCATACTCAATTGCAGAAAGAGTTGACGGAGACTGCTATGACGATGCAGGGTACCAGCCCTCATGTTGTTAGTAGGTCTGGTGATTCTGTTGATGTTGCCTTGCACTCTCCTGAACACTCGGTTAAACTTCCTGACTAGTGTTGAGCGATACCGTCCGATACTTGAAAGTATCGGTATCGGAAAGTATCGGCCGATACCGGCAAAGTATCGGATCCAATCCGATACTGATACCCGATACCAATACAAGTCAATGGGACTCAAGTATCGGACGGTATTCCTGATGGTTCCCAGGGTCTGAAGGAGAGGAAACTCTCCTTCAGGCCCTGGGAACCATATTAATGTGTAAAATAAAGAATTAAAATAAAAAATATCGCTATACTCACCTCTCTGACGCAGCCGGGACCTCAGCGAGGGAACCGGCAGCGTTGTTTGTTTAAAATTCGCGCTTTTACTTGGTTACGTGAAGTCCCAGCTTGTGATTGGTCAGGGCGGCCATGTTGCCGGGACGCGGACCAATCACAGCAAGCCGTGACGAAATTACGTCACGGCTTGCTGTGATTGGTCCGCGTCCCGGCAACATGGCCGCCATTAACCAATCACAAGCCGTGACGTCACGGGAGGCTGGACATGCGCGTATTTTGAAAAGCGCGCGTGTCCAGCCTCCAGTGACGTCACGGCTTATGATTGGTCACGGCGCCATGTTGCCGGGACGCGGACCAATCACAGCAAGCCGTGACGAAATTACGTCACGGCTTGCTGTGATTGGTCCGCGTCCCGGCAACATGGCCGCCATTAACCAATCACAAGCCGTGACGTCACGGGAGGCTGGACATGCGCGTATTTTGAAAAGCGCGCGTGTCCAGCCTCCAGTGACGTCCCGGCTTGTGATTGGTTAATGGCGGCCATGTTGCCGGGACGTCACTGGAGGCTGGACACGCGCGCTTTTCAAAATACGCGCATGTCCAGCCTCCCGTGACGTCACGGCTTGTGATTGGTTAATGGCGGCCATGTTGCCGGGACGTCACTGGAGGCTGGACACGCGCGCTTTTCAAAATACGCGCATGTCCAGCCTCCCGTGACGTCACGGCTTGTGATTGGTTAATGGCGGCCATGTTGCCGGGACGCGGACCAATCACAGCAAGCCGTGACGTAATTTCGTCACGGCTTGCTGTGATTGGTCCGCGTCCCGGCAACATGGCCGCCCTGACCAATCACAAGCCGGGACTTCACGTAACCAAGTAAAAGCGCGAAATTTAAACAAACAACGCTGCCGGTTCCCTCGCTGAGGTCCAGGCTGCGTCGGACAGGTGAGTATAGCGACATTTTTTATTTTAATTCTCTTTTTTACACATTATTACATTAATGTTGTTGCGATACCCGATACCCGATACCACAAAAGTATCGGATCTCGGTATCGGAAATTCCGATACAGCAAGTATCGGCCGATACCCGATACTTGCAGTATCGGAATGCTCAACACTATTCCTGACACCTTTTCCTGGCAAGAAGGAGAAGATTTGAATGTTCAGGGAGAATTGTAAATTATTATTTTCGCTTAGGCCTTGATCTTCTGGGGATGAGAGCCAGCGGGTGGGGATAATTATTTCCTTACTCAGGGAGGGTACCCAATATTTTGGGCTTTCTCGCTGCCCCCTACTGCCCCTGAACGGATGTAGGTGGATAGGTTTTTTCAGGCCTTAGGACTTATCTATAATGAACTGGACCATGTCAGTTTGGCAGAGGACACTATCATGGGTCTTGTTTAGGGGAAGCTCTCAGGTAAGTGGTATTGCTCGGAGTTTAGACGATCATCTCCGGAGGTGTCCTGGATGACTCTGCACTCAGGTGCCAGTTCCAGAGGGGACTGTCTGATCATCTGAAGGACGCTCTCGATCTCCATCCACTTAGTAGTTCCTTGGAGGAGGCTATGACTCAGGCCATCCGGATGGATCGTAGACTAAGGGAGAGGGGTATTATGCAGCAAGATGTTCCTCTACTCCCGAGTAATCCCGATGCTATGCCACTTTCTGAGCCCATGGAGGTGGGGGCCACCATCATCAAGGAAAAGGAGAGGAGACGACAATGGGAAGGGAGACTGCTTCTACAGCGGTAGTCCGGGACACTGGAAGAAGGTCTGTCCCTCCTGTCCTCTGATTCCCAAGGTGTCGGAAAATGCCTAAGTCTGGGTAACTATCGAGGAGGTTGCCCATACGCTCAGGTACCTTTTTCCTCATTGCTTAGATTACAGCTGGAAGTGGAACTTTATGTTGAGAACTGTTATACTCCCACTTCAGCTTTTGTGGACAGAGGGTCATCTCTGAACTTGATTGACTCTGACTTGGTGGCCAAATGTAAGTTAGGGACAGTCAGGTTGGGAACCCCCATCAATATCGTGGCCATTGATTAAACTCCTCTTGCTAAGAATGTGGTTAAGTGGGTCTCCAAGGAGTTTATCCTCAAGGTGGGGTCTCGTCATCAAGAACGTATTATATGTTTTGTGCTGGACTATCTTCCTGCAGGATTGGTGTTGGGGTTTCCCTGGTTACAAGTACATAACCCGGTCTTTGACTGGGAAGCTGTGTCATCCGTCAGTCTGGAGGGTATTTGTCATGATCCAGGCCGGGGTTTGTTTCTTGCTATTTTCTTTCTGGTCTGGTCATGCAGGGTTAACCTTCTCTGCCTTGTTTTGGGTTTTGTGTGGCTATTTAAGTCTGCTGTGGCCTACAGACCAATGTCAGTGATAGTTCATGCTCCCAGGCTAGAGCAGTTGACCCCTTGATACCATATGTTGTCCTCTGCCCATGTACTCTGTTCCCATGACTTCCCTTTGCTGCCTCCCCGCCTTGTCTTAGTGTTCCCTCCCTGTTCTTGGACCTCTTGGTATGTGACCCGGCTTGTCTTCTGACCTGTTTTACTGTCTCTCGTCTCGGTTATATCTGCTCCCATCTGGCTCTGAATTCTGGCCTGTATTTGACCACATGTATTGCTGTGACCTCTGGTACTTCTTGTCCTGACAGTTTCTGACTCGGCTCATCTGACCACTCTTTCGCCACTTGGTGGTGCTTGTGCTCCTGCTCAGTGGTGTTACGCTGTGTGTGCAAACCTCTCTTCCCTCACCAGCATCTCCTGGTGGAGGTTGTGCTATACTGCACTGCAGCAGCATTACATTATCACTGACCATACATTTAAAGGGGAGTTCATATTTTTTTCTCTGCTCTGGATCCACTCCATACCTTGGTGGATCAAATGGACAGTTTGACACAAATGATGCAGGATCTGTCTGTGGAATAGAGGGACTTGGCCTCATCTCACAACCACCTGCAATGGGAACTTTCTGACACAGTAAAATCTCTGCAGACTGTCTGTAAGCACTCTAACACTGTTGATGTCTCATTGCACTCTCCTGTATCTACGGTTAGGCTCCCAGATACCTTCTCCAGGGAATAGGAGAGGTTCCGTAAGTTCAAGGAGTTGCAAGCTATTGTTTTCTCTCAGACCCCGATCTTCTGGAGATAATCATTTTCTTACTGCGGGAGGGACCTCAGTCGTGGGCTTTCTCTTTACCTGCTTCTGGCCCTGAACATGTGTCTGTGTCTTATTTTTGACGAGTCTGACTGGGTCAGAGTGGCAGAGGACACAATCATGAGTCTCTTTCAGGGAAAGCTCTCGGCTGAATGGTATTGCTCCGAGTTCCGTCGATGGTCCACTGAGGTCTCATATGATTACTTTGCACTGAGATGTCAGTTCAAGAGAGGACTGTTGGATCACCTGAAGGATGCTCTGGCTGTTCATCCACTACCCAGCTCATTGAGGGAGGCTATGACTCAGGCTATCTGTATGGATCAGAGGCTAAGGGAGAGAGATGTTACACAGTGAGAGGTTCTGTTACTCCTTGCTAATCCTGTTATTTTACCACTGTCTGAACCCATGGAGGTGGGGGCCACCAACCTCAAAGAGGAGAGGAGACGGCGACGTGAAGGAAGGCTGTTTTTACTGCTGAGATCCAGGACATTGGAAAAAGGACTGCCCCTCTTGCCCACAGACCTACAAATGGCTGAGTCTGGGTGATTGTCATGGAGGTCACCCAGACTTTCATGTACCTTTTTCTTCATTTTCAAAAGTACTGTTGTAAGTGGAACTTAGTTGTGGGAGTTGCTGCATGCCCACGTCTGCTTTCGTGGACTGCGGGTCATCCATGAACTTTATTGACTCTAATTTGGCGACCAAGTGTAAGTTAGGGACAGTTAGGCTGGAGACTCCTATTCATATTGTTGCCATTGACAAAACACCACTGGCTAAGAATGTTATTAAGTTTGTCTCATAGGAGTTTCTCCTTAAAGTGGGTTCCTTGCACCAGGAACGTATTTCATGTTTTGTTCTGGACTATCTGCCTGCAGGACTGGTGTTGGCGTTCCCCTGGTTACAGCTGCATAATCCTGTGATAGACTGGGAATCTCGGGACATTGTTAAATGGGGTCCTAATTGTAGTAGAAGTGTCAGTATTCCGGGTTTTCCAAGTCACCTTGTGAATGATTTTGCCCTTTGTTAAGATGGAGTTTGCTGTTTTTGTCTGCCCTACTGTTATGATCCGGTGACCTTGGAGCCGCATGAGAGACTTTCTCAGGAGAAGGTGGTACCTGTACTGACCGCAAACCCTAAACTAACACCGCAACTAGAAGTAGCCATGGGATGTACCTAACACGTCCTAGACACCTCGACACAGCCGGAGGACTAAATACCCCTATAGATAGAAATGGGAATTCTATCTTGCCTCAGAGCAAAACCCCAAGGATAGGCAGCCCCCCACAAATATTGACTGTGAGTATAAGAGGAAAAACACACGCAGGCAGAAAAACAGGATTTAGCAAAAGAGGCACTTCTAGCTAAACAGAAAAGGATAGGACAGAATTCTAAGCGGTCAGTATTAAAATCCTAAAAATATCCACAGCAGATAATACAAATATTCTACATCTAACTAAAGACGAAAAGGGAGAGACGTTGGAGTGTATAGGTAATAGATACTTTATTAATACAAGTACAAAACAATTTATCCATACAAAATCCGTATAAAATGCACAACCAGGATGGTAAAAAAGAATGAGTGGGGATCACCAGGTGTGTACCGCCTATAGAGCCAGCATGCAAACAATACAAGGTAAGAAGCCTATAGCTATAGTAGCACGTGAGTCTATGGGCCAAACTGGCATGAACGTAACAAGTAGTAAAGGTGATTCTTACCGCTGCTGAGCCCCACAGTGGCGCACACCCGGATAGATCCTAAGCACAGTCCCCGACGCGCGTTTCGCCCACGATATTAGGTAGCTTTATCAAGGGGAGATGCCCCTGAGCGTGACCGCCATCATTTAAATGTGGCCAGCAGAACCTCATGTGACCGGTCACATGTGGCACGGCGGCCAATAGAATCTGGAAATACCGGCGCGTGCACACGCCGCACGCCGAGCCCCATACCGCAGAAGGCGTCATGCATCGCGGGTGCGCCTGGGAAAGGACCCAGAGCGCACGCGCGAGGCACAGGGGACGCCACCACGGGAGAGGGCAGGGAGAGAGGCGGCGCACGCGCACTCCAGCATATAATAACTAAGTTAGTAAACTTAAAGGATAAAACCCCATACGGGCTCAAAAGGAGCCGAAGAGTCAATGTGACCGGTGAATATGGTACATGAGAGACAATTAGTGGCATAAATAGAAAGGTCCGCATAATTGAAAAGTATATACACCGCAAAGGAAAATATGTAACAACAATAAGAGACATCATAATTAGAGCCAAAGCAATCTGGTCCATTTTGTTGTGAGGCGGTGTAGATGGCTTTATGATGAAAATCATTCTACTGCGGCCAAAAGATGATATAAATCTAAGATGATGCAAGACACGCTCAGACATCAATGGGTTAAAACTGCAAGAAATAAATATATAAACACGGAAAGAAAAAAGACACATTAATGAAAGAATAAAAACCAAATAAAAACCATAGTAGGATCCTACATAGATACCCACCCACAGGGGAAGGTGGTACAAAGGGCACAAAATGGTGAGAGAGACAAAAGCATAATCAAAAATACAATACCACTTGGTATATACTTGAACAGGATATATAAAAGATATCACAGAGATGGTACCACAAATCAGGGCCTTCACAAAAAGGAGGAAAAGCTTAAGGACTCATTAAGTCCTTTAGGTGTCATCGTATCCACTCGGACAATCCAGCTACCCTCACGCTGGGCAAGAACCCTTTTATAATTGCCACCTCTTAATCCCAAGTGGATATTCTCGATGCCTCTGACCTGA
Source organism: Ranitomeya variabilis (assembly GCF_051348905.1). NCBI lineage: Eukaryota > Metazoa > Chordata > Amphibia > Anura > Dendrobatidae > Ranitomeya > Ranitomeya variabilis. Next base: position 211,350,541 of record NC_135233.1, read on the forward strand.
AGAGTCCTTGCATTACAGTCGTGAAACTGTTTGAAATGGCGAGGGATAGTCTTCAGGTCAGAGGCATCCTCAACAGTTCTGGCCGCCTGTATATCCCTGACGTGTTCGCGGACACGTATCCGTAACTCCCTGGATGTCAGCCCGATATAGATCAGCGAACATCCGCATGTGGCGTAATACACCACATTGGATGTACCGCACGTGATACGCTGCCGAATGGAAAACTCCTTACTGCCATCAGAGGATTTGAAGGTGGTGGCCCGAATTATGTTTTCACACGCCAGGCAATGGCCACACTGAAAGGAGCCCAAACTCGGGCCCCTGGTACTAAAAGGGTTAGTATAAGGGGCGATGTAGTGGCTGCGGACAAGAAGGTTACTTAGGTTTGGGGATCTCTTTGCAGTCATTAGAGGGAAGTCACCCGGTGCCTGTGCAAGGGAAGGTTCAGTCTTTAAAACCGGCCAATGTTTTTTTAAAATCTCTCTCATATGGGACCATTCATGGTTATAAGTTGTTATGAACCTAACCTTGTCATCATTTGACTCTCCTACACGTTTCCTGTTTTTAGTGTATAGGAGGTCTCTACGGGGTGTCCGCCTAGCCCTATCAAAGCCCCTCCTAATGCTTCTTCGACTATATCCTCGATCCCTGAAACGACCCTCCAAGTCAGCCGCCCGTGCCAAAAACCTATCCTCTGTAGAACAAATCCGCCTCATTCTAAGGAACTGTCCGACCGGGACAGCCCCAATGGTGGAGGGATTATGTGCGGAATCCGCACTTAATAGCGCATTAACGGATGTCGACTTCCTGAATACGTCAGTCTGGATACGACGGGTAGTGTCGATCTCCAACGTGATATCCAGGAAGTCGATGCGCTGTAAGTCAAAGTTATACGTAAGCCTGATGTTGAAAGGATTAGCATCCAGCTCCCTCATAAAATCCTCGAGCTGCCGCGCCGTCCCCGCCCACAAAAAGAGGACGTCATCAATATATCTGAGCCAGCACAGCACATGGGCAGCGGCCTGCAACCCCCCATCACCAAAAATGTGCCTCTCCCATGAACCCAGGAAGAGATTGGCGTATGAAGGGGCACAGGCCGCGCCCATGGCCGTGCCGCGCTTCTGCAGATAAAATGCGTCCTTAAAGGTAAAAAAATTATGGGTCAGGGCAAAGCGCAGCAGCTCGAGGATTAATTCACACATGGGGCTGCCCAAGTCGGAGGCCCCCAAGAAGAGGCGGACTGCTGCTAAACCATGCTCGTGGTCAATGCACGTATATAGCGTCTGTACATCGGCGGTGACCAAGAGGACGCCAGGCTCCACAAAGATGCCGTCAACCCGTGTAAGGACGTCCGTCGTGTCCCTAACGTATGATGGTAATGTTTCTACGAGAGGTTTTAAAAAGAAATCTATGAATTTGCAAATTGGGTCACATAGACCCTCAATGCCTGACACGATCGGACTCCCCGGTGGGTTGACGGGATCCTTGTGGACCTTCGGAAGCAGGTAGAAAGTGGGTATCCTTGGAAACTTCACTGTTAGGCCATCTAGCACCTTCCTGTCAATGATACCATCTTCGAAAGCCCTACCCAGAATAGTCTGAAGCTGAGAGGAGAAGGAGGACAAAGGGCTATGTGTCAATTTAACATATGTAGAGGCATCCCGCAGCTGGCGGAATGCCTCTTTCTCGTATTTATCGCATGGCCAGATGACTATGTTCCCCCCCTTGTCAGCTGGTTTAATAATAATGTCCTTGAAAGACTGTAGTTCTTTTATAGCATCCCTCTGCTTAAGTGTAAGATTGTCAAATCAAAACGTAGATTTGACAATCTTACACTTAAGCAGAGGGATGCTATAAAAGAACTACAGTCTTTCAAGGACATTATTATTAAACCAGCTGACAAGGGGGGGAACATAGTCATCTGGCCATGCGATAAATACGAGAAAGAGGCATTCCGCCAGCTGCGGGATGCCTCTACATATGTTAAATTGACACATAGCCCTTTGTCCTCCTTCTCCTCTCAGCTTCAGACTATTCTGGGTAGGGCTTTCGAAGATGGTATCATTGACAGGAAGGTGCTAGATGGCCTAACAGTGAAGTTTCCAAGGATACCCACTTTCTACCTGCTTCCGAAGGTCCACAAGGATCCCGTCAACCCACCGGGGCGTCCGATCGTGTCAGGCATTGAGGGTCTATGTGACCCAATTTGCAAATTCATAGATTTCTTTTTAAAACCTCTCGTAGAAACATTACCATCATACGTTAGGGACACGACGGACGTTCTTACACGGGTTGACGGCATCTTTGTGGAGCCTGGCGTCCTCTTGGTCACCGCCGATGTACAGACGCTATATACGTGCATTGACCACGAGCATGGTTTAGCAGCAGTCCGCCTCTTCTTGGGGGCCTCCGACTTGGGCAGCCCCATGTGTGAATTAATCCTCGAGCTGCTGCGCTTTGCCCTGACCCATAATTTTTTTACCTTTAAGGACGCATTTTATCTGCAGAAGCGCGGCACGGCCATGGGCACGGCCTGTGCCCCTTCATACGCCAATCTCTTCCTGGGTTCATGGGAGAGGCACATTTTTGGTGATGGGGGGTTGCAGGCCGCTGCCCATGTGCTGTGCTGGCTCAGATATATTGATGACGTCCTCTTTTTGTGGGCGGGGACGGCGCGGCAGCTCGAGGATTTTATGAGGGAGCTGGATGCTAATCCTTTCAACATCAGGCTTACGTATAACTTTGACTTACAGCGCATCGACTTCCTGGATATCACGTTGGAGATCGACACTACCCGTCGTATCCAGACTGACGTATTCAGGAAGTCGACATCCGTTAATGCGCTATTAAGTGCGGATTCCGCACATAATCCCTCCACCATTGGGGCTGTCCCGGTCGGACAGTTCCTTAGAATGAGGCGGATTTGTTCTACAGAGGATAGGTTTTTGGCACGGGCGGCTGACTTGGAGGGTCGTTTCAGGGATCGAGGATATAGTCGAAGAAGCATTAGGAGGGGCTTTGATAGGGCTAGGCGGACACCCCGTAGAGACCTCCTATACACTAAAAACAGGAAACGTGTAGGAGAGTCAAATGATGACAAGGTTAGGTTCATAACAACTTATAACCATGAATGGTCCCATATGAGAGAGATTTTAAAAAAACATTGGCCGGTTTTAAAGACTGAACCTTCCCTTGCACAGGCACTGGGTGACTTCCCTCTAATGACTGCAAAGAGATCCCCAAACCTAAGTAACCTTCTTGTCCGCAGCCACTACATCGCCCCTTATACTAACCCTTTTAGTACCAGGGGCCCGAGTTTGGGCTCCTTTCAGTGTGGCCATTGCCTGGCATGTGAAAACATCATTCGGGCCACCACCTTCAAATCCTCTGATGGCAGTAAGGAGTTTTCCATTCGGCAGCGTATCACGTGCGGTACATCCAATGTGGTGTATTACGCCACATGCGGATGTTCGCTGATCTATATCGGGCTGACATCCAGGGAGTTACGGATACGTGTCCGCGAACACGTCAGGGATATACAGGCGGCCAGAACTGTTGAGGATGCCTCTGACCTGAAGACTATCCCTCGCCATTTCAAACAGTTTCACGACTGTAATGCAAGGACTCTTCAGGTCAGAGGCATCGAGAATATCCACTTGGGATTAAGAGGTGGCAATTATAAAAGGGTTCTTGCCCAGCGTGAGGCTAGCTGGATTGTCCGAGTGGATACGATGACACCTAAAGGACTTAATGAGTCCTTAAGCTTTTCCTCCTTTTTGTGAAGGCCCTGATTTGTGGTACCATCTCTGTGATATCTTTTATATATCCTGTTCAAGTATATACCAAGTGGTATTGTATTTTTGATTATGCTTTTGTCTCTCTCACCATTTTGTGCCCTTTGTACCACCTTCCCCTGTGGGTGGGTATCTATGTAGGATCCTACTATGGTTTTTATTTGGTTTTTATTCTTTCATTAATGTGTCTTTTTTCTTTCCGTGTTTATATATTTATTTCTTGCAGTTTTAACCCATTGATGTCTGAGCGTGTCTTGCATCATCTTAGATTTATATCATCTTTTGGCCGCAGTAGAATGATTTTCATCATAAAGCCATCTACACCGCCTCACAACAAAATGGACCAGATTGCTTTGGCTCTAATTATGATGTCTCTTATTGTTGTTACATATTTTCCTTTGCGGTGTATATACTTTTCAATTATGCGGACCTTTCTATTTATGCCACTAATTGTCTCTCATGTACCATATTCACCTGTCACATTGACTCTTCGGCTCCTTTTGAGCCCGTATGGGGTTTTATCCTTTAAGTTTACTAACTTAGTTATTATACGCTGGAGTGCGCGTGCGCCGCCTCTCTCCCTGCCCTCTCCCGTGGTGGCGTCTCCTGTGCCTCGCGCGTGCGCTCTGGGTCCTTTCCCAGGCGCACCCGCGATGCATGACGCCTTCTGCGGTATGGGGCTCGGCGTGCGGCGTGCGCACGCGCCGGTATTTCCAGATTCTATTGGCCGCCGTGCCACATGTGACCGGTCACATGAGGTTCTGCTGGCCACATTTAAATGATGGCGGTCACGCTCAGAGGCATCTCCCCTTGATAAAGCTACCTAATATCGTGGGCGAAACGCGCGTCGGGGACTGTGCTTAGGATCTATCCGGGTGTGCGCCACTGTGGGGCTCAGCAGCGGTAAGAATCACCTTTACTACTTGTTACGTTCATGCCAGTTTGGCCCATAGACTCACCTGCTACTATAGCTATAGGCTTCTTACCTTGTATTGTTTGCATGCTGGCTCTATAGGTGGTACACACCTGGTGATCCCCACTCACTCTTTTTTACCATCCTGGTTGTGCATTTTATACGGATTTTGTATGGATAAATTGTTTTGTACTTGTATTAATAAAGTATCTATTACCTATACACTCCAAAGTCTCTCCCTTTTCTTCTATGGCCTATATGGAGTTGGTTTTTCATGGTGAGGGGTAGTTTTGCACTATTCAGCGCTATCTCACCTCTCCTAGTATCTAGTATGTTGCCTTATTTTGTTATCATCTAACTAAAGACATAGAAAGTATACCTGCATCTCCTGAGAATCCAGCATGACTGAAAAATCCAAACAAAGTCTAAGCTGGACAGAAACACAATGAATTGCACTGAATTGCAAAGCACACTGCATGTGTGCACAGAGACAAAAAACCAGACACTTATCTTAGATGAATTGGCAGCAGGGCATGAGGAGCCAGAGAGAGATGCAATCCCTCCAAGTACAATGGACAACTGGCATGGACTCATGGATCCTGCACACCTAAATACCTAATAGATCTGCAATCAGCAGAAACACCTGCCCGGATTACAACCCCAAGACAACTGCACTACCACCAACAACCACCGGAGGGAGCCTAAGAGCAGAATTCACAACACCCTACTTCCTGTTCGTTTGTTTAAAACCTGGGTCAGGAGTCAGCCTCTTTGCTGGAGTATTCTGATTCTGTTCTCCTTCAGCTCAGCTGCTGGTTCTGAGTGTGTCTCTACCTCTGGCTCTGGACATTCTCTGCATATGTAAGCTAGACTCTCTCTGTTATCATTAGTCTGCTGACTTGGAACTTAACCCTTGGTTCATTCCTCCTGGTAAGAACTGTGTTTTTGGACTTTGTTTCTGGACTGTGTGTTGGTACTTAATCCTTCATTTGCTCCTCCCGGTGGGAGCTGTTAGAAACAACACCAGTATAATACTTAAATGTGAACCTGTTTCTGAACTTACCCGTGTTTATGCCACATCTGGGATCAACTTGTGAACTAGTTTCTGGACTTACCCATGTTCATGCCACACCTGGGATGAACTTGACTTGTGGACTTGTTCTGGACTTCCCTGTGTTTACTTCATACCTGGATTTGACTCTTTCTGCACTGACAGTGTTTGGATCTGTACCACGTTACCTGTCACACTCAACTTTTGTTCACCTTGCTGAGGTCTCTGCCTTAAGAACTCTGCCGATTTGCTGTATATGTTTCAAGGACTTGTTTCATTCCAGGACACTGTGGGTTATCAGTATATTGTTTTGGGTGTTATTGCTGTTGTACAAATACACTATTTGCACTAAAGAAACCCGTCTCTGTCTGTTCATTGCCCCACGCTATCAGAATCCTTGAGTTCCTACAATAGTATTACAAGAAGTTGCCTTTCTACTGTGTCTGTGTCATCCGTCAGTCTGGAAGGTATTCCAGAGTACCTGAAGGACTTTGAAGATGTGTTCTCCGAAAAGGAGGCTGAGGTTCTACCACCACACCGCCCATTCGATTGTGCTGTTGATTTTGTTCCTGGCGCCAAATTGCCCAAGGCCTGTCTGTACAATCTCTCCGGACCTGAGCGGGCTGCTATGAAGGAGTATATCTTTGATAGCCTTCGTAAAGGGCACATTCGGCCATCTGTTTCCCCCGTGGTGTTGGGGTTCTTTTTTGTTAAGAAAAAGGACGGTGATTAATGCCCATGCCTCAATTTTTGAGAATTGAATAAAATCACTGAAAGGAACACTTATCCCCTCCCACTTTACCTGATTTGTACAATCAATTGTCAGGAGCCAGGTGGCTCTCTAAGCTGGACTTCAGGGGAGCATATAATCTTATACGTATGCGGGAGGGGGATGAGTGGAAAACTGCATTTCTCACCTCTGAGGGTTTATTTGAGAATTTGGTTATGCCCTTTGTCCTGACTAACGCGCCTATTCCAGAATTTTATTAATCATGTTTTCTCAGATTTTATTGGGCACTTCATGGTAGTTTATCTGGATGATATCCTTATATACACTGTGTGCAGAATTATTAGGCAAGTTGTATTTTGATACTTTTTATACATGTTGTCCTACTCCAAGCTGTCCAGGCTTGAGAGCCAACTACCAATTAAGTAAATCAGGTGATGTGCATCTCTGTAATGAGGAGGGGGGTTGTCTAATGACATCAAAACCCTATATAAGGTGTGGTTAATTATTAGGCAACTTCCTTTCCTTTGGCAAAATGGGTCAGAAGAGAGATTTGACGGGCTCTGAAAAGTCCAAAATTGTGAGATGTCTTGCAGAGGGATGCAGAAGTTATGAAATTGCCAAACTTTTGAAGCGTGATCACCGAACAATCAAGCGTTTCATGGCAAATAGCCAACAGGGTCGCAAGAAGCGTGTTGGGCAAAAAAGGCGCAAAATAACTGCCCAATTGAGGAAAATCAAGCGTGAAGCTGCCAAGATGCCATTTGCCACCAGTTTTGCCATATTTCAGAGCTGCAATGTTACTGGAGTAACAAAAAGCACAAGGTATGCGATACTCAGGGACATGGCCAAGGTAAGGAAGGCTGAAAAACGACCACCTTTGAAAAAGAAACATAAGATAAAATGTCAAGACTGGCCCAAGAAATATCTTAAGACTGACTTTTCAAAGGTTTTATGGACTGATGAAATGAGAGTGAACTTGTGGGACCTTTTCGGGTTGAGGATGGAGTGAAGCTCAACTCCCAGATCTACTGCCAGTTTCTGGAAGACAACTTCTTCAAGCAGTGGAACAGGAAGAAGTCGGTATCGTTCAAGAAAAACATGATTTTCATGCAGAACAATGCTCCATCACATGCCTCCAACTACTCCACAGTGTGGCCTGCCAGTAAAGGTCTCAAAGAAGAAAAAATAATGACATGGCCCCCTTGTTCACCTGATCTGAACCCCATAGAGAACCTGTGGTCCCTCATAAAATGTGAGATCTACAGGGAGGGAAAACAGTACACCTCACAGAACAGTGTCTGGGAGGCTGTGGTGACTGCTGCACGCAATGTTGATCGTAAACAGATCAAGCAACTGACAGAATCTATGGATGGAAGGCTGTTGAGTGTCATCATAAAGAAAGGTGGCTATATTGGTCGCTAATTTTGGGGGGGGGTGTTTTTGCATGTCAGAAATGTTTATTTCTACATTTTGTGCAGTAATTTTGTTTTACCTGGTGAAAATAAACAAGTGAGATGGGAATATATTTGGTTTTTATTACGTTGCCTAATAATTCTGCACAGTAATAGTTACCTGCACAAACAGATATCCTCCTAAGATATCCAAATCTAAAAAAAAAACACTCCAACTTCCAAAAATATTAAGCTTTGATATTTATGAGTCTTTTGGGTTGATTGAGAACATAGTTGTTGATCAATAATAAAATTAATCTTCTAAAATACAACTTGCCTAATAATTCTGCACACAGTGTATTCTTCTGAGTCACATGGGTCACCTCCGTGAGGTTCTACAGAGGTTCAGGGAAAACTCACTCTTTGCTAAACTGGAGACGTGATAATTTTTTGCTCAAGAATTGTGCTCTTAGGTGTCATTTTGTATGCTGAGGGGTTCCGTATGGACCCTAGAAAGGTACAGGTACAAGGGTCTTCAGTGTTTTCTGAGTTTTGCTAATTACTATAGAAAGTTCATCAAGGGATTTTCTCAGGTGCTCAAACTTCTCACTGATTTAACTCGTAAGGGGGCTGATCTAAAAAATTGGTCAGCTCCAACTTTGGAGGCATTTTCTTCTTTAAAAAACTGCTTTATGTCCGCCACGTGCTTTCAACCTGATTTGTCTAAACCGTTTATTGTGGAGGTGGACGCCTCGGAGGTGGGAGTGGGGGCAGTGTTGTCCTAGGGGCCCACCACGCTAACTAATTTGAGACCCTGGGCCTTCTTTTCGAAAAAATTTCTTCTGCTGAAAGAAATTATGTGGATAACCAGGAGTTATTGGCCATTAAATTGGCGTTTGAAGAATGGAGGCATTTTCTGGAGGGGGCTGTCCATCGTATCACTGTCATTACGGATCACAAGAACATGTCTTACATCGAGTCCGCCAAACGTTTAACCCAGAGACAGGCGAGGTGGTCACTTTTTTTTTCTCAAGTTCAGTTTTCAATCACTTTCAGGCTGTGGCCCAAAAATGTGAGGGCTGATGCTTTATCTCGCAGCTTGGATCCAATATCATCTCCTGAACCTCCTTCCTCCATTCTTCAGGACGGAGTGGTGGTGGCTGGGGTTTCTTTGGCATTGGAGCAGAAGATTCATGAGGCCCAGTCTCTTGCTCCTCCATCTGCACCAGATAATAAGTTCTTTGTGCCGGTCCAGTATCGGTTAAGGCTGCTACGGGAGTTCCACGACTCGGCTCTGTGTGGGCATCCTGGAATCTCGGCCACGCCTAGAGCCATTGCTCGGCTGTTTTGGTGGTCCTCACTGGCCTCTGATGTCGCTGTATTTGTGTCCTCATGTGAAAAGTACCAGCGCTAAAACCTCCTGTAACCAGCCAGCCGATGAATTGGTACCTCTGTCAAATCCATATAGACCTTGGACTCATCTGTCCATGGATTTTATCACTGACATTCCCTCTTCTAAAGGCAAAACTGTAGTTGTGGTGTGGGTAGTATCGGATAGATTCAGTAAGCAGGCACATTTTGTACCACTGGCGGGACTGCCGAATGCCGAGACTCTTTCAAAACTATTCATTGAGCATGTGTGATGACATGGTGTGCCTATGAGTGTGGTGTCTGATAGAGGGGTGCAATTTGTGTCAAAATTCTGGAGGTTTTTGTAGAAGGCTGGGTATCAGTCTGACCTTTTCGTCAGCCTATCATCAAGAGACCAATGGTCAGACTTAAAGGATCAATCAGTCTTTGGAGCAGATATTACGGTGTCTTGCCACGTCCAGACTGGATGATTGGTGCTCTTTGTTACCCAAGGTAGAGTTCGCTTTCATAATCATGTCAGTCAGTCCACTGGTACTTCACCGTTCTTTTGCAATTATGGTTATCACCCTCGCTTTGGTGAGTTTTCCCGGTTGGATTCGGGGTGTCCAGGTGCTGATTCAGCTACTCGGCACTTGGGGGAGGTCTGGAGGGAGGTCCAGAGGAACATTGGGGAGGCTCAGAGCAGGTATAAATTTTTTGCAAATAGATGACGGGTAGTGGAGCCGGCATTCCAGGTGGGGAATTAGGTATGGTTATACACCAAGAATATAAGGTTGAGGATTCCTTCTGCTAAGTTGGGTCCCAAGTTTATTGGTTCTTATGAAATTTTGGAGATGGTTAATCTTGTTGCCTTTCGGTTGCGCTATTCTCTCCCCGGTCTGGTCATGCGGGGGTTAACCTTCTTTGCCTCGTTTTGCATCTGTTTTGCTATTTCAGTCCACGGCTGCCTGCAGGCAGCGTCAGCTGTAGTTCTTGCCCCCGACTTGAGCAACTGGCCCCGTTACACCCCGATTTGTCCTCTGCCCATTTACTCATTGCTGCTTCCCCACTCATCTTGCTGTGTGCTCCCCGTGCTGTGACCTTGGCATCTGACCCGGCTTGTCCTCTGACCTGTTTCCCGGTGTCACGTCTCTGGCATCTCTGCTCCCGACCGGCTCTGACTTCTTTGGCTTTTATCTGACCACGTGTATTGCTGTTTTCCCTGGTACTGCGTTTCCTGTCCATTCCTGTCTGACCTCTCTCTCGCCACCTGGTGGCGCCTGTGTAGAGCCCCCATGGGGCCGTGGGGTACTCGGTACCGGGTCCTGCAGTTCACAGGGGGATGTCACGGTGGCTGACCCGGTCCGTGGCCCTGGGACGTCCGTGTAAAAGGGAAAGGTCTTTAAAAGGATAAAGTTTGTGTTCGTGACGCCACCTGTGGTATTCGGTCAGGGTGACCGACGCTGCTTTAAGGGGTCCGCTAGGGTGATGTTATGGCAACTAGATGGTATACCTTCCCACAGATGAAGTATGTCCCCAGGGCTTCCCGGTGTGTAGATGGTGGATGGTGAGAGGCGCAGAGAAGAGCGAGGACACAAGGTTGCAGTTTCTTTACCTTTACTGAAGACTTCAGCATCCACAGTTTAGGGCACCAGATCACAGGGCAGGCAGAATCCGGCCGGTTTGGAGGCAAGTCCAGAGTCCCCTTGTCCAGGTGGAAATCAATAGCCTTCCCTTGCGCTGTAGTGGTGTAGTCCCTTACTGCCTATGGCTTCACATAAGGGTCTCACAGTTGCGATGTTTCGCTCTCTCTGTCCCCCACATAGGATAGGAAAAAACCCATATGACTGGTGCCTTGAGGCTGTTTATAGGGACTCTATCACGCCCCGGCCTATAGGTATACCTATAGGTATAGGTGCAGACAGGTAACCTGCAATTAGCTGTCCTGCTGGTCTCTGGAGCAAAGCATAAAGGTCCTTACTCCCTCGGTGTTCCAGCTACCGGGCTTCTGCACCTCAGAAGGAGGCAGCCAGTGTAGGGCTGGTCCCCTTCTGGTATCCTCTCCTTTGCTTTGCTTTCCTTGCACGCTCGCTGCAATACAGTTCTGCCTTCTGAATGTCTCTTTCCGGGAGCTGCAGCTCTGAGGGCATGCACAGCTCCTTGGACCCTCTGTCCACCTTAGACCCAAGTCTGGAACCTTCTAACTCTCCCTATAGACTACCAGTTATATATATGGGGAGTGACCTAATAAATAGGAGCCGAAGCTCCCCCTGGTGGTCTGGAGTGTGAAATGTGTTGCATGTTTGTGATACCTGGATGCAGTTATCCTTTCTTGCCTCCAAATGCTATGAAACAAAATTAATATAAACTGATGCTTCCCTTTATGGGAGGTAAGGACTCTTGAAAGTTACGTAACAAAACATATTTACATTATGGGCCCATTTTAATAAGAGTGGAAAACAATTACTAACTATGAAATACGATTACCCGTACGGGTATACTATCTTAAAACCTTAAAGTGCAAATCAAGCATTCATTATTCAAGCCACAGTGCAAAGTTTCACCCAACCCCCACGGGTTTACTATATCATCTTCAGCTCATCAAAGTACATCATCTTTAATTCGATCTTGCTCATTACATTAACTCACTATCTGCTATGCAAAGATACAATTCTTCTAACTTCTAGATCACTATCAGACATCATGACTCTAGAATAGTGCAACAAGTAAGCAGTCCCTTTAAGGGTGAACTCAAATCTCTTTTACTGAGGTAGTGCAAAATGTCAATCACATTAATGTTCAAGTCCATTAAAACTTTAAAACAGCAGCAATAATAACTTTCACGAAGCAGTCTCTTCAAAAGCTTCTTTTGTAAAACCAGTAGGAAGCACCTTTAAGAAGGTGCAAACTATTTACAAGTCAGTATGTAAATCATTCACCGTCCATGATTCCAATGTTCTTTAAGGCAAAAAAAAGGCAACTTTGTAAACAAAGGATCCCTTTAAACAGGGGACGCCTTTAAATGGAAACCCTGGTCAGATTCAATAAACGTTAGCAGCAAAAAGGCAACAGTGAACTATCTACAGTCTCTTCAAATTTTTCAATTACTTGAACAGTTCTGGATATAGTACTGGTGGAGGCAGTCCCTTAGGATATGGGCGGCTACCAGGCATCACATACAGTGCGTCTGCACTCCGAATGGGAGTCTGTGTACTTACAGTCCTCTGTTCCACTAGAGCGCGTGCGCATCTGGAGCACAGAACAACGAGTGTTCTGTCGTAGTTAGATGTGTCTCTCATCTGGCCAGGTGGGGGCAGTGTTGGACAATATGGAACCTCCGGTGGCAATGGCTCCGAGCTTCTAGATGGCAGTCTTCCCTCATTCAGTTCACGCTTGTGCACGTGGAGGGTGTACCACACCTTGTCTCCCCAATGTCTGGTGTAGGTGACGCGGTCACCAGGGTAGAGGTCAAGGCCTGTATGCCCCTCCATCAGATGGGCCTCTACGTCACATCGGTTCACAAAGACCTCCGGGTACAGATCGGGCTCCTTGATGAAACCCCACCCGGCATCAAGGCGAAACACCACAACGGTCCCGCACCCTTGCGGGCCCCGGTCTCCATGGCCCATCTTCCTGGCCCGGGCCTTGGCTTGTAAGTCTTTTTCTTGCGTGGCCTGGCACTTGAGCTTCTCCTCCCTCTCACTCTGCTCACGCTGGAAGGCCTGCTGCCGGCAGTACTCCTGCTGGGTGATGTCTTCAATCTGCTCTCTCTCTTGCTGAGCCTCCCCAGGGAACCCGATCAGGTCGGTGGTGGTATGGGTCCACCTGAAGGTCACCCACTCCCCTTGAATGTCTATGGCCTTTTTGGTGGGCTGCAGCGGGGTATCAGCAGTCTCCAAGGTCTCCCAGGGTCGGTCCCAGGCTAAGCGGCTACACACCCGTCCTGGTGGTGGTGGTGGAGGAGAGTCGACGGGCACTAGCAGGGCGGTGTCCTCAGCTACCGGGGCAGGGTCTGCAGGCTTACCCGCAGCCAGGGCATCTCTGGTGCTGGTCTCCTCCACTGCAGGCGGCGGCTCCATCGGCTGGCTGCGCTGCTGCTCCTGGACGCTGGCAGCCGCGCGGTACCAGGATTTCCGGAGCTGGCGGCATAGCTCCTTGACCTCCGCGCCGAGAACCTCCGGGTTCATGCATGACAGCGGGGCCTCTTCTGCCTCTGATTGGTGTGAAGCGCTGCGGGTATTCTCCCCCTCCTCCTGGTGGCCTCCGCTCGCCATGTTGCCAATCAGGGTTCTGTCTGCTTCCTCCTCTGGTTCCTGCTCCTCCTTTTCTGGAGGGCGGTTCTTTCTTCCTCCACCATTCCAGACTAGAAGGCGGATCCCTTCTGTTGATGGGCCTATTCTTCTGACATAGTAATATCTGTGGGGGACGGCTTCCATTTTCGTGCTGTTCTTCCAAGCTACGCCCAAAATGACACGCCCCACTCCTCCTGCACGCCGCATGGCGCTATAATGGCGGCGGTTTTGGCGGGAATTTTTTGCGGCAAATCACGGTTCATTAGTCATACAGTCTTTAGCACAAATCACGGTTAGGCACAGTTCTGGCACAGTCTTTTAGGCACACATGACCCGATTTTCAGGCTTTAGTAGATCCTGTTTGTGATGCCAAAGTTGGAGCACCCCCATGGGGCCGTGGGGTACTCGAAACCCGGTCCTGCAGTTCACAGGGGGATGTCACAGTGGCTGACCCGGTCCTTAGCCCTGGGACGTCCGTGTAAAAGAGAAAGGTCTTTAAAGGGATAAAGTTTGTGTTCGTGACGCCACCTGTGGTATTCGGTCAGGGTGACAGACGCTGCTTTAAGGGGTCTCCTGGGGTGATGTTATGGCAGGTATACCTGGTATACCTTCCCACAGGTGAAGTATGTCCCCAGGGCTTCCCGGTGTGTAGATGGTGGATGGTGAGAGGTGCAGAGAAGAACGAAGACACAAGGTTGCAGTCTCTTTACCTTTACTGAAGACTTCAGCATCCACAGTTTAGGGCACCAGATCACAGGGCAGGCAGAATCCGGCCGGTTTGGAGGCAAGTCCAGAGTCCCCTTGTCCAGGTGGAAATCAATAGCCTTCCCTTGCGCTGTAGTGGTGTAGTCCCTTACTGCCTATGGCTTCACATAAGGGTCTCACAGTTGCGATGTTTCGCTCTCTCTGTCCCCCATATAGGATAGGAAAAAACCCATATGACTGGTACCTTGAAGCTGTTTATAGGGACTCTATCACGCCCCGGTCTATGAGGGTTGCCACCGTGCTTCCTGGGTATAGGTGCAGACAGGTAACCTGCAATTAGCTGTCCTGCTGGTCTCTGGAGCAAAGCATAAAGGTCCTTACTCCCTTGGTGGTCCAGCTACCAGGCTTCTGCGCCTCAGAAGGAGGCAGCCAGTGTAGGGCTGGTCCCCTTCTGGTATCCTCTCCTTTGCTTTGCTTTCCTTGCACGCTTGCTGCAATACAGTTCTGCCTTCTGAATGTCTCTTTCTGGGAGCTGCAGCTCTGAGGGCATGCACAGCTCCTTGGACCCTCTGTCCACCTCAGACCCAAGTCTGGAACCTTCTAACTCTCCCTACAGACTACTAGTTATATATATATGGGGAGTGACCTAATAGGAGCAAAAGCTCCCCCTGGTGGTCTGGAGTGTGAAATGTGTTGCATGTTTGTGATACCTGGATGCAGTTATCCTTTCTTGCCTCCAAACGTAGTATCACTCTCCCCGAGAGGAAACCAATACTACTGCGATGACCAGGACCCTGGGGCGCCGCACCTGCGCTGCCACACTTAAGTGTTACGCAGTGAGTGCTACCTATCTTCCCTCCCCAGCACCCCCTGGGATAGCATGCACGATACTGCACTGCAGCAGCATTACAAAGAGGTTTTACAAGGAAATTATATCACAATTCTTTTTTTTTTAATAATATATCTTTATTTAGCTCTATGGATTTACAAAAATGCATGCAAAAACGCATAAAAAATGTGCGTATTTTCAGATGGCTGATGACAGATACACAGGTGCAATAACACCGATAATGCAGCCAGCCTACAATCAGGATTTGGCCGCTTGGCACACCCGTGCAAAATGATCTGTATGTGGCATGTTCACACAGAAATGCAGAGCATATGGCTCAAAGCCTATTAATGATGCCATGTAGCGGGCTCTGCATTTCTGTGTGAACATGCCACATACAGATCATTTTGCGCAGGTGTGCCAAGCGGCCAAATCCTGATTGTAGGCTGGCTGCATTATCGGTATTATTGCACCTCTGTATCTGTCATCCGCCATCTTAACTTGGGTCCACTGCGCTTTGGTTAGTGTAATTGTTTGGAGTCCATGGACAGATAAGCATCTCTGCCTGTGTACTGTTTTTTTTGTCAAGAATAGTGGAGGTTATGGTGGTTATGGCTTATGGTGTTTTTTTGTTAGATTAGGACTGGCAATACGTAAGGACCCTTGACGTGGGTTGCCAGCTTAAGTATTGTAACCATAATACCAACAAATACCTTGCATACATTGTTATGTTTTTGGGCACGTTATTTTTGCAGATCAGGAGAGAATACCAAGATGTCGTCCAGGTATACTACCACACACATAAAGAGCAGGTCACGAAAGATGTCGTTCACCAGTTTTTGGAAGATGGCTGGAGCATTACAGAGTCCAAACGGCATAATGAGATACTTGTAATGGCTATCGTGGGTGTTGAAAGCAATCTTCCACTCATCTCCCTGGCGAATTCAAACCAGGCTGTATGCCCCTCATAGCTCAAGCTTCGTGAAGACTCTGGAACCCTTCAGGTGATCAAACAACTCGAAGATCAGGGGTAGGGGGTACTTATTTTTTACCGTGATTTGGTTAAGGCCCCTGTAGTCCATGCAGGGTCGCAGAGAGCCATCCTTCTTCTTCACAAAGAAAAACCCAGCTCCAGCCGAAGATGAGGATTTCTAGATAAATCCCCTAGCGAGGTTTTCTTCTATATACTCATACATAGGGCTAGTCTCAGCCAGGGACAGGGGGTAGATTCAGCCACGTGGAGGTGAAATACCTGGCAGGAGGTCAATTGGGCAGTCATACGGCCTATGAGGTGGCAAGGCACCGCCTCCTTCTTGTCATAGAAGTTCGCATATGTCCAATATATTGCGGGCAGGCCAGACAAATTAGCAGGAGACCGGACAAGACGAATGGGAGTAAGGCACATTTCGTGACATCCTGAGCCCCAACAGAGTACTTCTGCAGTCCAGAATGCGTTCGTGTTTTTGCAGCCACGGGAGACCTAAAAGTAGAGGATAAGTCAGACCAGACAGCACATGAAGAGAAATCTTCTCCGAATGCAGCGTCCCCACCTGAAGATCCATGGGCTCTATGATGAACGGGATGGTCTCAAGAAGAAGCTTTCTATCCACTGAAGAAATCACCAACGGATCCGGAAAACATAGGCCCAGAATCTTATACCGCTCAACCACAGCCTGTTGAGCAAAGTTACCCGCGGAGCCAGAGTCCAGGTGGGCCAATTCAACAAAAGTCTCTTTGCTGCAGGAGACAGATACAGTCAGGGTCAACAATGAAGAGATAAAAGTCTTGCCCAGGGTAGCCTCTCCTACTGGTCTCTCGGGGCTGGACCGAATAAGGTGTTCAGAGCTGCTGCAGTAGAAGCATGTCCCTTCACCCCGACGAACCTCTTGGCGGTGCTTGGATAGCTTCACCTTGGCTACCTGCATAGGTTCAAGCGAAGAAGTCACAGCAGGAACTTGCTTAATGATCGGTCGTTGGAAGGTGGGAGCCAGTTGTACCAATCTTCTCTCCTGGTTCACCTCTTTGGTCCATTCCTGGAACATAACGTCAATTTTGTTTGCGAGAGATACCAGGTCATCCAGAGAGGTGGGTATCTCCCGGCCTGCCAGTTCGTCCTTGATTCTCTCAGAGAGACCTTCCCAGAAGGTTGCCACCAAAGCCTCATTGTTCCAAGCGAGTTCTGAAGACAAGGTACGGAAATGGACTGCATACTGGCCCACGGAAAGGTTACCTTGGCATAACCGGAGCAGAGAAGAGGCTGCAGGAGAAACTCGACTGGGCTCATCAAAAACCTTACGAAAGGCCTCCAAGAAGGACTGCAAGACATTAACGGATCCCCTCTGTCCCACAGAGGATTGAGCCATGCCAGGGCCTCACCAGATGGGTGTGACATGATGAATGCCACTTTGGCTCAGTCCGAGGTGAACTGATGAGCCAGGAGTTCAAAGTGCATTGTGCACTGGTTAATGAACCCCTCACACTGGGTGGGATCTCTGCCAAAGTGTGGAGGAGCCGACAGACGAGGTCTGGAACCTGGTGCATAACTGGCTGCCTAGTGGGTCACCGTGGTGGTAACTGCCGCCCAAGAGGATGTGGAAGTGGCCGGTACTGCCAGTGTATCGAGATTAGTATTCACGGACTGTACATAGGAAAGAGTCTTGTCCTGCTGCTCCGTCTGGCGGGAGACCTCCTGGTATAGGTCCGAGATGGAAGACGTTTGAGAGCCAGCGGATTCCATGGCCTGTGGAAACTGTAATGGGCTGGGTGGTGGAACCACTGTGCCAAGGCCCAAGGAAGACCTGGAGGGGCATGACTAAGAACCTCACCCAATGCAACCATGGACACGCAGCAGCTAACGACACCGCAGACCGTGGAGAGACAAGGGAGGTGATCCAGGTGCTACTCCAGGACTGACCTTGGCTAGATGGCTGCTGACTCCTGGGAGCAGATAGCTGGAATGACCCGGGGGAATGTTCAAAAGATGCAGGCAGGCAGAGATGACAGAGACCCTAGGTGCAGACAGGACAGTCAGATGGAGAGATGAGCACTGGCGGGTGTAGCTGGCTCGCCTGCCATTGAGGTGAGCACTGGCGGGTGCATCTGGCTTGGCTGCCATTGAGGTGAGCACTGGCAAGTGCAGCTGCCTCAGCTGCCATTGAGGTGAGCACTGCCGGGTGCAGCTGGCTCAGCTGCCGTTGAAGTGAGCATTAGCGGGTGCAGCTGGCTTGGCTGCCGTTAAGGTGAGCACGGGCGGGTGCAGCTGGCTCGGCTGCCATTAAGGATAGCACTGGTGGGTGCAGTTGGCTCGGCTACAGTTGAAGGAAGCACTGTCGTGTGCAGCAGACTCAGCTACCGTTGAAGGAAGCACTAGCGGGTGCAGGAGACTCGGATGTAAGTACAGGGACCTGAGAACTGACAAGTGTGTTAGGAACAAAGTCATAACATTGCACAGGCACCTTCATGTTAGAGGAGGCGGTTTAAATTGAAAGAGACCTCCAGCTATTGGCTGGGGACACTTTAGAGGAATGCGAGCGGCCTCTTTGAGAAAAAGGAAGGGTGCGCGCACGTGCTCCAGGCTCAGTGCATGGAGACCTGCTAGGAGTGCATGAATCCCAGGCAGCAGCAGACACGGAAGGGGCAGGATGGGAGCCTTGGCCCTGAGTATGCTGATGTCTCTGCAGGGAGAGGGGGACTATGAAGGGGTAGTATGAAGGAACAGGTAGGGACCTGTTCACACTGAAGGTGCAGGTACGGATATGTAGTATGAATGAACAGGTAGGGACCTGTTCACACTGAAGGTGCAGGTATGGAAACAAGTCAGAAGGAAAGGAGAATGAAGGAACAGGTTGGGACCTGTTCACACAGGAAGAGAAGAGCAAGGCTGCAGATAGGAAGCAGAAGAGCAGCAAGAGATAGCGTAGCAAAAAAAGCTAAGCAGAGCAGAACTGCAAGGAATGCGAGAGGAGCTGCAGCAAGAGATTTCTGCAGAAGCTAAGAAGAGCGGAGCCACAAGGAATGTGGA
The DNA here is from genome assembly GCF_051348905.1 of Ranitomeya variabilis. NCBI lineage: Eukaryota > Metazoa > Chordata > Amphibia > Anura > Dendrobatidae > Ranitomeya > Ranitomeya variabilis. The sequence continues at coordinate 211,369,617 of NC_135233.1, forward strand.
GAGGAGCTGCAGCAAGAGGTTTCTGCAACAGCAAAGCAGAGCAGAACCGCAAGGAATGCGGAGAGGAGCTGCAGCAAGAGATTACTGCAGCAACAGAAGATAAGCAGAGTAGAAAGGAGCAGAACCGCAGGAGTGCAGAGCAGAGGTAAAGCCACAAAGGTACAGAGCAGGCAGAGCCACAAGAGTGCAGAGCATAAGCAGACTGAGAAACACAAGGAAAAACACAACAGGGTAGAAAGCCACTGACAAGGAGACCGAGATTAGACTAAGTTCAGACAAGGAAATGGAACAAGACAAGAAACAAGAACAAAGACACAGGGACCAGGATATTCTGCTTCCTGGAGGGTGGACAACAAGATCCAGGCAAGAACACAGAGAAAAGCCTCTAGAGAGGGAGTAACACAGAGCAAGGCCTGGCAAACTCAGAAGCTAAACACAAACTGAGCTAACACATTGCACAGGCCCAGTCCACTGGGTGGAGCTGCACTAAATACTGGAGGCCTCTTGGTAATTGGTCAGGTACAGATTAGACAGGTGCACCTGATTCCTATAAGAACCAGAGAGTTCAGGCGCCGCCCCCCTATACACACAGTGTAACAACTCTGCTGGCATCACTGCATGGCTTCCCATCCCCACCTGCATTACACTCAAACTCACTTCTCTGGGCCTTGTTGTGACTTCTCTCTGCTGCCAGCTCTATGCTGTGTGCCTCATGTCTGCTGTTTGCTCTGTGCATGCTCTGTCTGTGTGCATAGGGGGGTGGCGCCGGAAACTCCTGCTTCTTATAGAGACTGTGTGCACCTTGCTAAGGTGTCCCTGGCCAATCGCCATGAGGCTTCCTGTATTTAAGACATCCCCACCCATTGGTGGGGGCCTGTGCAACTTACTCCCTCAGTCAGTTCTTAGCTGCTGAGGTGCCAGGCCGTGTCTCGCTTACTCTCATGTCTGCCACCCAGAGGTGCATCATACCCTGGTCTGTTTCCTGTGTAGCCACCCAGCGGAGCTTCGTACCCTGGCCTATGTCTGCCACCCAGAGGGGCGTCGTACCCTGGCTTGTGTCCATGTCTCTGTTCCTTGTCTCGTTCCTGACTCTGTCTTAGTTTAGTCCCGTTCCTGTGTCCGTTTATATCCCTGTCTTGGTTTGCTTTTTCTGCTGTGCGTACTCTGTGTCTTGCTTTGCTCTGCTTTTGGCTTCGCTCTCTGCGACCTTGCTTTGCTCCTTGCTCTGCATTCTGTGACCTTGCTCTGCACTCTGTGGTTTTGCTCTCGGCTCTGCACTCTGTGTCTTGCTCTGCCCTCTGACTTTGCTCTGCACTCTGTGGCTTTGCTCTCAGCTCTGCTCTCTGTAGCTTTGCTCTGTACTCTGACTTTGCTCTGCACTCTGTGGCCCTGCTCTCGCTCTGCGGCTCTGCTTCTTCTGGTTCTACTTTGCACCGCTCCTTGCGGTTCTACCTGGCTCCGCTCCTTGCGGTTCTACTTCTCCAGCTCTTGGCTCCGCCTCCTGCATTTCTGCACTTGGCTCCGCGTCCAGCTCTTGGCTCCGCCTCCTGCTTTTCTGCACTTGGTTCCGCCTCCTGCGTTTCTGCACTTGGCTCCGCCTCCAGCTCTTGGCCCCGCCTCCTGCGTTTCTGCGCTTGGCTCCGCCTCCAGCTCTTGGCTCCGCCTCATGCGTTTCTGTGCTTGGCTCCGCCTCCTGCTCTTTGCTTCGCCTCCTGCATCTCTGTTCTTGGCTGTAGCTCCTGTGCTTTCGCTCTGCATCCGCTCTTGCGGTCTTTATCTACCTATTCTTAAGTCCTCCTGTCTGAACATGTTCTTACCTGTTTTATATACCTGCCTGCAGACCGGTCCCTATCGGTTCTTCCAGTGTACCAGTCTTGTCCGTCTGTCCTGCCAGAGATCCAGCCATACATGCCTGCCTACCAGAGAGCCAGCCGTGCCCGCTTGCCTGTCTATGTTCCGTTCCCTGGTGGGATCAGCAGCCACAGCCAGACACCACCCTGGAGTGGTACCTGGTAGCTTCCTATTGCACAAGTCTGACCTCACCATCAGAGGCTCCAGCGAACACCTAGGAAGTTACTTAGTTACGCCCCTTCCAGGGAAGTGTGGTCTGTGGTCCAGTGGGGCCACACCCCCGCGCCAACCAGTCTGGGCGCGAGCGTGACACACAGCCAGGAAGCATGCAGAGAGCAGAGGAACAGAATATGGAGCTGGCAAGAAACAGAAACCACATCATTGCCTGGAGCAGTGGGTAAGATAGTGTGAGAGATGAGAGGCCATGCCGTGATGCCAGCAGAGTTGTTACATTACTACATTGTTAATATTTTGCTCCTAAAAGTCTAAATTTCAATTTTTATTATTTTGCTAGTATTCCATAAATCCACCTTTGGCTTTCAGCACTACCTGAATCCTTCTGGGCATGATCTCGATCTGACTCAAACATGTCTTGACCGAAGTCTGATTCCAGGTCTCTTCTACATGTTTCCAATGTTAGTGCATACTGGTCACCTCACTCGGGTATGTATACACCTTTTTTTTAAACTCTACCCACAAGTGGTCGAATGGGTTGAGATCTGGGGACTGTGGGGAGGCAATCCAGCACCTCTACTTCATGGTCATTGAACCATTTGTTCGCCAGTCTCAACATATGCTTGGTGTTATCCTGTTGGAACACTGTGTCTTCCTTTTCATACACATAGTACCTGAGTGTACAAAGTAACTCATCTTGTAGGATACTCACACATAGCTCAGCATTGAGACCACCATCGATCCTGGTCATGTATCCAATGCCTTTGGCTGTGAAACAGCCCCATATCATCAGGCTTCCTCCACCAAACTTTACCTTTCCTTCAATTTCCCAATCCGTTAGCCCCTTTTTCCCTTGTTTCTTCCAAACCTATTTATACCCATCATAGCCTAGTCTATTCACTTTCGTATTATTGCTCCAAATCACTTGTTTCCAATCTTCCATTGTCCACTTTTCAAGCCGATGCTTCTTATGGCAATATTGAAGTTGTGGCTTCTTCACCTCTTTTCGGGCCACCATTCCAGACTTGTGTAATGTGCATCACCTTGCGCTTGCATGGAAGTCTGTGAGCTCACTATTGCAAAGAATATGAGCCACCCCCACTGTCGTGTTTGTCGCACAAGAACTAATAGACGTTATGAGGAGCCGACTTGTTGACTCTGATATTTTGTCTGGGCGCCTTACCTTTTGGCTTATGATGTGATGGATGGAGTTCATCTTGTGTTCTTCCAACCATCATGGCTCTCACATGATGCAGTTTGGCAAGAGATCTCTTAGCCAAGAGATCGCTATCGATGAGCTGGATGATGCTGTTTCTCTTTTCTTGAGACATCTTCTTCATAGCTGCTCCTCGATTCGAACCAGTGATCTTTCACTTGGGAATCAACCTAATAAAACACTGAGCTATTAGGGAATGTGAGAACAGGTTGTAATTTGTATTACACAGGAAGAAAAATGCAAATTGTCTCTTCAGAGAGGAAGAGAGCTAGAACTCTAGTGCCACCTATTGGAAGGTAACAATCCTACAAGTCAATGTTGACCCTTTAACGAGCCTTGTCACATGACTTAGGATAATAGCCAAACCAGAATCTCAATTTGCAGACACTGTGTTTCGGGGTACTGCCCCTCGTCAGGGCAAAAGCAGAGATCTGGCTTGGCTGTGTGAGAGGCGTCAGACCATTATCCAAGAAGTATCCTTTCTCCTTGCAGAGACCGACAGGAAGAAAAAGACTTTTCCAAAGCAAAACCGTAACAATGCAGTGACCTGACAAGAATCTCCATAACTAATCATATGCTAAATAGCTGCAAGTCAAATTTATGTATGAGATAACCAAGCTGACTATCTATAAAATGATGGTGATCTCAAAATCAAAGCAGTACAGGATGGTGAGATATAGAGCCGGAAAGTCAAAAGTTTGAACCATTGTTACACTTTTGCTAATCAGGAAGGAAAGGAACAGCAGCACAGGTGCACTCACCACCCAGAAAGCACATCGTGGCACTGGCCAGAGTCAGGACATAATCCAGTGTTGGGTGCATGCACATACACTTTAGGGAAGTATTAATGGTGCAGAAGCCAAAAAATGGGGCAGTCGGCTCAAGCACTGTGGTCCACCAGGAATTTCCATGAGAGCTGGAGGAAATTACATTAGAAGTTCCCCATCCCCGACTTAGATTATCTCCCAAATCTCATCTACAATTCAGCATCACTTTATCTCCCGTAATCCTCCTAATGTCCAATTACACTAAATACAAATGTTATTCCAAATATTAATTAGGAGTTTATCTCATGAAAACAAGCACTTTTGTAATTTACTGCCTATTAACATTTGCATCCGTTCTTATGATGTTAACACTTTTCTTTTCGTTGCCTAGTAGACTGACCAATGCTGCTGTCTAGCATGTAAATACTATGCTGCAGTTGGTCAGGATTGCGATGTAAAAGTGCGCTCCAGCGACTTTGCACAGTTTTAAAACAGTGCTTACAAACTCAATAGAAAAGATCTCGTTAGAGCTGCGCACATTCTCCTATCTAGCAGCGGTAGTTGATCTAAAAGGCAATGAGCTGTAAAGAAAAGTGTTAATATCTCAAGAACGGTGGAAACTTTTAATATGCAGTAAATTGCAAAATTGCTTGTTTTTACAAGCTCTATCTGACAGTACCCATTTACTAAGATGGGAAAAACCTTTTAAAATAGGACACTTCACTCACAGTTGTGTATCTTTTGGTAGTTCATTTACATTCACTGCCCTTATGTCAAACCGATATGTTGTTTAATTTAAGAATGTAAGCTACAAAAAAAAGTTATAGAAAGTGTTCCAGAAACATGTCCATCTGTAGCTGGATCTGAAGGCTTTCACTACACCATGGATAAGTTTTGCTGTCCACCGATAGTTTAAGCTGTCAGCAGCAAAGCTTTGCTCTCATAGCTATTGTCAAAAAAGATAGCTATTATTCTGGTAGGTAGATCCCTCGAGAGGCCTTTAATGGTCCCTACTAAACTATTGCCTTTAGCAAGAAAACAGTAGCTACAAGCTCCCTCATCGTCTATGTGTGGAAATGCCATATTGTGACATTACATTTGTTTCAGTCTCTTTTGTTTTTTTTTCAACTAAACTTACAAGGATAAGGCCTTAATCATATCAATGTTTAAAGGCGGCATCTATCCTATGAATGTATGCTGTGGAAATGAAGATTGGCGGCCAAAGAAGAAGGATTAAAGTTTTATTTTAAGTAATAATTTAGTACTTTGCTATATCTATTTTTTCCGTGTCGTAGAACGAGAATATATGTTAAACATTTCAAACTCATTTTTAAGTGGATTTGGCTCCTACGGTAAATGGAGCATTGACAGTAAAATATTAAACATGTGGGACTCCAGCATTGTGTTAAATATATAATTTAGGTTATTTTCTGCATCAGTAATTTCATAGTGTAATGTAATTGTCAATAAAAATAAGAAATACATTCATGGTTGGACTAGATCACCAAAAGGTTCCATGGTTGGGTCCAAGCTTTGGCACAATAATTGAAGACTTATTAGCAGGTTAAACGTAGCCAGTTTTTGCCCTTGTTTTATTCTCGTTGCTTCCCTGAGTAATCCGTTTGTCTTGTTTTTTAAATCTGGAGATACAAGCCTTTTTATTACAGTTCTGATTTTCATGAACCTTACCAAGAGGGCATTAAGCACAGGATCCTCGGGGCGTGTCTTTAGGCTGCTCTGCATTATTCCCCTGTAAACAATGCCCCCTTGGTTAAAACCATAAAAATTAGGACTAAATAAAATGGCCAGTATCACTAGAACCATATGGCTGATTTAAAAAAAAAAAAAAAAATTGTAGGGCAGCGGGAATAAAATGAGAACGTATGCTGGCAACATTTGACAGATCCTCTTTAAAGGTCCAGCAGAGGGATACTTTCCAATTTTCCTGGAACATCTGGGAAGCTCCCTGATAAAGGAAGGATCTCCCAGACTCAGTAAATGTTCAGTGTCCTAAGAAAACCTACTTGAAATGCTGATTTGACCTATTTTCTGGCCCAGCGCTCTAAGGAGGTGGGGTCAGAGGCATTTAGGGGGCTGGGATTGTCAAAGTAGTGAGCTTCAGTGGACCCAGTCTGTTCCACTGACAATTATTATGGCATATGTTACACTTCCTTAAAAAGTGCAAATTTTATGGGGCTGAGCACATGTCCAATTTTTTCCTTGGACCAAGTGGTCTGCGAAAAAATTATAGAAACGTCTGAGAATCAGATTAAAATCATCAATGCAAGTCTATGGGTTCAGGACAAAAAAAATATTTCATAGACAGACAGAATGGAGAAGGTGAAGAAATTAGTTTTTTTTTCTATCCACATCCCCAAAAAAAAAAAAAAAACTAATGCCGCTCTGATCAAATTATGATCAGAATAATCGGACCATTTTTCTCAGATGTGGTGAAATCGGTTATGTGAACCTACGCTAAGAACAATTTGTGAGCATAATTATAAATGAATTTATTATTTTAAACAATTGTATGATTTCCTATTCTATAAACAAATAAATATAGAAATAAAAACTATTACCAACCTTGACTACTGCAACCTCCTGCTCTGTGACCTCCCCTCAAACACTCTCACACCCTTCTGTAACACCCCACGTTCCTGGTTGTTACAGTGGCATTGTTTTCCTCACGGGGAGAGTGATGTCACACTTGGAAGCGAGGAAGGATCTCTTTTACCAGGTAATCACAAGCATACAACATGTTCTTACTCCAAGCCAGAGGGGGGAGCTCTGATCCAGCTTGTGGGTGGCTCCCCTATATATATTCTGGCTGGAGGGAAAGGAGGGTCAGTCAGTCTGTGAGAGACACAGAGGAAATGGGCAGTGCAGAAGAGAAGATCTGCAGCTCCTGTGAGGAAATTGAGGAGTTGTTTGAAAGGGGTCAGTGAGTGGCAGACTGGACCAGTCTGAGGCAGAGGGTCTGAGAGCAGAAGAGAGGAGCCGTGCAGCCAAGTGAGGTTCTGCAGCTCCTGGAAAGAGAGAAAGGAAATCAGAACAGATTGTAGTGAGCGTGAAGGAGGAAAAGAAGCAAAGGAGAGTGAGGAGCTGGGGGTTAGCTGCGACTGGGCTACCTCCATGCTGAAGCGCAGATACCAGTTGCCGGAAGACCGATGTTGTGCAGTACTGTACGTCTCACAGCAGAAACTGTCGGGACAGTTGGACTTCAAGTCACCTGTCCACCCCAACACCTAAAGACACAGTGACACAGAGACCCCGGGTGGTGATAGAGATCCTGTAAAAAGGCTCGAGCCACCTGTCATACGGGTTAGTGTCCTACCTGCAAGGAGGACAGAGAGACAACGTGAGGACCTTGTGAGAGGCCTAAGGCAGCAAGGGACTACACCACAGCGCTAGTAGGAAGGCTTTCAACCCCACCTGGTAAGGGGGATTCCAGATTCACTTCCAAGCCGGCCGGACCATACCAGCACCTGTGATCCGGTACCCTGGACTGTGGATGCCTGAACTCTTCAGTAAAGAGATAGAGACTGCAACCTTGTGTCCTCCGTTTCTTTCTACATCACCTACCACCTGCCCCTACTACACCGGGAGCTCTGGGGACCCAGCTTCACCTGTGGGAAGTCATACCATCCCTGCTGCCATAACATCACCCCAGCAGACCCCTTTAAGCAGCGTCGGTCCCCTCTGACCTAATACCACAGGTGGCGTCACGAACACAAACTTTGTTTCCCATTTCTAATCCTCTTTTACTTGGGCGCCCAGGGCCACGGACCGTGTCGCCACCATCATGACACATGCCTTTAAGTACCAGACCCGATACCGAGTACCCCACGGCCCTGGCGGGCGTTCCACTTCCAATCTATTCTAAACTCTGCTGCCTGACTAATTCACCTGTCCCCCCCTATTCCTCGGTCTCTCCCCTGTCAATCCCTGCTCTGGCTCCCCTTTATCCAAAGACTCCAGTTCAAAACCCTAACCATGACATACAAAGCCATCCACAACCTGTGTCCTCCATACATCTGTGACCTCGTCTCCCGGTACTTACCTGCATGTAACCTCGGATCCTCACAAGATCTCCTTCTCTGCTCCCCTCTTATCTCCTCTTCCCACAATCAAAAACAAGATTTCTCCCGCGCATCACCCCTTCTCTGGAACTCTCTACCCCAACATATCAGACTCTCGCCTACTGTGGAAACCTTCAAAAGGAACCTGAAGACCTACCTCTTCCAACAAGCCTACAGCCTGCAGTGATCGTCGTTCCACCATACCGCTGCACGGCCAGCTCTACCCTCACCTACTGTAACCTCACCCATCCCTTGTAGATTGTGAGCCCTCGCGGGCAGGGTCCTCTTTCCTCCTACACCAGTTGTGACTTGTATTGTCTAAGATTACTGTACTTGTTTTATATTATGTATACCCCTCCTCACATGTAAAGCGCCATGGAATAAATGGTGTAATAATAATGATAATAATAATAATATAGGCTAACAAAAATGTACAAATGTACAAATAGGAGGCAATTGATGCAATACTATAAAACTCATAAAGGATAATAATAAATATACAGTAAATGTATAAGTATATAGTACTATAGAATACGCAAGAAATAAGCCAAATAATACGATATCCAACCAAAGTATCCATCTAGAATGCAAGAGGTCTGTCTAAAACACCAATCTATGAGCAGGATATTGCTATTAGTGAAACACAGAGATAAAACTAGAATTCATAGAGCCCCACAGCAAAATGAGATGGCCCCCAGCACCCAGTGACAGAAAACTGATACCGCAGCATAGGCAGCAGTAATTAAAGGGATTCTGTCAGTAGGAGCAACCCTCCTAAATCATCTATATGGACATGTAAGTCATAGGAAGCTGAATAAAATGACAGCTTGATATCTGCGATCCGATGTCTTATTCCAGAGAAATCAACATTTTTCTTAATATGTAAATGAGCTGTTTAGATCTATGGGCTGGACATAGATCTCCCTGAGAACCTACCTCTGGAAGTTATTGTAAATAAAAGGGGACATTATCAGTGTGATACATGTAGATCAGTAGAGTGGACAGTCAGTCAATACATGTCTCCCACTGATAACGTCTCAAGTCATTTATAATAAGCTCTGGAGGCAAATTCCCAGGAAGATCTATATCCGGCCCACAGATCTTAGCAGCTCATTTACATATTAAGAAAAATGTGGATTACTCTTGAATAAAACATTGGATCGCAGATATCAAGGTATCATTTTATTCATCTATGACCTGCATTGAATAGAAACTATCCATTGATTCATCCTACCTAAACCACGGGCAGCATGACTCAGAGCCGGACAGCACAACTGTAGCCAGATATGTTTGCTTGATGATTCGGCTGGGGATCATACCTGAAGACGAGACTAGTTCGGACAGCTTTTTCCAGCACAGCTCAGAGTGATTGACATGTCTCTTGCCAAGTACGTACATGGAGAGACCCATCAATCAACTAGATCCGTGCTGGGAGAAGCCATGCTGGTCTAGTCTCGTCTCTCCCTACAGTTCCTGGACAGATCTTCAAACTATAATTTTCTCTGAAACGTCGGAGCATTTCAAAGAAAGGCATATCTTTCAGCAATCATGCAGCCAGGCTCTGATTTAGGCTGCCCGTTTTTTGGACAGCAAGAATTGACTGACATGTTCCCTTTAATGAGGCTCGTATGAGTTCCCTTAAGCTCCTGATTGCTGGGGTGCCAAAAGTTGGACCCCCACTGATCTGTTATTGATGGCCGATCCTAACAGTCTGCTACGTACTGCTGCTTGGGGAGTTTGTGGGATGCAGGTGATTCCATAAAGAATGTAAAGAATATCTACTTTATTATATATATATATATATATATATATATATATATATATATATATAAAATAAATTCAGTATATATTTCAATTCCATTATTCGCTACCCCCTTATTGCATTCCCCACAGTAACAGTAGTTGCCGGAGGTTTCACTCCCCTTTACCCAGTACACAAAAATGGATTGTAATTTCCTATTCAGGGATGAAGTAATTAACACATCACATTTCCCCTAATAATTTCAGCGCTTCCATCACACCCCTTCTGTCTGTAACAAGTCATCCACATTGCATTATCACCTTTGCATTACTCATAACCTAGCAGATACGAAGAAGGAACCTGACTGTATCTTGTCTATTTTCAATGACATATCACCGAAACCTCACATTGATCAGACTGTAGAGACTGCAAATTGCATTTCAAGAATATCGCTATTGTCAAGCCACTTTTGTGTACTCCATGTCACGGCCGTCATATCACAGTATAAAGGAAGGGATACATAGCAAAGACTTCTGCGATACTTTGTAACAGCTACTTGGCAGCTAGTAAATAGGTATCCACATTTTCCATAGTATACATGGCCTCGATTTTTTCTATAAAAATCGTCAGATACTTTTTTGTTTCTAGTTTGGACAGATAATGGGGAGAGTTGAGAGAATATGTTCGGAATCGGTCGCCTAATCTGAATTTGCCATATTCATGCCATAATTGGTACCCTATTCATGCTGAATTTATGCTTGATGATCGGTTCTGAACATATTTGTTCATTTCTACTCCCATTGACTCCAATGACGTTCGGCTGTGTTCGGCAAATATTGGGAAAAACAATATTCGGTGCCGATCCATGATCACAACCGAATTTTGAAAAATTAGCCGAACTCTAGTAATGGGGGCAGTGATTTTACCCACTTATATCTCACCCATACAGCCTATTCTTCCCACAGTATCAGTTCTACAGACCACACCGTTGGGGTTCATCCACTTGTCCAATTTTTCCACGTACGATAAAAGCGGACCGATTATTCCGATCAGACTTTGATCAGAGTTCAGTCCGAGAGTCATCCGTTTTTTTTTCATACGTGGAGAAATATATAAAAGGTTTCTTAATCTTCTCCATTCTGACAGTCCGTGAAAATTGGACATGTCATCCGGGTGGGGTCCATATTTTTCAACAACCCATTGACTTACATCTGACAGCGTTTTGGAAGAGATTTTCATCAGTGTTTTAGATGAGATTTTCATCAGTGTTTTGGAAGAGATTTTCATCAGTGTTTTCGGAAGAGATTTTCATCAGTGTTTTGGAAGAGATTTTCATCAGCGTTTTGGAAGAGATTTTCATCAGCGTTTCGGATGAGATTTTCATCAGTGTTTCGGAAGAGATTTTCATCAGTGTTTCGGAAGAGATTTTCATCAGCGTTTCAGAAGAGATTTTCATCAGTGTTTCAGATGAGATTTTCATCAGTGTTTCGGAAGAGATTTTCATCAGCGTTTCGGAAGACATTTTCATCAGTGTTTCAGAAGAGATTTTCATCAGTGTTTTCGGAAGAGATTTTCATCAGTGTTTCGGAAGAGCTTTTCATCAGTGTTTTGGAAGAGATTTTCGTCAGCGTTTCGGAAGAGATTTTCATCAGCGTTTCAGATGAGATTTTCATCAGCATTTCGGAAGAGATTTTCATCAGTGTTTTGGAAGAGATTTTCATCAGCGTTTCAGAAGAGATTTTCATCAGTGTTTTGGAAGAGATTTTCATCAGTGTTTAGCCAGGGTCACACTTACAAGTTCAAAGCGAGAAACTCACGCGAGTCTCTAGCATCAAGTCCTGGCACTGCCGCAGGCACTCGGACCGGAGCGTTCAGCTGCATAGAAATACATGTAGTCACACACTCCAGTCCCGAGTGCTGGTGGCAGTGCCGGGACTTGATGCGAGAGACTCGTGTGAGTTTCTCGCATTGAACTCGCAAGTGTGACCCCGTTCTTTTGGATAAGATTTTCATCAGTGTTTCGGAAGAGATTTGCAATCAGTGTTTCGGAAGAGATTTTCATCAGTGTTTCGGATGAGATTTTCATCAGTGTTTCGGAAGAGATTTTCATCAGTGTTTCGGAAGAGATTTTCATCAGCGTTTTGGAAGAGATTTTCATCAGCGTTTCGGAAGAGATTTTCATCAGTGTTTGGCCAGGGTCACACTTGCAAGTTCAATGCGATAAACTCACACGAGTCTCTTGCATCAAGTCCTGGCACTGCCGCTGGCACTCGGACCGGAGCGTTCAGCTGCATAGAAATACATGTAGTCACACACTCCAGTCCCGAGTGCTGGCGGCAGTGCCTGGACTTGATGCGAGAGACTCGCGTGAGTTTCTCACATTGAACTCACAAGTGTGACCCCGGATTTTCATCAGTGTTTGGTCCTTTTGTCAATTTTTACCATCAGTGTTTCATCAGTTTTTCTTGTATGTTTGTAAAAAAAACTTATGAAACTTCCAAACATGAAAAATGGACATGACTAGGATGCAACTAGGATGGCATCCGGGTACTGTCTTAGCTTTGCACGGAACCATAGACTTGAATGGATCCCACTTTAATAAAAAACTGACATGTGTCCATCTATTTTTGCTTATGCTCGGTCTGCAAAACAATGACCCGAGAATAGACTATACTGGGTAAATGTTCGATCAATGAAAAACAAATGGACAGAACACGAACATGAAAAATGTTATTCTGAATGAGTAGTGTTGAGCATTCCGATACCGCAAGTATCGGGTATCGGCCGATACTTGCGGGTATCGGAATTCCGATACCGAGATCCGATACTTTTGTGGTATCGGGTATCGGTATCGAAACAACATTAATGTGTAAAAGAAAGAATTAAAATAAAAAATATTGCTATACTCACCTCTCCGACGCAGCCTGGACCTCACCTAGGGAACCGGCAGCGTTGTTTGCTTAAAATGCGCGCTTTTACTTCCTTCCGTGACGTCACGGCTTGTGATTGGTCGCGTGCCGCCCATGTGGCCGCGACGCGACCAATCACAGCAAGCCGTGACGTAATTTTCAGGTCCTCAATGCCTAATTCTAGGCATTCATGATTTTAAAATTACGTTCCGGCTTGTGATTGGTCGCGTCGCGGTCACATGGGCGACGCGACCAATCACAAGCCGTGACGTCACGGGAGGCAGGAGACGCGCGCATTTTTTAAATTACGTCACGGCTTGTGATTGGTTGCGTGCCGCCCATGTGACCGCGACGCGACCAATCACAGCAAGCCGTGACGTAATTTCAGGTCCTGAATGCAGAAATAGGCATCAGGACCTGAAATTACGTCACGGTTTTTCCACATAAACAGTCTATTTTGGTTTATTCAGACATCATAAATCTCACCGTAGGCAATGTTGCACATTACTGGCCTACACATAGTCCATTACACTTCATGGAACACAATAGGCACCAACCGACAGCATTAAGTTGCAGTCTCTAAACATGCTGGACCTAACTCCATCCAGTTACCATGGGTGATAACATAGTTCATTATATACATCCCCGGAACATGTTAATCAGCGACTGTCTGTTCCACTGGCAGATACTTCTCTGCTGTTATTATAACCCCCTTTATCTGGAGTTACCTTTCTGAAGCTCTTACTCCACACGCTGACTCCTTGTCAGTCCACACTCCTGGGAAGCAGCCTAACGGGGATCACCAACTTGCCTGGCAGGCACACATCAGTCAGTTCCAGACCCACCGAAGGACAGATGCTTCCCCAACACAGTAGCCGTCACCGACCTTGTAGATCCATGGCCTCACCTCGTGCTCTTCAGGGATCCAGTCCACACTCTGGACCTCCCAACACTGAGACCATTCAGGTTCACGGCCTCTCAGTGCGCTATTCAGGAATCTGATCCTACTCCCAGGATCTCCCAACATATAAGCCTTCAGGTCCACGGCCTCTCAGTGTGCTATTCAGGGATCCGGTCCACACACAGGACCTCCCAACACACAAGCCTTCAGGACCTACACACTCTCTACCACAGAGACCATGTGACCACACCATGGTCACATTATGTACCTGTAACCACTACCATAGGACCTGCCCAGCTCTCCGACTAACCCTGCAAGCCTCCCTTTACAAACTATACAAATACTTGTGTGACTACAGGTCCCAGAACAACAACATTACTTCAGGCTTACAAAGCAGACTCCCTCTGCGACACATACCGGCCATTCACAATCATGCCAGACACTGTTTCATTATCACCATTACAGATACGCCTCCATGCGTATCCCGAGGAGCACACACAGCGTCCCCTAGCTGCAGCATGGGTCACTTCATCACACTATATACAGTATGAGCCAGCACATAGCTCCCTATATACAGTATGAGCCCGCACATAACTCACTATATACAGTATGAGCCAGCACATAGCTCCCTATTGAAATCTAGCAGTAGCACCGTACGCAGTGAAACGGCAGTGACCCAAGCAAGTTCAAAAACGTTCCTTTAACGTGTTACTTCACACAGTCCATTAGAGTACATAGTAGACGGCTTTAGTTTGCAGTCCCTAAACAGGCCGGATTTCCCTTTGTCCAGTTTCCCTGGGCGATCACACGCCGGGACCAAGTCTCTTTACTCACGCAGTGCATAGCACGCTGTATCCTCCGGATCGCAGCTGGGTAAACAAAAGACAGCCTAAGACACAGGGTGTCAGTCTCTTTGGTTCCTCTTGCCCCATGTTGCATCACACAGGGAGTGCTCGGCAGACAACTGCTCTGTCTGCTTCCAAGACCAACACTGACGCACTTCTCCCTATAATAAAGGGCTTTTAATCAGTCACTGCTTCACCATTCTAATCATTGATACACCTGTGACTGCAATACGCTCTTATGGCCTCACTACACCTCCGTGCCCATTATGGAGAGCACAGACAGTGCCCCCTAGCTGTAACAGAGGTCACTGCCTCACACTATATACAATATGAGCCATCACATAGCTCCCTATATACAGTATGAGCCCCCACATAGCTCCCTATATAAAGTATGAGCCCCCATATAGCTCCCTATGTACAGTATGAGCCCCCATATAACTCCCTATATACAGTACAAAGGGACCTGCACATAGCTCCCATTATACAGTATGAGCCCGCAGATAGTTCCCTATATACAATATGAACCCGGTGTGATGCAGTGACCCATGTTACAGCCAGGGGGCACTGTATGTGCTCCTCAGGATATGCATGGAGGCGTATCTGTAATGGTGATAATGAAACAGTGTCCGGCATGATTGTAAATGGCAGGTATGGGTCGCAGTGGGAGTCTGCACTGTAAGTCTGTAGTATTGTTCTGGGACCTGTAGTCCCACAAGTATGTGTATAGTTTGTAAAGGGAGGCTTGCAGGGTTAGCTGGTGAGCTGGGCGGGACTGACTAACCACACACACCACCCATCTATGGGAGTGGTTACAGCTATATAATGTGACCAGGGTTTGGGTCACATGGTTCAGAGTGCATAGCCTGTGTGTTGGAATGTCCTGGAGTAGACTGGATTCCTGGAAGCACCTGCTGAGGCTATGGACTAAATGGTCAGTGAGTTGGAATGTCCTGGAGTGCACTGGATTCCTGGAAGCACATGTTGAGACCATGGACTGAAGGACTGTGTGTTGGAAATGCCTGGGACTGGACTTCTTGAATAGCGCATGGAGAGGCTGCATCTGCAGAGCCTGTGATGGCTACTGTGTTGGGGAAGCTACAGTTCCTACTGCGGGTCTGAACTATCTGAGGTGCCCTGGTGACAAGGACGGTGATCCCAGTCAGGCAGCTTTCCTCTGGGAACCAGGACTGACAGGAGTCAGTGTGTGGAGCTGGAGCACCTGTAAGGTAACTCCAGATAAAGGGTGTTACAGGCAGAGACGTATCTGCCATTGAAACAGACTGTCGGTGGTTAATGTGTTCCGTTGATGTAAATAATGAACTGTTCGTGGTGTGGTTTATGATGATTAATAAACCGGATAGACTGTTTATGTGGAGAAAGTATGCCTGAGTGCTTTAATCCCGTTGCCAAGCGAGTTTCCCCTACACACTCAGGAAGTGCTATCTCACACCGCACAAAGCTCCCCATATACAGTGTGAGCCCGCACATATACAATAGGAGCCTGCACATACAGTAAAGGAAATAATTATTTCATCCCTTGCTGATTTTGTAAGTTTGCCCACTGACAAAGACATGAACCAGTCTATAATTTTAAGGGTAGGTTAATTTTAACATTGAGGGACAGAATATAAAAAATAAATCCAGAAAATCTCATTGTATCAATTATCTAAAAATGTATTTTCATTTTGCAGTGAGAAATAAGTATATGATCCCCTGCCAACCATTAAGAGTTCTGGCTCCTACAAACCAGTTAGACGCTCCTAATCAACTTGTTACCTGCATTAAAGACAGCTGACTTACAGTCACCTTTAGAAAAGACTCCTGTCCACAAACTGAGTTAATCATAGAATCATAGAATGATAGAGTTGGAAGGGACCTCCTGGGTCATCTGGTCCCAGACTCTAACCTCTACAACATGGGCAAGACGAAAGAGCTTTCTAAGGATGTTAGGGACAAGATCATAGAACTGCACAAAGCTGGAATGGGCTACAAAACCATAAGTAAGACGCTGGGTGAGAAGGAGACAAATGTTGATGCAATAGTAAGAAAATGGAAGAAATAAAAAGTGACTGTCAATCGACATCGATCTGGGGTACCATGCAAAATCTCACCTCATGGGGTATCCTTGATCATGAGGAAGGTGAAAGATCAGCCTAAAACTACACGGGGGGAACTTGTTAATGATCTCAAGGCAGCTAGGACTACAGTCACTAAACCAAGAAAACCATTGGTAACACATTACGCCGTAAAGGTTTAAAATCCGGCAGTGCCCACAAGGTTCCCTGCTCAAGAAGGCACATGTGCAGGCCCGTCTGAAGTCTGCCAATGAACACCTGGATGATTCCGTGAGTGATTCGGAGAAGGTGCTGTGGTCAGGTGAGACAAAAATTGAGCATTAACTCAACTCGCCGTATTTGGAGGAAGAGAAATGCTGCCTATGACCTAAAGAACACTGTCCCCACTGTCAAGCATGGAGGTGGAAACATTATGTCTTGGGGGTGTTTCTCTGCTAAGGGCACAGGACTACTTCACGGCATCAATGGGAGAATGGATGGAGCCATGTACCATAAAATCCTGAGTGACAACCTTCTTCCCTCCTCCAGGACATAAAAATGGATCGTGGCTGGGTCTTCCAGCAAGACAATGATGCAAAACATACAGCCAAAGCAACAAAGGAGTGGCTTAAAAAGAAGCACATTAATGTAATCGAGTGGCCTAGCCAGTCTCCAGACTTTAACCCCATAGAAAATTTATGGAGGGAATTGAAGCTCCGAGTTGCCAAGTGACAGCCTCAAAACCGTAATGATTTAGAGATGATCTGCAAAGAGGAGTGGAGCAAAATTCTTCCTGACGTGCACAAACCTCATCATCAACTACAAAAAACATCTGACTGCTGTGCTTGCCAATAAGAGTTTTGCCACCAAGTATTAAGTCTTGTTTGCCAAAGGGATCAAATACTTATTTCTCACTGCAAAATGGAAATAAATGTATATGTAGCGCCCCCACCGCCGCAGGGCCGAGGGGTACCCGGTACCGGGCCTACGGGTCTCTGCTTCTGGGGTTGTCACGGCGGCTAGGCCCCGGTCCGTGACCCTGCCGTGGGGCGCACAGTGAATGATAGGTGTGGATGTTGGTAGTGGTGGTGCGGTGCAGTAAATAACGAGGACACCAGGTTGCAGTCTCTTTACCTCTTTACTGAAGATCTCTGGGTCCACAGTCCAGAATACGGTTCACCAGGCTGCGCAAGTCCGGCCGGTCCAATGGCACCTCCAGAGTTCTCTTCACAGGTGGAAATCGGTGCCTTCCTTCTAGCGCTATGTGTTGCGGTCCTTCCCTGCTGTGCTTACGGAAAGTCCCCACAACCGTTGTGTCTGTTTCTTAAGTTCCCTCACAACTCGATTAAATGATGTTCTTCTAATCCTCCGTAGCTCCCCCCGGAGGCCCAGCTGTGAAATGTATTGGTGTCTGTGATACCTGATCAGATGAACTCCTTCAGTGCCATCGGACGCACCGTAGCTCCCCATAGTGGCGGAGCCACAGTACTGCAACGACCAGGACTCTGGGGCGCTGCATATATAATTTATACAATGTGATTTTCTGGATTTTATTTTTGATATTCTATCTCACAATGTTAAAATTAACCTACCCTTAAAATTATAGACTGTTCATGTCTTTGTCAGTGGGCAAACTTACAAAATCATCAAGGGATGAAATAATTATTTCCTTCACTGTAGCTCCCTATATACAGGATGAGCCAACACATAACACACTATATACAATATGAGCCCGCACAGTCTCCTATATACAGCATGAGCCCTACATAGCCTCCTATATACAGTATGAGCCCGCAGTCTCCTATACACAGTATGAGCATGCACATAATTCCCTATATACAGTATGAGCCAGCATATAGCTCCCTATATACAGTATGTATATGGTATATTATGTGCACAGATATACAATGCACTGTACTGATCAGAGCTCGACCTGCTTACAGGACCCCACACATTACATATGGATCCATGTAGTATAATCTCTGATGTCCTGTTGGTCAGAGTTGATCAGTCAGTACATGATCCTGTACGCTGAAGTCTGTGGTTGCTCTGCTGGGGCTACATGTGATTTATTGTAGGAGTCTGATTTTCCTGGTTTCCTGATTGGGTGACGCTGGAGCGGATGATCTGCAGTGACCTGATGTGCACCAAAGTCAAGACTCCCCCAATAACTGACACTCAGCCCCAGCAGAACGGTCACCGACCTGACACCATGGAATCCAAAGTAAACTTTCAGCTAAGCAGCGTCCTACTGCCCTCTCACTCTAGACATCCTGCCCCGACAATATGATTGATGACCTCATATTTACCGGCGCCATCCACTGAGGTCTGATACAAGAGCTCCTCTCCGGCTGGAGGAAACTGCTTCAGGCACTCTATGTGACATTACTTCTGCAGAGGCAGTACACAGCGTGCAGTGCAGTGGGTATGTCTGCCTCACTGTGACATAGCTGGGATGGCATCTAAAGTATGGTGTGGTCCCCCAGCGGCCCAGAATAGCTGCTTGGGGTATTTGCCCCTCTGCCCAGCCCGCCCCTCCCTGCCGGGATATAAAACATTACAATAAAGGCAATCTGGCCAGGGTCCCCCCTGAAGCCCAGGGACAGTAGCCCAGTTTGCCCTAATTATATTCCACCTACAGGCTTGGACTGGCCCAGAGGAGAACCGGAGAATCGTCTGGTGGGCCGCTGTGCAGGAGTGGACCAGCACCCTCTTATATGAGCAGTATTTGGCACAATATACTTTATTCACTATGTACATACAATGGTCGTATCTTATTCATTTACTGTAACAATCTACCCCGTTCATTGTTATATAAATTTGTGATTGAGGATAATGTCACATTTGCATGTAGCTGAATAGTGGAGCCCTGGAGTTGGTTACTGGTGGGCTCTTGGCACTCCAATCCAAAACTGTCCACTTATCATCATTACAGTCACATACACCCAGTTCATTACTGGGTTCAGTCACATGTCCCACAATTACTTGTGGAAGGTCCTTAAAAACGATTTCAGGGGATTAGGCTGCAAGCTGAAAGCAAGGACCTCCAACGTGGTATTTTCCGAAATACTGCCTGTACCACGTGCCACTAGTGTTGAGCGATACCGTCCGATACTTGAAAGTATCGGTATCGGAAAGTATCGGCCGATACCGGCAAAGTATCGGATCCAATCCGATACCGATACCCGATACCAATACAAGTCAATGGGACTCATGTATCAGACGGTATCCCTGATGGTTCCCAGGGTCTGAAGGAGAGGAAACTCTCCTTCAGGCCCTGGGAACCATATTAATGTGTAAAAGAAAGAATTAAAATAAAAAATATTGCTATACTCACCTCTCCGACGCAGCCTGCACCTTACCGAGGGAAGCGGCAGCGTTCTTTGTTTAAAATTCGCGCTTTTCTTTCCTTTACGTGAAGTCCCGGCTTGTGATTGGTCGCGTGCCACCCATGTGGCCGGGACGCAACCAATCACAGCAAGCCGTGACGTAATTTCAGGTCCTTCAGGATTTTAAAATTACGTTCCGGCGTTGTGATTGGTTGCGTCGCAGTCACATGGGCGACGCAACCAATCACAGCAAGCCGTGACGTAATTTCAGGTCCTTCAGGATTTTAAAATTACGTCCCGGCTTTGTGATTGGTTGCGTCGCGGTCAACCAATCACAAGCCGGGAGGCTGGACACGCGCGCATTTTAAAATGCGCGCTTGTCCAACCTCCTGTGACGTCCCGGCTTGTGATTGGTTGCTTCGCGGTCAACCAATCACAAGCCGGGAGGCTGGACACGCGCGCATTTTAAAATGCGCGCTTGTCCAGCCTCCCGTGACGTCCCGGCTTGTGATTGGTTGCGTCGCGATCAACCAATCACAAGCCGGGAGGCTGGACAAGCGCGCATTTTAAAATGCGCGCTTGTCCAGCCTCCCGGCTTGTGATTGGTTGATCGCGACGCAACCAATCACAAGCTGGGACGTCACATGCGCGCTTGTCCAGCCTCCCTGCTTGTGATTGGTTGATCGCGACGCAACCAATCACAAGCCGGGACGTCACGGGAGGCTGGACAAGCGCGCATTTTAAAATGCGCGCGTTTCCAGCCTCCCGGCTTGTGATTGGTTGATCGCGACGCAACCAATCACAAGCCGGGACGTCACGGGAGGCTGGACAAGCGCGCATTTTAAAATGCGCGCGTGTCCAGCCTCCCGTGACGTCACGGCTTGTGATTGGTTGCGTCGCCCATGTGACTGCGACGCAACCAATCACAAAGCCGGGACGTAATTTTAAAATCCTTAAGGACCTGAAATTACGTCACGGCTTGCTGTGATTGGTTGCGTTGCCCATGTGACTGCGACGCAACCAATCACAAAGCCGGGACTTCACGTAAGGAAAGAAAAGCGCAAATTTTAAACAAAGAACGCTGCCGCTTCCCTCGGTAAGGTGCAGGCTGCGTCGGAGAGGTGAGTATAGCAATATTTTTTATTTTAATTCTCTCTTTTACACATTTTTACATTAATGTTGTTTCGATACCGATACCCGATACCACAAAAGTATCGGATCTCGGTATCGGAATTCCGATACAGCAAATATCGGCCGATACCCGATACTTGCGGTATCGGAATGCTCAACACTACGTGCCACGCCAGAGAAGCAACGGGAGATTAGGGAGGTTAATAAGTGGCTGAAGAATTGGGGTAGGAAGGAGAGGTTTGGTTTCCTGCAGAACTGGGCCGACTTCTCAGTTGGCTACAGGTTTTACGCTAGGGACGGGCTGCACCTCAGTGAGGAAGGTGCAGCTGTGCTGGGGGAGAAAAATGGCTAGAAGGATGAAGGAGTGTTTAAGCTAGGGATTGGGGGGGAGGGCATTCATTTTATTGGAGGGGAAGATAGTGCAGATAGAGACCTGGGCACAAATAAGGAAGTTGGGGGTGGCGGTGGCATTGGGGGTGGGGTTAGAACAATTAATAATTTAAGAAAGAACAGAGGTACAGAGAGATACATAAAGTGCATGTATACTAATGCCAGAAGCCTTGCCAACAAAATGGAAGAATTCAAATTAATGTTTTTGGAGCATAATTATGACATGGTGGGGATATCTGAGACATGGCTGGATGAGAGCCATGACTGGGCTGTTAACTTGCAGGGCTATAGGCTGTTCAGAAATGACCAAACGGATAAGCGAGGGGGAAAGGTGTGTCTATATGTAAAATCATCCTTAAAACCCATCCTGTGTGATAATATAGGTGAATCTAACGAAAATGTAGAGTCCTTGTGGGTGGAGATAAGGGGAGGGGGAAAAAATAATAAATTACTGATAGGGGTTTGTTATAAGTCTCCAAAAATAATGGAAGCAACGGAGAATATCCTTGTAAGGCCTCTTTCAGACGTCAGTGTCTCCGGTACGTGTATTGACAGTTTTCTCACGTACCGGAGACACTGACACACGTAGACCCATTAGAATCTATGTGTTTCTGCACATGTGCATGTTTTCACACGGACCGTGTGTCCGTGTGGAAAACACGTCGACATGTCCGTTTTTTACCGGCAGCACGGACCACAATACGGACAGCACACGTGCACACGGAGAACAGTGTGCACTCTCC
The DNA here is from genome assembly GCF_051348905.1 of Ranitomeya variabilis. Classification (NCBI taxonomy): domain Eukaryota; kingdom Metazoa; phylum Chordata; class Amphibia; order Anura; family Dendrobatidae; genus Ranitomeya; species Ranitomeya variabilis. The sequence goes on from NC_135233.1 coordinate 211,391,747, forward strand.
TCCGTGTGCACGTACCGCCCGCAGGAGAGACAGCGCTACACTAAGCGCTGTCCCCCCGCTGTGGTGCTGAAGGCGGAATTCATCTCTTCTACCCCGCAGGAGAGAAGAGATGAAAGTTCAAGTATTTTTTTTTTAATGAAAAATAAAGTTTGCATGTGCCCCCCGCCTCCTCCCCCCCCCCAGTGCGCTGCCCGGCCCCTTGCCGAAGAAATACTCACCTAGCTCCCGCGATGTCTCCTCTCTCCTCTCAGCGCTGGAAGCTTCTCCTGTGTGAGCGGTCACGTGGTACTGCTCATTACAGTCAGTGAATATTCCCTGACTGTAATGAGCGGTACCACGTGACCGCTCACACAGGAGAAGCTGCCAGCACGGAGAGGAGAGAGGAGACATCGCGGGAGCTAGGTGAGTATTTCTTCTGCAAGGGGTCGGGCGGCGCACTGGGGGGGGGGGGAGGCGGGGGGCACATGCAAACTTTATTTTTCACAAAAAAAAAAATACTTGAACTTTCATCTCTTCTCTCCTGCGGGGTAGAAGAGATGAATGCCGCCTTCGGCACCACACAGGAGGGACAGCGCTTAGTGTAGCGCTGTCTCTCCTGCACGGTCCGTGTGGTCCTCAGGCGGCACACGGGCGGCACACGGATGCCGCACGTGTGCCACACTGATGTGCCACTTGAGCACACGGACACATGGACACGGATAACTCCGGTACCGATTTCTCCGGTACCGGAATTATCTGGACGTGTGAAAGAGGCCTAAAGCAAATAGATGAAGCTGCGACTCAAGGAGAAGTCATTATTATGGGGGACTTCAACTACCCTGAAATAGATTGGGGAACAGAAACCTGCAGTTCCAGCAAAGGTAATCGGTTTTTGACAACTATGAGAGACAATTACCTTGCACAACTGGTTCAGGACCAACAAGAAGGGGGGCACTGCTAGTCCTAATATTAACCAACAGGCCAGACCGCATATCAAATATAACGGTTGGGGGTCACTTGGGGAATAGTGATCACAAAATAATAAGTTTTCATGTATCTTTTAATAAGATGTGTAATAGAGGGGTTACAAGGACACTAAACTTCAGGAGGGCAAATTTCCAATGGATGAGAGATGATCTTGGTGCAATTAACTGGGATGATCCTGAGACATAAAAACACACAAAGAAAATGGGAGACGTTAATTAGCATCCTGGATAGGACCTGTGCACAATATATACCGTATGGCAATAAACCTACCAGAAATAGGAGGAAACCAATATGGCTAAATAGAGCTGTAAGGGGCGCAATAAGTCACAAAAAGAAAGCATTTAGAGAATTAAAGGAAGTAGGTAGTGATGAGGCATTAAATAAATACAGAAAATTAAATAAATTCTGTAAAAAGCAAATCAAGGCAGCAAAGATTGAGACAGAGAGACTAATCGCCAGAGAGAGTAAAAATAATCCCAAAATATTCTTTAACTACATAAATAGTAAGAAACTAAAAAATGATAGTGTTGGCCCCCTTAACCCCTTTACCCCCAAGGGTGGTTTGCACGTTAATGACCGGGCCAATTTTTACAATTCTGACCACTGTCCCTTTATGAGTTTATAACTCTGGAACGCTTCAACGGATCTTGGCAATTTTGACACTGTTTTCTCGTGACATATTGTACATGATAGTGGTAAAATTTCTTCGATATAACTTGCATTTATTTGTGAAAAAAAAATGGAAATTTGGCGAAAATTTAGAAAATGTTGCAATTTTCCAACTTTTAATTTTTATGCCCTTAAATCACAGAGATATGTCACACAAAATACTTAATAGGTAACATTTCCCACATGTCTACTTTACATCAGCACAATTTAGGAACCAAAATTTTTTTTGTTAGGGAGTTATAAGGGTTAAAAGTTGACCAGCAATTTCTCATTTTTACAACACCATTTTCTTTTTAGGGACCACATCTCATTTGAAGTCATTTTGAGGGGTCTATATGATAGAATACCCAAGTGTGACAACATTCTAAAAACTGCACCCATCAAGGTGCTCAAAACCACATTAAAGAAATTTATTAACCCTTCAGGTGTTTCACAGGAATTTTTGGAATGTTTAAATAAAAATTAACATTTAAATTTATTTTGCACAAAATTTATTTCAGCTCCAATTTGTTTTATTTTACCAAGGGTAACAGGAGAAAATGGACCCCAAAAGTTGTTGTACAATTTGTCCTGAGTACGCCGATACCCCATATGTGGGGGTAAACCACATGTTTAAACCATGTTTGGGTGCACAGCAGAGCTCAGAAGGGAAGGAGCGCCATTTGACTTTTCGATGCAAAATTGACTGGAATTGAGATGGGACGCCATGTCGCGTTTGGAGAGCCCCTGATGTGCCTAAACATTAAACCCCCCCACAAGTGACACCATTTTGGAAAGCAGACCCCCTAAGGAACTTATCTAGATGTGTTTTGAGAGCTTTGATCCCTCAAGTGTTTCACTACAGGTTATAACGCAGAGCTGTGAAAATAAAAATTCTTTTTTTTTTTCACAAAAATGATTTTTTAGCCCCCAGTTTTGTATTTTCACAAGGGTAACAGGATAAATTGGACCTCAAAAGTTGTTGTCCAATTTGTCCTGAGTACGCTGATACCCCATATGTGGGGGGGGAACCACTGTTTGGGCGCATGGCAGAGCTCGGGAGAGAAGGAGTGCCATTTGGAATGCAGACTTAGATGGATTGGTCTGCATGCATCATGTTGCATTTGCAGAGCCCCTGATGTACCCAAACAGTAGAAACCCCCCACAAGTGACCCCGTATTGGTAACTAGACCTCCCAAGGAACTTATCTAGATGTGTTGTGAGAACTTTGAACCCCCAGGTGTTTCACTACAGTTTACAACGCAGAGCCGTGAAAATAAAAAATCCTTTTTTTTCCCACAAAAATGATTTTTAGCCCCTCAAATTTATATTTTCCCAAGGGTAACAAGAGAACTTGGACCCCAAAAGTTGTTGTCCAATTTGTCCCGAGTACGCTGATGCCCCATATGTTGGGGTAAACCCCTGTTTGGGCGCACGGTAAAGCTCGGAAGGGAAGGAGCACTGTTTTATTTTTTCAATGCAGAATTGGCTGGAATTGAGATCGGACGCCATGTCATGTTTGGAGAGCCCCTGATGTGCCTAAACAGTGGAAACTCCCCAATTCTAACTTAAACCCTAATCCAAACAAACCCCTAACCCTAATCCCAACGGTAACCCTAACCACACCCCTAACCCTGACACACCCCTAACTCTAATCCCAACCCTAATCCCAACCGTAAATGTAATCCAAACCCTAACCCTAACTTTAGCCCGAAACCCTAACCCTAACTTTAGCCCCAACCCTAACCCCAACTTTAGCTCCAACCCTAGCCCTAACCCCAGCCCTAACCCTAAACCTAGCCCTAACCCTAACCCTAGCCCTAACCCTAGCCCTAACCCTAGCCGTAACCCTAACCCTAGCCCTAACCCTAGCCGTAACCCTAACCCTAGCCCTAACCCTAGCCCTAACCCTAACCCTAATGTGAAAATGGAAATAAATACATTTTTTAAATTTTATTATTTTTCACTAACTAAGGGGGTGATGAAGGGGGGTTTTATTTACTTTTATAGCATTTTTTATAGCGGATTTTTATGATTGGCAGCCGTCACACACTAAAAGACGCTTTTTATAGCAAAAAAGTTTTTGCATCTCCACATTTTGAGACCTATAATTTTTCCATATTTTGGTCCACAGAGTCATGTGAGGTCTTGTTTTTTGCGGGACGAGTTGTTGTTTTTATTGTTAACATTTTCGGACACGTGACAGTTTTTGATCGCTTTTTATTTCGATTTTTGTGAGGCAGAATGACCAAAAACCAGCTATTCATGAATTTCTTTTGGGGGAGGCGTTTATACTGTTCCACGTTTGGTAAAATTGATAAAGCAGTTTTATTCTTTGGGTCAGTACGATTACAGCGATACCTCATTTATATCATATTTTTATGTTTTGCCGCTTTTATACGATAAAAACTATTTTATAGAATAAATAATTATTTTGGCATCGCTTTATTCTGAGAACTATAACTTTATTAGTTTTTCTTTGATGACGCTGTATCATGGCTCGTTTTTTGCGGGACAAGATGACGTTTTCAGCGGTACCATGGTTGTTTATATCCGTCTTTTTGATCGCGTGTTATTCCACTTTTTGTTCGGCGGTATGATAATAAAGCGTTTTTTTGCCTCATTTTTTTTTTTTCCCTACGGTGTTCAGTGTTCACTGAAGGGGTTAACTAGTGATATAGTTTTATAGGTGGGGTCGTTACGGACGCAGCAATTCTAAATATGTGTACTTTTATTGTTTTATTTTTTTTATTTAGATAAAGAAATGTATTTATGGGAATAATATATATATATATTTTTTCTTTATTTAGGAATTTATTTATTTTTATTTTTTTTACACATGTGGAATTTTTTTTTTTACTTTATTACTTTGTCCCAGGGGGGGACATCACAGATTGGTGATCTTACAGTTTGCACAGCACTCTGTCAGATCACCGATCTGTTACATCACTGCAGGCTTACCAAGCGCCTGCTCTGAGCAGGCACTCGGTAAGCCACCTCCCTCCCTGCAGGACCCGGATGCCGTGGCCATCTTGGATCTGGGCACCTGCAGCGAGGAGGAGGTAAGAGACCCTCGCAGCAACGCGATCACATCGCGTTGCTCCAGGGGTCTCAGGGAAGCACGCAGGTAGCCCCCCTCCCTGCGCGATGCTTCCCTGTACCGCCGGCACACCGCGATCATGTTTGATCTCGGTGTGCCAGGGGTTAATGTGCCGGGGGCGGTCCGTGACCACTCCTGGCACATAGTGCCGGATGTCAGGTGTGATAATCAGCTGACACCCGGCCGCAATCGGCCTTGCTCCCCCCGTGAGCGCCGCCGATCGCGCTGGACGTACTATCCCGTCGGTGGTCATACGGGCCCACCCCACCTCGACGGGACAGTACGTCCAATGTCAGAAAGGGGTTAAAAATAGTCTGGTGAAATGGTGGATGAGGGTGAGGAAAAAGCCAATATGCTAAATGACTTTTTTTCATCAGTATTTACACAAGAAAATTCCATGGCAGACAATATGATCAGTGATAACAAAAATTCTCCATTAAATGTCACCTGCTTAACCCAGCAGGAAGTACGGCGGTGTCTAAAAATCACTAAAATTGACAAATCTCTGGGCCCGGATGGGATACACCCCCAAGTACGGTAGGAATTAAGTACAGTCAGTGATAGACCATTATTTTTAATCTTTAAAGACTCCATAATAAAGGGGTCTGTACCACAGGACTGGCGTACAGAAAATGTGGTGCCAATATTCAAAAAGGGGACAAAAACTGAACTCGGAAATTATAGGCCAGTAAGCTTAACCTCTACTGTGGGTAAAATCCTGGAGGGTTTTCTAAGGGATGCTATACTGGAGTATCTGAAGAGGAATAACGTCATGACCCAATATCAACATGGGTTTACTAGGAACTGTTCCTGTCAGACTAATCTGAACAATTTCTATGAAGAGGTAAGTTCAGGACTGGACCAAGGGAACCCAGTGGACGTAATGTATATGAACTTTTCAAAAACTTTTGATACGGTGCCACATAAAAGGTTGATACATAAAATGAGAATAATGGGGATAGGGGAAAATATGTGTAAGTGGGTTAAGAGCTGGCTCAGGGATAGGAAACAAAGGGTGGTTATTAATGGAGCACACTCGGACAGTCGCGGTTAGCAGTGGGGTGCCACAGGGGTCAGTATTCGGCCCTCTTCTTTTTAACATATTTATTAATGACCTTGTAGGGGGCATACCTAGTAGAATTTCAATATTTGCAGATGACACTAAACTCTGCAGGGTAATCAATACAGAGGAGGACAATTTTATATTACAGGATGATTTATGTAAACTAGAAGCTTGGGCTGATAAATGGCAAATGAGCTTTAATGGGAATAAATGTAAGGTTATGCACTTGGGTAGAAGTAATAAGATGTATAACTATGTGCTTAATTCTAAAACTCTGGGCAAAACCGTCAATGAAAAAGACCTGGGTGTATGGGTGGATGACAAACTCATATTCAGTGGCCAGTGTCAGGCAGCTGCTACAAAGGCAAATAAAATAATGGGATGCATTAAAAGAGGCATAGATGCTCATGAGGAGAACATAATTTTACTTCTATACAGGTCACTATTGCGACCACACTTAGAATACTGTGCACAGTTCTGGTCTCCGGTGTATAAGAAAGACATAGCTGAACTAGAGCGGGTGCAGAGAAGAGCGACCAAGGTTATTAGAGGATTTGGGGGTCTGCAATACCAAGACAGGTTATTACACTTGGAGCTATTTAGTTTGGAAAAACGAAGACTAAGGGGTGATCTTATTTTAATGTATAAATATATGAGGGGACAGTACAAAGACCTTTTTGATGATCTTTTTAATCATAGACCTGAGACAGGGACAAGGGGCATCCTCTACGTCTGGAGGAAAGAAGGTTTAAGCATAATAACAGACGCGGATTCTTTACTGTAAGAGCAGTGAGACTATGGAACTCTCTGCCGTATGATGTAGTAATGAGTGATCCATTACTTAAATTTAAGAGGGGACTGGATGCCTTTCTTGAAAAGTATAATGTTACAGGTTATATATATACTAGATTCCTTGATAGGGCGTTAATCCAGGGAACTAGTCTGATTGCCGTATGTGGAGTCGGGAAGGAATTTTTTTCCCCAATGTGGAGCTTACTCTTTGCCACATGTTTTTTTTTTTGCCTTCCTCTGGATCAACATGTTAGGGCATGTTAGGTTAGGTTATGGGTTGAACTAGATGGACTTAAAAAAGTCTTCCTTCAACTTTAATAACTATGTTACTATGTTACTTAGTCACATATCTCCCAATTCATTATAATTACATACCACAATTCAGTATGCAAGGTCCTCTTTTACACCCTAAAGGTACCTTCACACGAAGCGACGCTGCAGCGATAGCGACAACGATGCCGATCGCTGCAGCGTCGCTGTTTGGTCGCTGGAGAGCTGTCACACAGACCGCTCTCCAGCGATCAACTATGCCGAGGTCCCCTGGTAACCAGGGTAAACATCGGGTAACTAAGCGCAGGGCCGCGCTTAGTAACCCGATGTTTACCCTGGTTACCAGCGTAAAATGTAAAAAAAACAAACAGCACATACTTACATTCACGTCCCCCTGCGTCCACTTCCTGACTGACTGAGCGCCGTACAGTGAGAGCAGAGCGGTGACGTCACCGCTGTGCTGCTTTCACTTTCACTTTGCGGTGCTGAGTCAGAGGAGGAAGCAGACTGCAGGGGACGCAATGTGAGTATGTGCTGTTTGTTTTTTTTACATTTTACGCTAGTAACCAGGGTAAACATCGGGTTACTAAGCGCGGCCCCGCGCTTAGTTACCCGATGTTTACCCTGGTTACCAGTGTAAAACATCGCTGGTATCGTTGCTTTTGGTGTCAAACACAACGATACACAGCGATCGGACGACCAAATAAAGTTCTGGACTTTATTCAGCGACCAGCGACATCACAGCAGGATCCTGATCGCTGCTGCGTGTCAAACTAAACGATATCGCTGGCGAGGACGCTGCAACGTCACGGATCACTAGCGATATCGTTATAATGTCGTTTCGTGTGAAGGTACCTTAATTCATTATGATGTAATATCTTCTCACCCATCCCAATTCACTATAACATACTGTGCTCTCATACATCCCCATCCCAATTCATTATAACATACTGTTCTTGCCATGATCCAGACTGGGTTTTGGGTCTTGTTTCTCCTTTCCCCAGTCTGGTCATGTCAGGGGTTAACTTTCTCTGCCTCGTTCCAGTGTCAGGTCTGCTATTTCTCTGCGCTGCATCCTGCAGGCAGTGTCAGTTATATTTCCTGCCTACGGCATGTGTAGCTGGCTCTGGTGAAACCCTGACTTGTCCTGCTGCATTTAGCTGTCTTTGCCCGTGTCTGCTCATTGCTCTCTTCCAGCCCCAACTCTGTGTTTCCCTGTGTGTTCGGATTACCCGATACTCGACTCTGCTTTGGCTCTCACCTGATTCTCTTTCTTCCTTCTGGTACTTCTGCTACGGACCAGTAATTACCTTTTGGCGCTCCTCTGACTCTGTGTTTGGAATTCCCCTTGGTACTACGCTACTCTCTGGTGTCCACCCGGCTTGTTTGACTATTCTGCTGCCACCTGGTGGAAGCCTCGCTGCAGTTCTGCTGGTCTGCTCAGTGCAGGATTTCAGCCCTCTCTCCACTCTGCTGCCATCTAGTGGAGTTTGCATTTACCTGCAAAGCTGCAGCGTGACATTATAACTGACCCTAGACAGATTTTTTTTCCTTTGTTCCTCTCTTTATGGATCCTGACGGATCAGATTTCTGATTTGACTCAAATGATGTAGGAATTGTCTGTGGAAG